>NC_052045.1:11091298-11395924 GCF_015832195.1 Motacilla alba alba | reverse complement strand
AGCTGATGTCCACACTGTGCCCTGGCAGTGGTGATTCTACCTGTGTCTCCTAGGTGCTGCTGGGAAGCCGGGTCCCCTTGGTTTGCCGGGCATGCCGGGCCGGAGCGTGGGCGTTGGATACACTCTGGTGAAGCACAGTCAGTCAGAGCAGATCCCCCCGTGTCCCATAGGGATGAATAAGCTCTGGGATGGCTACAGCTTGTTGTATGTGGAGGGGCAGGAGAAGGCCCACAACCAGGATCTCGGTGAGTTGACAGAATTCTCTCAAGAATGAACAACACAAAATTACATTTCAAAAGCCATCCTCCGTGGCAGTGCAGGGGGCTGGAGTGGGGCTGGTGGCAGTTGGCTTGGCTAGATCCGCACTGGGAGCGGTGTCACTCGTGCCATCCTCACCACTAAATGTTGGTGTGTATGGCTTGGAGTTTTTGGCAGATGCTTGGTATGACTGCTTTTCTGATTCTTCCAGGTTTTGCTGGCTCGTGTTTGCCTCGCTTCAGCACCATGCCTTTTATTTACTGCAACATCAATGAAGTGTGCTACTATGCCAGCCGAAACGACAAGTCCTACTGGCTCTCCACCACTGCTCCCATCCCCATGATGCCCGTGGACAGTGTGCAGATCCCACAGTACATCAGCCGCTGCTCGGTGTGTGAAGCACCTTCCCAGGCTGTGGCTGTGCACAGCCAGGACATCACCATCCCCCAGTGTCCCCTGGGCTGGCGCAGCCTGTGGATAGGATACTCCTTCCTTATGGTAAGGACAGTACTGCTGCTGCAAAGGCAGCTTCAAACATTTCGATCTCTCCTCTCTAATGAGGTCACTGGGACTGTGTCCTGTGAGTTACAGGAACCTGGAACCCTGTCTCTTCTTGCCTCTTTGATGAAGTGCATTTCTTCATCAGCTGAGTTGCTGTAGCTCTGAGTTTGCTCTGTTTAGCACCTGCCCTGATCAGTTTTGGTGGTAACACTGCTGCCTAAGTTCTGTATCGCCACAGATGTTTGTTCTCCAAACCTTTAAATGTGGAAACAGTAATTCAGCTACAGTATTGACTTAATCCTCTTTCTCAGTGGAAAAAATTTTCCATTGCACTCTCTTAGAAGCCTATTAGTGCAAGATTGTGAGAAAAACATGATGTCAGCATTATTGTTTTCAATTTTTCCCAGCTTTCAAGTAAAAAGCTGGTTTTCCATTACTCCAGGCCTGCATATTCAGCCTGTGTTCCTATGCTCCTTGCCTTTTTGCCCTGATTCAAGAGACAGACACACATAGCCAGGGTACAATTTTGGTTGCCTGTTGACCTCCTTCTGTTCCTTTGGGCTCACTCAACTTGCCCTCTTTATTTCAGCACACTGCGGCGGGGGCGGAAGGTGGAGGCCAGTCCCTTGTCTCACCTGGCTCCTGTCTGGAGGATTTCCGAGCTACCCCGTTCATCGAGTGCAACGGTGCTCGGGGCACGTGCCACTACTTTGCCAACAAGTACAGCTTCTGGCTGACCACGGTGGAGCAGGAGCAGCAGTTTGTCAGCGCTCCTCCCTCAGAGACGCTGAAAGCGGGGCAGCTTCGGACTCGCGTCAGCCGCTGCCAGGTGTGCATGAAGAACTTGTAGAAACAGGAGTGGGAAGAGTCTTTGTTACGCCACGTTAGACATCACTGACTGGAGAAGGGTAAATTCACAAACCTCTTTTGTGTGTGTGTGATGGGTGAATCAAGACAGCCAGAACTCTACAAAAATCAAGTTTCAAGTCCAGGAATTTGTGCGCAGAGGAGGGAAAGACCAGTGTTCTGAAGCCATTTTTTTAATGAAACATGGTGCTATGTTTTTACTTTGATGTTTTTTTCCCCCTCCTTTATGGCTACCTCAGAAAGTCTCAGTGAGTTCCTTACTCAGACTGAAGAGCAGCTGACACCTCGTACCACTCCTCTCTCTGTCCAAGGCACATCCAGTCGTCACCCAGAGAGACTTTGCCAAAGCTGTGCTTAATTAGTGCCTTTGCAAACAGTATTTGGTCTAGTGTAAGGGAGTGAGACTCATTCTCCTGTGGAACACAGAACTAGCTAAAATTTATCAGGATATGCTGGGTGACTTGGAAACACTATGCACTAATGGTTGAGAATGGATTTTCTTAGAAAAATTGAAAAATGAATTATTCGCTTTGCTTATTCACAGATGGAACATTCCTTCCTCCAGTGACAGGTAACCAGTTCTAATCCAGCCTGCTATCCACAGCTGACCTTAATGCAATTTTTCATGTGAAGATAAATCCAAAACACCTCTACCATTTTTCGTTGCTTTCTGTAGAAATATATTTCAGGTCTGTTTGCTTCAAGGTCTGTGCTTGTCTCCTTGCAGCCACTGATATGCAGCCATACTTTATTAGCCAACATTTTATTACTATGAACATAGGTTTTCTTTCTGAGGCAGCTTTGGCACACTTATTTTCAAGCTTATTATTCAAGTTGTGTGTGTTTGAAAAGTAGAGCCTTTGCTAGATGGCATGCAGGCTTATGCAGACACAGGAGTAAGCAGCTATGGGATGTACATTTTTTACTCCTGCAGTCACCATGTGTTGTATACTGCTTCCTCTGGGCTTTATTGCTGTAAGTTTAAAATATTTGTATCTTTACTGTATGCACTGTTAACTTTCCTTCAGGGCGTAATTAAAGAGAAGTGCCACTAATTGGATTTTCCTTGTATATTTTAGGGGAAACCCATGACAAAGGTATGCTTGTACCTATAATGAATTCATTCAGTAGGACTAAAGTTATTACCATTAACCTCTCTGGAGTGAAGCATGTGAAATCCTTGTTTATTTCAAAGGAGTGCCTTGCAAATACACTGTCACCTTGGCTTAAAAATCTTTAGGATAAAATTACTCAGAAAATTATTATTAATGCACGACTGAGACATTATTTTAAGCAGATAATAATCAGTAAAGATGAAAGTATTACTTGCATAATACATTATTGCCTTCACAGATGGAGGGCAGAGCTCTCCAAGTCCTGGAGTTAAACCACACCAGAGATGAACAGGGAAGTTGAGGAACAATCAGTCTTTCATCTCACTTTTTCCTAATTGTGAAAGATCAGCAGCTGCTTTGGATGTATTTTGCAAGTATCTTTAAGGCATTTTAACACTCCTGAGCAGCAGTCCTTTCCTGCAGGATGACAGCCAGTCTAGTCCTAGCTGTCCTGGCCCAGACAGAGGATGTGGGATTTACATCCTAGGTTGTGCACATGCAACTTTAAAACACTTGTGTGCACAGAGCAAAGCTCAAGACTTCTGAAAAATCACACAGGTAACTGACTAAGTACAATGACATTTTCAGCCACTGGGTTCCCGTGGTGCTGCAAAGAGTCTGGTTGGTCAGATCTTTTATCTGCAGGGACTTGGCTTTATTTTTGAACACACAATTACTTTATTCCCCAGGATTTTCAGCAGCACTGTCTCTAGAGAGCTGCTTCTCTTGAAGTAAGCAGCTCCACTGCTGTCCCTGTCCAAGCTTCCATCCAGTTCCACCAGCTCCTCCCTGGCAGGTGCACGGAGCAGGAATTCCAATCACCTGCTGTTCTGCCATCAGCCCCATTTCCACCCACCTGTTTACCCCCACCCAGAATCCTTCAAGAGCTCTGCAAGGCTCAGGCTCCTCTCTGAAGAGGCGAAGGGTGGCTTGGGGAATAAGCACCTGGTGCTCCACTGAGGGTCTTGAATTATTTTTTAGCAGGCACTGCTCAAGACAGAGCATTTCATAGCAAGGGCTCATTTTAATTTTTTGTCTGTGGGGAGGAGAGGGCTGCAACTGATGTCATAAGCACAATAACTTCATGTATTCATGAAAAAGAAATACTGTTAAAAAAAAAAATAAACAAACCCGAAACCTGTGCAGCTAATCCATGGAGAGGGGAAGAAAATGGTATTTTTCCTACATGTATAGTTTCCAAACCATGGCTAATAAACATGAGTGAACTATGCCCAGGTCGTGACTATTTTCTTGGAAATCACACTGGCCCTGATCCAGAAGTGCAAGTGAGAGGAGACAGCACTCAGGATTTCTCTACACGGTCATTTATTACTGAAGATGAAAGTGTGCGACTCAACGTCCATTACACTATCGTGACAAGGTGATCAGAATGGGGACTGTGATAGTAAAAAGGAACTGTAGAGTGAATTAAAAGATCTTTGCCTTTATTCTGAGTTGGTTTTCTTAGAGCTGCTACAGAGATACTCTTTCTAAAAATGAACAAAACTGCACCGGCTCTGCTGATAAAACTGGAGAATTAAGGCACTTTTACCAAAACAGATTTGAAAAGGCAACAAGTCAAAACCCAACAAGTAATTTGCATATGCCTATATATTAAGTTTTAAAATAACCTGGGTTATATTTAGTTCACACAAACAAATTAACAAAATATAGCAGCATACAACCTATGAAAAGCTCAAGAAATTTATTAGATGCACAGATAAAGTGCAGTAACAGAGATACTTGTGTAAATCTTTTTTAAAATAAATAAGGTACAGTTAAACCACCTTTGACTCACTTTAGCTCCAAAGAAAAGTCAGCCTAAGTTTTAATGATTGAACTTTAAGGTCAAGGTGAAATATATCATAACTATAACAGTGGTTATGATCTGTATCAACTATTTGAGGCTCCTGTTCCTCTTGAGGTCTCCCAGAAACAGGAAGGCTATTGCAAAATGGATACGTTAGACATAGTTCCTTTCACAGAAACATTTTTGTCATAAAGTGTGGTTGCTCAAATACATGTTAAAATATTTAACAAGGAAACAATTTTCTCCTGATCCAGTTGATCTTTTAAACAAGACAATGCATTTTTTCTATGATGCAGCCCACAGGAAGGAACAGAAGTAGACATCCTCCTTAACTGAAGACTCTTGCTTTAAGAACTAAACTATTGCATTATACGAGAGCAAGAAATACCCATTTTGTGTTATCCCTTTCTCCAAACATACAGCCCACTGACAGACTTATTTTTGCCTTAATCTCAGAGGTCCATTTGTCTTCAAGAAAGACACACATTAAAAAGAGATTCCCTTTCAGGGTCTTATAATAAAATCTTTCAGTGCCTTTCCATCGGGGAAACTCTTTGACAGAAGGAACTGTCCCTGTTGGAGTTTTGGATGGGACCAGGTGTTTGTGCTCTGTTATCCATGATTTCAGGCACTTTTGGGCTAACATGGCTGTGTAATCTATGTCAATGCAATAATACTAGCAATATGTTCAATACTCAGAAGGGTCACCACAGTTTCCTTCATACACTCAGGATTTCAAATTCTTCTTCCAATTCAAATAGCTTGTCAGTAGATTCTATGAGTTCTGAAAAATAAACAATTTAGAATGTAAAGACATGCCTGATTTTGTTTACTAAAAAACCCTCAAACCTCCCCCCCCCAATCCTTCTGAAATGCTGCCTTTGAAATATTTTTGAAGATTTAAAAATATATTGTGTTAAGACATGTAAATTGGACACGGCCTGCTTGGATAATCTGTAAGAGTAAGGCATTTAATCATGCACTGATCGCTTGATCCTCAGGAAAGCCCAGTTATTCCACCTGTGGAGCTTCTCCTGCTGGCTGAGGAGCCCCACACTTTCAGTGTACCACACCTGCTCCTGTGGTTGTCACTTCTGGCTTGGTGGGAGGTATGAAAGGAGGCCAGTGGGGTGGGTGCTTCTGGACCAGCTCGAACATCCGCAGGCTCTGCTGCTTTAGAATCTCCTGAGGACAGAATGCAAACCAAAAAACTGCCTGCTTAATTAAAACCATTTTTAATACTGTATATCTGTCAAAGAACAAAGGCTGTAAATTCCTGATAGGTCAGGTACCTGCCATCATGAATCACTGAAGGCACATCTCTGGTATTGTCCTACTGGAAAACACACCTGGAAGATGGATCTCTTAAACTCCTACAAGTTACCAGTGCATTATAATGAGCTTTGATATCCATACATCTGTAATTTTGTTTACATGGAGCAAACACATACCAAGAACCTACTTCTGCCTTTAAAAAGTAAATTACTTACTTGGACCTCTCTATGTTCAAGTTTCCTGTTGATTAATGGGAACAAAACCCAGATCTATCTACTCAAAAAAGTCCAAGAGATTTTGGAAGATACGTTTTGATCAGGAGAAACAAGTTATTATTGAAGCAAAATTTCACTGCTATGAGGTGAGCTCCATCATATCCTCTGCTTCTTCAGTTACTTGCAAACTGCTTTCTGTAGCCTTTTTTAAAATAAATGCTTTTAGTTGGTGGTATTTCATATTCACATTCCTGTTGCTTAATATTCCAACTGCTTGCTGTTTCTCAGTAAATGACTTAGGCACGAGCCACTAACACAGTACTGCTCACAGAAGACAAACTCAGGAAGGGGGTGTGTGCACTTGTTCCCCAGTGCCAGGGCTCAGGTTGCAAAATGCTGAACAAGCTCCAGCAGCAGTGTCAGCTCCCCCTGATCATTAGTGCCACCGTCACTGGGGATAATTTGATTTGCAGGCTGGGAATTTCCATTAACCAGAAAAACAGCAGTATCCATGACTCCATACAGAGCAAAAAAGGATAGCAGTGTTACCTTTTGTACAAGACTACACCAGTTATCAAAATCACATTCTTCTTTGCAAAAGAAGCCCTAAGGAAAGAATACACACAGTAATATTAAATACTATATGCCAATGAGCAACGATGCTGTGGTGTCTATCTATGTATGGGTTGTATCTCAAGTGGCAATCACCCATAACCCAACCAAGGGCACTGGCACGAGATCAGACTGAATTTCTTCAACTACCACAGTATTCTTGTGATCCATACTAGATTACTTCTACAAGTAATTTCACTTGAAGATTTGTAGATTAAATAAAACAATCTCAGGTAAGTATCTTCTCAAGAGCAACCAATGCACAGATGAGAGTGACAGAATAAAATAAGGAAACCTGATTCAGTTCCTTGCTTTGGCTTTCAAACTACTTCTTGGAAAAGGTCTATGTTGCCCAGGAAAGAAACTTAATTGGCTCCCCAGGATACAAACAGTTGGTCCCCTGCTTCAGGTAAAATTAATGTATCCTATGCAGTTCAACTGCTATGTGCTGAATTTTAGATTGCAGAAGAGTGCCCTGAGATCCTGACTGTGACCAAGGAAATATGTTGCTGCCCTTACCAATACAGAGAGGTGCTGCTTTGAATACAGTACACACATTTATTATTTTCTAACACCTACTAAAGCTACTGAAGGGTCCAGATTCATGATCTTCATTCTGTGTGGGGCTTGCTGGCAGTGGAAGCTCTTGTCATCAACTGTGCCATTTTCTTCTGAATCTACAAAACTCTGAGTGGTGTGAGGGTCCAAGTAGATCAGCTCATTGCCTGGAGGGGTAAAATCCATATGGTGACAACATGCAAGAAGCAGTAATAAACACTTACTCCATCCACACTTGTAAAACATAAATTAGATTATCAGCACAGTCCATATCTCAACTCTCTAGCTAGAGAGTCTTTAAGAGAACTGGAAAGCCAGGCACAACAGCATCCCACAGGGCATTTAGCATAATTTTCCACTACTACCTTGTAGGGTTGTTTTTTTGGATTTTTTTTTTACCTTTGTCACATACTTTCCTTTGTCTACAGGAAGTCCAGTACATTTTTAAAAATCTCAACTGCAGTAATCCCTAACATTCCTCAGATCAAAGATACAGGATGACCACAAATCCAATCTGTAATCCCATTAGGCATTCACCCAGAAATTGAACAAATAAGTCTGACTAAAACAGCTCAGGTTTTACAAAAGAAAGAACAAAATATCCAAGAAGTTATGGATCAAACCAGGGTAAAATATCAAAGGCTGAATCTAGGATCAGCTATTGCATTGATTAATAAAGACATGCAAGAAGGTGAAAGACATACTGCTTTGAGCAAAAACTGAAAAATATGAGACAATAATTTAAGAAAGCCAGGAAACAAAAGAATAAAACAAGACACTCTTCATTAGAAAGTATTAATGATTAGAAAAAATACAGTATTTAAGCAGCAGTGACATCTGACATTTGTTGAATGCTACCAACTTTTCTTAGTGTCATTTTCTTGCTTATATCATTCCATATTTTTATATCAAGCTTTGATGCTTCTTTTCTGTTCCTATAAGGATAGTCTCATACTGTTCCTGAAGTGAAGGTATGTTTCTTCTTCTCCATTCTCATGCTTAAAATGCTTATTACTGCCCCTTCCCAAAAAAAAATCCTTTCTCTGTCAGTCATATGGATATTTGGAGTAAGTTTCTTTCTTCCTTACCTAAAAATCCTATAAAATAATAGGCATTATTGGGTTTCCCTCCTAATGCTCCCAAAGACTGTGGCATCTTAAAGCATTCCTAGGAGTCCAAAGAGAGAAAAATTAAATTGATTTGTTTATTGATATACCAGATACCTGAACTTTTTCACATTCACAAACAAGTCACTGAAGAATGCCTTACTTTAAACGCATCAATATACACTGGGTTGATGTGATTAATCCCTAGCCGGAGAGGGATGATGAGCAGGAGGGGCTTCCAGCCTGGGCACAATCCTGCTGTGTTCTTGTTTTGGCCAAGAGCACTTCTGTGCAAATGTGCACTGCTGTGGGCAACACTGCTGCTCTGGGCAGGGGACCAGCACATCTTCTCTGGGGGAATGAAAAGAGACATCAGTGAATGCACACAGGAACGCAGAGCAGATCTTTCAATCATGAATTAAATTACTTTTCCAGACAGCTTTATAGAGCTCCTGTTTTAAGAAAAAAAGGAGCAGGGCATGGAAATCCTGACTATTTAGTAGAAGCAATTCTGGCAGTCAGAGAATGTGCTGTCACATTAGTGAGACACGGGAAAAATGAGGGGATGAATGTTTAAGACTGAGGTTACATTTACTACTCGCAGTATTAAAGCTGTCAAGCTTTGCCTGGGAGATGATATAGCAGGGAGGAAGCATTAGAAACTCTTCAGGGAACTCTTCCAGTGATGTAGACATAAAATTAGCAAAAGTAGGGGCTAAAGTAGAACCAGGCTGTGGCTAAATACCACTTGTAAACCCACCCTTCTTACAGTTTTTAGTTGAAAATGGGCCCCACATTTCTGAAGGATCTGCCCTTCATTTCCCTTTTGCCTGACAAAAGAAAATTTCTGGCAAACTCTATATTACAAACAATTCTCTGTATTTTACATACTGCAACTTCATTCCATTGCTGGAGTAGGAGTTAAGGTAGCACAGACCAAACTCCATCTTCTCATACACATGGTATGTGAGTTGGTCACCAAAAATGCCTCACTGTTCTGTGCTAACTTCACTTTTGAAACCCCAAACCTGAGTATCCATTTCCTTTATTCCTTTTCTTACCCTGTAACAAATAGGGATGGTGCCAAGATTTGCTCATACTTAGGTACATTCAGGAGAGTGAATTCAAATCAAAAACTGTCACCAAGGATATAATCACAGAATCTTCAAATCATTTAGGCCAGAAGAATTTCTAATGTCATCAAATCCAACCACTACCCTAATGCTCCCAGAAGTAGTTTGTCCAAACAAATAAATTTGCCACTAGCTTGAGCTACTCTTTGATATCTGCTGAGACACTACAGCAGTCCTGCAAAAACTCCTGTTTCACTTACTGATGTCTTCGATGACCACTGTATTGTCCATAGATACATAAACTGCTAAGGAATTCCATTCATCAAATAAAGCAAGCTTCCTAGAAAACACAGAGGCAATAATTAATACAAGCTAACTAGGACCATGAGGACAGCTTTTAACTCAGGACAGTTAAATAGTTCTTGAGTAAAAAAGTCACTTATTTGGAAAAAAAAAAAAAAAAGTTGGTTTTTTTGTTTTGTTTTTTTTTTTAAGTCTCCATGTAATAAAAAGATAACTTTCAGTGTTTTACATATTTAGAAAAAAATAATAATGAGTGATTCCAGGAAAAGCACACACACTATACCATGTGACCATATAACTGTTTTGTCCTTTTGCAAATGCAGGGATAGTAACAGCTCAGCCACATGATTAGGTTTATTACTTTTTATTGCAATTAACAGATTCTGCTGTGGGATTCTGCCCATGGTATCTAACATCATGTATAGAAGAAAAAAATTCCTATGCCAGTTTTCCCACATTACTCTGTGCTTAAGAAGCTCCACTAAACTTCACTGAAATAGTGAAACTATTTCAGGCTGTTAAAAGCCAGAGCAGCTCAAGATTTTGGCACCCAAAAGTCAGGAGGGTGGCATAATAGCACACAGGTTTTTGTCCACTTTGTGTGACATGCAGAACTCTGGAGAAGGGAGATCTCAGGCTGCACAGGCAGTGTTGATTGTGTAAAATGAGCCTGAAAAACTGGTATGTGAGTCATGAAGAATTTGTAAGGGAAAGGAGCTGGAGGCCAGAACATCCTTCAGCTCCTTCCTCTCTCCAGAATGTGTCGGTCCCAGGGCTGCAGCAAACGGCACCCAGGAGCTGCAGTCCAGCCTCCACCTGAAATCCCTCAGCAAAGCCAGCTCTAGAGAGGCTTCCAGACCAGGAGGAGCTTCCATGTTCCCCTATCCCTCAGCAAAGCCAGCTCTAGTGAGGCTTCCAGACCAGGAGGAGCTTCCACGTCCCCCTATGCCTCAGCAAAGCCAGCTCTAGTGAGGCTTCCAGACCAGGAGGAGCTTCCACGTCCCCCTATGCCTCAGCAAAGCCAGCTCTAGTGAGGCTTCCAGACCAGGAGGAGCTTCCACGCCCTCTCCAGCAGCCTCGGGCAGCACGGCGCGGTCTGAGCTCAGCAGCCTCCGAGCACGTCCCGAGGGAGCCCCTGCCAGGACTTACTTCAGTACTTGAGCAACTGTATTTGGTCCAAACCACTCTCCAATGGACTTCCCCTCTCCAACACCCATCTGCGCTGTTTTTGGAAGGGAAACACACACAGAGGAAAAGACCACAGAGAGGTTGGTCACAGTCTGTGTCACACCGCTCGGCCTGCTAATACCTTCACAAACACTCTAGAGAAGTGCAAGCTGTATTTAGCAACAACAATTATTTTCTCACCCTATACTCTCTTCAAAACTTAAAGACTGCTAGTTCCCTTAGAAAAAGTTCCTAAACTGTAATGACAACTACAAATATGTCCTTACTTACAAACTACAGCAATAACTTTTATAGCTGTCTATTTTAACACTATCAACTCTGCTACCCACAACCTGTCCACTTTATCAAGAGCTAGATTCTAGAATACAGATTTATTTAGGTCTTAGTGAATAATATTTCTGAATTATTATACTTCATACCCACTTATATACATTTTTATTTTTATATAAAAATATACTTTGTCTTCACAATCACCTTTTAAAAATGTTTAATTACTTACTTCAAATGAGAAAGTTTCAACACTGTAGGAATTTCAGTAGACAAAAGGAAGCTGATGTGTGTTCTTACCCATTTGGTGGATGGAATAACAGCAATCTTTTCTATCCAGAAAGCAGCGTAAGATTCTATGATATTCCTCTGGTTGTTTTTTGTGTTTTTCCCATTGCCAATCTTTCAGGAAAAAAGTTATACATATTAAAAAACATTGTTTTCATTGTACTGATCAAATTTCTAGATGGCAGAACGCCATACAATGAAATTTTAAGAGACGATCCATCTCTAATATTTACATTTTATTTAGGGATCCTAGAAGTCACACCTTGTCATTTATTATCAAGCTGTCCTTTATCATCACATGCTATCGTGTGAAAATTGGGAAACTAAAATAACATTGCCAACTGCAAGTATATCCCGAGTGATCACTGCTGAGAATTGACAGCTATTGCTCTATGTGAGTTTCCAAGACTATTTAAAACTATCTGTTCTGTTTGGACTTTATCAGATTTGCAAACATTTGTAGGATAATAAGACTCATAAAGCAAAATCCAAACACAATGCTGGTCCTCTCCACAGCAAAATCCAAACCATGGCTTTGCCACGTGAGCTTCTGCTTCCAACATTTACTAACAGAGAAACATATACACAGGGCTGATGCTATTCAGATCCATACTGCACGTCCAAGGTCTAGCTTTACTCAGGTAAGATGTTTGTTTGCCTACTCTTTCAGTTAAATCCTTGCACTACTGTGTATTCAGTTATTAAAGTGATACATCCACAAGTTGTGCTGCCATAGAAACCCTGACAAAGGAGCATAAGGATCACAGACCCAGCCTCAGCAAGGCAATTGACCGAAGAGTGACACACAGAGCAGACCTAGGACACTCACGCGTGACCCTGGGATAGGGGGTGTTAGTGCAGAATTACAGCCACTAGTGGGGTCTGCTGTGGGGTTTGGCCTCAGGCTGATGATGGGTGAGTGGTTTGTGAAGTGCTTTGTGTGGTGTCTTCCACTCTGTCACCACTGACACCATCACCCTGGGCTAGGCTAGCATTTTGGTGGCTATGTAATGAAAAGAGGGGAACAACTCAGATCCATGGTAACAAGTTGGCTTCAACTTGGGTATTCCTCAAAAAGATTTATAAAATAACAACAGTGGGATTCCCTATTTGTCCTTCCTCTGTTTTTGTTTCTCTGCTTAAGGCTGACATGATTTTGCCCCATCAGACAAGAATAGTTCACTAACAACTTTATTGGGGCATCACAGAAAGTTTCATTAATAAATTTAGGTTTTATGCTTTTATGGAAAACGACAAAAATGAAACAGCCTCCAAAGAACACAAAACTTGCCTCAGCAACAGTACTCACCTCTTCCTAAATGTCTGCAGATCAGTGCCTGGGCCAGCATCATCTGCCCACACCTGAGCATGCATCCCCAGCCCGCGTCAGACGAGGGGCCGGTGCCTCCTGGGAGCAGAGGTGCTCACATCAGCAGGGGCTCTGCAGAGCCCAGCTCCTGAGAGAAGCCACAGCCAAGCCCCTTCCAACTGCCCACAGCTGAGAGGCACCGAGCCAGCTCCCTCCTCCCCACAGCGCTGGTGCCACTTCCCTGCTTCCCACAAACATGAAGACCTGATTGTGTACAGGTACAAGCAAACACTGATTTTAAGAGCTTTAATCTGTTGTTTGCATACACAGTTAAATTATGATCAAAACGTTCTAGTACTGTAAGAATAACTTTTCAGTCCCCAACATCACCACTGATCCTGCTAATCCATTACACCAGGCTGCTGGAATGCTGCATACTCACCAATAGGTGAAAACTTTCTTCTATACGTAAACCAGAGACGAGCACTTATATCCAACAATAACTTAGATTTGTCTGGAATAATTTTAAGAGGAAATAAATTATTAAAACAGACTTAAAACGGAAAAATTCAAATTATCCCTGTACAGTCAATATATAGAATGCATGGAAGGTTCCCATAGCTTTTATATACAAGACCCTTAGTACTTAAAACATTTTTTAGCAATTGAAACACAAAGAGCTTTTGCAGACTGCTAATTAAAGTTAACTTATTAAGGATGAAATAATTATTAGCCAATGAAATTTTACAAGGTGCTTGAAATTACTATGCCCAGCCTGAATAAAACAACTTTGGAGAACTATGTCCTCAGGAAAGAACTGGTAAAGCAGGTTAAGAAGGTCTACGTGCAAATCAACATGGAATTATACATTACCTCCAAACCAAACAGAAAGTAATTTTAAGAAAAGGTTAATAATGTTAAATTGAATGAAACCTCTCTTTTTTCTCGTTTGTTTAAACACATGCACTTACAGAATCCTCCAAAGGCTCTGAAGAATGTTTAAGAATCCTATCTGCTGCATTTTCCCTCAGCTGTGGCTCAGACTGGCTGGCTTTTCCAAAGGATTCTCCAGCTGATCAAGGCTACATGCAGCACCCTTGGCTGTCCTGCACTGGGGCCACTGCCTTTGACATGTAACACAGGAAGATGGCCCTGTCTTCTCCCCAGGGAGCAAAACTCATTTCTGAAATCTTATTTTCATGTAAACACATTACTCTGCTCTAACTTTTAGGTCACGTATTTATTTTCACTAAAATGCAGTATGTGCCACAGACTAACTTATTGTTGTTATTTGAAATATCATTTTAGTTGCAAGTAACAGGCTGTGGACAGCATCCCTCAGAGAAAATGACATCAGTAATGCTGAACATTTCCCAAAAGTTATTTATAGATTTATTTCTGAGGCTTTGATGCTGTGGAGTGAGAGGCTCACATCTGACAGCCTCTGCTATGAATGGGATCATAGTGCATGAATCCCAGTGGAAGCACATTGGCCTTGGCTCTGGTTTCTGTCAGGAGGAATTCCACTGCTTACACCTGGGGTCTCACTGATGAAAAAGAACAAACTTCCCCCATGAGGCATTTAGGGAACATAAGGAAATCAGGAGCTGCTGCTGCATGTGAATCTATGAATATTCTACAGACGTTACAGATAATTTAATTCTAAAGATACCTGTGTTTAGGTGGTGTTGCCTTCCTAAAATCCACACTGGCTCATCAGTTTCTGGAAATTCTTCTAAGTAGTCTGACAAAATAGTGATCTGGTTTTCATACCTAGACAAAACTGAACAGGAATACACAAAATTCAAACTCCATTTTATCCCCTTGTTCTTTTATGCACAACTTGGAGCTCTCAAACTGAACTAGTTTGTAGTAAGTCTTTACAGCCTTTGGGGCTTCTGAGCAGTGCTGCCAGCTGCTTTTAATTTTCTCCCTTAAAAGCTGTTCTGGCACTGAAATAACCAATGCCTTGGTTTTTATTTAGATCCTCAGTGAGTGCTGAGAGAACACCAGGAATAACAGCTTTACAAGCCATCTCACTGAAGCCAGTGACAGAAGTTCAGGATGACTGCAGAGAGGATGACATTTGATTCAAGATAATGAGGAAAGGAAAAAAAAATTAGGCACCACAGCTTGATCTGAAACATAGAAAAAAACACACATCAGAGTGATTATGGCCTCATGCTTAATGGAAAGCATGTGAAAAGTGTTAGCAAGACTGGGCTTTACTTTCCCAACTGGAGATTTGAAACACTTAAAAAAAAAAATAGATGTATTAATTTTACTATTCAATACCACATCTATTTAGTGAAAAATAACAAATTATAACTAATATTACCAAAAGAAGACAGTCCAACCATTTTCTAGATCATGGTGCTTTTTGGAAGAGTGCAATAACCCTTCAAGTGTAAAAATTAACGTAAAATCATATATACAAAGTAAGATTCCATTTTAAAAAACCACATTCCAGCGATCAGAAGGGAGCTGCACCACCCTCTGGCTGGAGCCCCGGGCCAGCAGCGCCGAGCCCCGGCATTCAGCGTCCCCGCAGGCACTGGTGAAACGCCACGCCAGACTCCTCTGGGGCTGTCAGCTCGGCAAAACAACTCCTCGCACCGTGCTCTGCATCCTCCGTCACAAAAGCCACCGCTCCCTGCACTTCCAGAGCAAATTACCTGGTTTTTACTCCAAAGACTTAACGCACTCTCGACCCCCGAAATCCAGCCGGAGGCACCTGCATTCCTTTCGCGGCCACCTGTCTCGCCCCGCTGCCGTACGACAGCTCGGAGCTCTTGAGAAGGCACGGCCGAGGTTCCTCTCCCCTTGCCGGGTCCCCTTCCCCTTCCCGGCGCTGCCCCACAGCGCTCCCCGCCGAGCCGCGGCGGCTCCCGGAGCGGGGCTGGCAGACCGGGCTCCGGCCGCCCCGCTCAGGCCGCCCCGCGCCCCGGCCGAACCCCTCACGCCCGGGCCGCCAGCCGAGCTCCAGCCCCGGCCCCGGCAGAGGCCGCGGGACCCCAAGCGCCAGGCGACCCCTCAGGGCGGATCGCACCGCGCCGCCCGCGCCGGCCCCCGTCCCTCAGCCCGCGGGCGTCTCCCGCCGCCGGGAGCCCCACTGGAACCCCGGAGCCCCGGCCTGGCCCCTCAGCGGCGCCCCGGCAGCCGTGCCCGCGCCCCGCGCCCCTCACCGGCCTCCATCCTCCCGCTGTCACCATCCTCCTCCCCTTCGCCCCGACACGGAGGCACAACACGGCCGCGCCGCGGGGCGCCCTGGGAGCTGCAGTCCCGCGGCCGTCGCGGAGCGCACCGCCCCCGCGCCTACGGGACTACAAACCCCAGCAGCCCCCGCGGCCCGAGCGGCGAGCGGAGCAGGCGGACAGGCGCGATTGGCTGGACTGGGCGCCGGCGCCCTCCTGATTGGCGGCTGGCGGGCTTGGGCCCGCCCCGCGGGCGGGGCGGCGCGGGGGCAGCATGGAGGGCGCGGTGTCGGACGTGGCCGTGTGTAACCTGGCGTTCGCGGGGCGCCTGGAGGAGCTGCGGGCGCTGCTGCTCCGCGACAGGGCCCAGGCCACGCGGGCCGACCAGGTCAGCCGGCTGCGGCCCCGGGCGGCCCGGGCGCGGCTCCTGCCGGCCGCTGCCCGTGCTCGCCCCGCTCACCGCTTCCCTCCCGCAGGATCACCGCACCGCTCTGCACTGGGCCTGCTCGGCGGGACACACGGACGTCGCGGACCTCTTCCTCGGGCTCGGCGTGCCCGTGAACGATAAGGACGATGTGAGTGCCGCGGCCCTAGCCCGCTGCGGCTGAGGGAGCCGCGGGGCGCTCCGGGTGCGCCGGTGCTGTCCTGGCTTCGGCGCTCCCGGAGCCGCTCCCCCCTCGGCCTCGTCCCCTGCTCCCGCCGGCCGCGGCACCCAGCGCGGTACCTGGCGCTTGGGCAGCTCCGGGCTGCTCCGTGTGAGCTGGGAAGGCAGGCTGAAGTATTCCACATTTGGAAATAGGCGTGAGGAGGAGATTTGAGACCTGCTTATAGCCTCGGAATTTTAGGAGAGCTGTACTTATGAAGGAAGTTGCAAAACCAGGGGTGTTTGGGTAGTTTTTGGGGTTTTCACGTTACCTTTGTCTCCGTGTGATCTCTCAAATGTGTTGTGCCAAATCATGAGGAGGCCTGAAGATTTCTCACACTGGAGAAGGCACTGATAAAGCAGATGTGCGTTCAGTGATTTCACAGTTGGAAAGGAGATGGCCTGCTCCTGTTCTAGAGGAAGAGTCGAAATATTTGTATCCATTACAAAGCATCCATAAAGAAGGAAATGTCTTATCAGTTTAGAGAGTAGGATATAGAAAAAAGTTGTTAACACCCTTTTCTACTACTGCTGTTTGTTCTTAAAAAGGCACTAGTGTAAATTCTGCAGGGACAAGGTGTTCTGCAAAGATACCATGCAAAACTGCATAGCAGAGTGATTTCTCTCATTTCACTGGCAGCTTTTTCCAGGTACTGAATGCAGGCATGTAAGAAGACATGAGCCTTGCATCCAGTGAAAATCAGTAATATTTTAGCTTTCCACTGGTAAGAATATGAGCGGTTTGAGTAGTTCAGGTTTGTCTGGTTTATGTATTATCATGGTTTTTTGCGAGAAACTTGTGGTTTGAATAATGTGGATTTCTTCTTGCCTCTGTAGGCTGGTTGGACTCCCTTGCACATTGCTGCTTCAGCAGGCCGTGATGAAATTGTGAAAGCCCTCATTGCTAAGGGTGCTCATGTAAATGCTGTCAATCAGAATGGCTGCACGCCCCTGCATTATGCTGCCTCCAAAAATAGGCAGGAGGTATGTTTACCTAAGCTACTGGAGTTGGTGGTGTTCTTGGAAGGAGGATTCAGGTGTATTAAGCCCACATCCTCCTCCCCTGCTCCTTTCTCTTTCAACATGCTCAGATTGCAATCATGCTTTTGGAGAATGGAGCCGATCCTGATGCAACAGATCATTTTGAATCCACCCCGTTACACAGAGCGGCAGCCAAAGGAAACCTAAAAATGGTACAGATCCTTGTGCAGCACAATGCAACTTTGGATATACGGGACTCTGAAGGCAATACTCCTCTGTAAGTAATTTTTTTTTTTTTTTTGCCTAATATAATGTAATCAACACCACTACTTCAATGTCTTTTTTAAATTTTTTGTTGCTTCAGAATACACTCTTGCTTCACATCCCTGTGCAATCAAAAAGTATTTCAGAAAGTCATACTTAGTATTTTGCCATCATGGTCTGTACATGCATACTTTAACTTGTGTTACTGCATCCACTTAAAGACTGGAGAACACATTTTGTATTAATATGGACTATGTTGCTTTCTGCTGCAGGGTAGAAAGTGAGCTAATGACATCAGAGTCAGAGGAAACTGGTCTTGCAGGCTGGTTTACTCTGTCCTGCCAAACAAGAACTCATTTCAGAAGCTTTTCTTCACCTCTCTAAAGAAAATTAGTTGCAATTGAAGTAAAATCAGTCCGGTGTTTATTGTTACCTTAGAGATCAGTTTGAATCTGTAAGGGTTACAGCTACTTTGAAGTTGGTGTCAAAACCACAGTGGAATCCAGATTTTGCTGTGAATAAGATCAAGCAGTAAGTTTGAGCTGTACATAAACCCCAGAATGGCCCTGGAAAGCGCACAGTTCTTCCTAGGACACTGTGCCAAATGGAAAAAAGCATTTGCTGCCTTTGCAGTGACTCATTATTTTTTAGCATCGGACAATTTATTTCTCACCTTCAATTGAATAGAGATTGCCGTTTTCCATTCTCACCATGGATTATGTTCTCTTTAGCTTTGCTGACTGCAGAGCCAAACCCTAACCCAAAGAACTGTCTTAACATTGCAAGGAGAGCAGCAGGAGGAATGTTCTTGAGTTGCTTAATGACAGCAGAGGGACTGGACAGCAAGCTTTGGAATCTGTCTAGGTAGTTGGCTGCTTGTGGATTTGTTGTTCTCAGATGTATCTCCCCCCAACATTCACACTGTCATTTTGACACGGTGTAATTATTGCTCTTGACAAGCTTGGACAGTTTAACAGTGGCTGTGGGTTTCTTGTTCTCACTGCAGTCATTTAGCCTGCGATGAAGAGAGAGTGGAGGAAGCAAAGCTGCTGGTGTCTCATGGTGCAAGCATTCACATTGAGAATAAAGAAGAGCTGACCCCTCTGAAAGTGGCAAAGGGTGGCCTGGGAGCCATCCTTAAAAGAATGGTGGAAGGCTAGAGGGGGCTTCCCACTTGAGTCTCTCTCCTATTGCACTTCTACTTAGGATTGCAAATATTTTGATAGTTCATCTGGGATGTCGTGTATGGTATCAGCATGGTAATGAAATGTTTTTATTGAAGCTGTCCTTCAAGTGCAGTGCCAAAACAACTCTTCGTACTTCCTGTTAATTAAATAGTTCCCTGACTTTAAAGTATTTTTCAATATCTTGCAGTTTTATTTCAGTTTACAGTGTGATGTGTATAAATGTGGTATTCCTTCTACTTCAGGTCCCAGTTTAGAATTATTTCTTTCAAGAAACAGGACCAAAAATGTTTTAATCATTTAAAGCAAATTTTTGTTTTCTTCTAGAGTCTTTGTTTTTTCTCTTAGCTTTTGTGATTTGTGTGTGGGGTTTTGTCTGTGTTTTGTGGGTACTGATTGTCTTTCTCCAGATGATTCTAAGCTACACTGTATTTCTCTTTGTAGAATGCAGTTTGCTTAGTTACTTAGATAATTGTATCCATTTTTGCTACTCTTGGTGTATTAAGTGAAATCTGAGTGTTTAAAGCTTTTCTGTTCCCGGTTGTTATCCTGTTTTTCTCTGAATCTTTAAATACATGTATTTGAGGAAGTGCACTGGACTGCTTGCAGAATGCAGGCACAGTTTCAGGGTTACCTCTGCAAATACACTGTTTTATAAGGGATGGCTCTGGATACTCCTCTGGCATGTACTTCAACTTTAATATTTTTTCTTCTTGTTCCTTTTGAAGGTTTCTTTTTCTGTTCTCTTTTACTCCCATATGCAGCACTGACACTTGCAGTTTACCATCTTATTTTGTAACAGAAGCCTGGTTTAACCTTTATTTACTCACAGCAAGTCCTGATATTAAGTTATTACAAGGCAGAGCTAACGAGGTAGAGTCTGAAAAGTGACCTCCTGTCCTGATGTTGTTAAGATAATTTTTGACACCAGTGGATAGATTTTCACTTGAACAAAGAATGAAATTCTGTGAAATAAAGAATTTTCCTAAACAACAGTCTTTGGTATTATAAAACTTTATTAAACTGACATGTAAGAAAACCAGTATTTTCTAAATTTTCTTGTATGTTTGGGGTGTGAACAAGATGAAGCCCTGCCATCCCTTACACAGTGTGGAAATGCAACATGTTTGCTCTTCAGCATCAAGGAAAGGGTGAAATGCAAGCTGGCAGTTTCTACAGTTTGACTTGTAGGGATTAAGGTAATGCACTTTATTTTGATTAGCAAGACAGAAACTTACAACGAAACAAATACCTTCACCAAGGAATTTAAATGTATCTTAGAACACAAAATGCAGGTTAAATTTCACTGAGTGGAATCATTAAGAACAGGAGGGATAACTTGCCTGTACAGTAAACTCTGGCCCTGCAGACCTTGATTGAAGGAGGAACCTGTTCCTTTCTTTTATATAAAAACCTAAACATAACTTGAGCAATTTCTACTTTTTGAACAAATATGAAACCTGTGGTGTTCTAGGAAGACTGTACTATCTATAGAAGTTAGTGACAACTTCACCAGCATAAGCTCCTATCTTACTGTAGCAGGTTACGTAAGGAATACCAGCAGATGAATGTGGGGAATGAGATGAAGAAAAGATTAAAATAAATATGAGCACATAATAGAGTCCCCTCTTCAATCACAATAGAGCTGCTGCAGAGATGTGGAAGTTGGAAAGGTGTAGCAGTAAGATCAATGTGACAAGAACACATACATGCAGGAAATGGCTTTAGAAGAACTAATACAGCTATAGTGGTGACATGAAGCCATTAATCTTTTCCTATGAAGGGCAAGAGTAAAAGAATGCTTAGGAATGTCAGATAAAGTATTTTAAATTACTGCTGTCAGCCAAGCCTTTGGACCAATAATTGGTTTGAATTATATTATCAGGAAACACCTTCAGTAAGAAATAGCACCCAAAGAGCAGCAGGTAGTACTGACTGTTCTTTGCTGTTTCTGAGTGTGTTTAATGTCAACATCCTGCACGTCTACACAAATTGGCTGTCAATATCAGATATTTTCAGTGAGCTGCTTAACCTGGATGGCAGGATGTGAATGAGGAATTTGGCCTGGCACAGAGTCAATAAAAGCTGCCTGATTAAGGAGACTTCTGTATAGATCCCAATTTGAGATTCACCCTGGATATTCTGGGGAGAGGAGTCTGAGGATCCACTGCTACAACACAGCAGTATTGGTATTAGCAAGAGTGTGACCCTCACAGACTGGCACAAACAATTTTTGGCTAAAATAGTGTTAGAAGAATACCATTGATTCTCTTTTAGTCTGGAATGAAGCTAACACTTTGATGGGACGTGCCTATCAAAGAAAAATATTTGGAAGTCAGAAAACTGAGGAAAGAGCAATGAATACAGTTATGCTTGAAGATCCAAAATAAATATTAACTAGGATCTCATACCTTACATCCTTAAATATTGTCACATTTTTTTTCCTTTTATATATATATATATATATATATATATATATATATATATATATATATATATTTTTTTTTAGCTCACTATTTTGAAAAACATACTTAGAGCTGTAGGAACTGAAGCTGAAAATTTTAGCCCAGAAATCTTAAAGATAAATGTTGCATATAACTAATGTTTATAGCCTAGGAACAGTCACTGAAGGATTTATGAATATTAGATCCTATGAAAGACTTAAGTGCCAAAAAACTCGAGGTCCCTGAGCCAGATATGTTTTGCTGCAGTGCGTGAGACTGAAACCAGTGTCTGCCTGTATCAGCAAGGCTGTGGGTCTGCAGTTGCCTAAGCCCCATGGTCCTTGAGCTTTTCTGGAAGTACTATCTTTGCCTTTATGAAAAACTAAGTTTGTGTAACCTTAGAAATGAGGCCCAGGGAGAAGGATTGTCTAGTGACCCAACTCCCTTTTCTTCTTCCAAGAGGGCACTCACGGCTGGACTGCTGGCTCTCAGTGTCACTGCTGGTGTGCTTTGCACCACTTACCCTCCCTCTTGATGCTTTCATCTATAGAGGACAGGTTGTTACATTGGGTAAGAGACCAGAAGAAAAGTAGCGTGAGTTTGTTGCTTAGTGGGTAGGACTAGCCTGGAAAGAGATTTAAATCATCTCAGACAGAGGAAGCAATCAAAGCTCATGTGCTGTATAGAAGGCAGTATCACTCCTAAGTTTTGAAAGCCGCTGTATCTGTGTTTCATGAGGAGTGTGATGCTGTGCGTGCCTGTTGGAACAAGCCTTGCAAAGGATTTAGATCTCCAGCTGCTGTGGTGTACAACAGTCATTTGTGTCTGAACTGGGTACCCAAATGCCAGTTCCATTAAACTGAAAACCAGAATTGCTGAAACAGACAACTCTGGAACGCTGGCACCCTTGGGAGCTTTAGGCCAAGGAGGTCACTGTTAACAGAATGTTTTCCATGTCAGGCAGCAATGGGGTAACATTTTCCAGGATTTCTGGGTTTTTTTTAGCTTAGGTGGAATTCAGACACACAAGATTTCCTTGACTAAGGTCTTAACATCTGTTAAGATGTTAGCAGAGGTTTCAGCATTCTGATGACATTAATGTAACTTCTTTTTACTTCTGATGTGCAAAATCAGTTCCTTGAAACACTGCAATGTACTGGCCATGATTACTTGGTGCACATGAAGGAGCTTGGCTAACACTGTTTCTGGACAAGGCTGCTGTGGTTCTGAACTGTGTGGACATACCATTACTGGTGTTTGACTGGAAAGCTCTTACTTTGACAAATGCTTCAGCCCATTTCCTAATTAGTTTTGCAAAATAGGTTGATGTAGATGATACTCTTTTTATACTTAAATTTTTGTACAGTATAACTAGATAATAAAAGAAATTTGATTCACTTTAAAGGCCAAATCTTCTGCTATTCACAAAGTGCCTGTGTAGCAGACCCTTTTTGATCCACCCCAGTGGGTCACAATACAAATGCCTTGAATACAAGTTTTAGTCATGCTTTTATATTAATTCAATGACAACAATTTTTGTATAAAGGGGTCCAAAAGTGACAAAGAAAACTCTATTATAAACTCTAGGCTACTTCTTCTTTTCCTGCTTCTTGCTTCTCGTCATTTGCAGGTGTTGCAGGAGCTGCTGTTTCATCAACACTTGGGTATTCATTTGTTGCATTGCTCGATGGAACTGTGGTCACAGGAATGTTTTCTTCATTAGGTACCTGAGCATAGTCTGCATTGGATTGTTTCTGCACCATTTCTCTGCAGAAAGACAGGATTAGGATTGTGATCTCACATGCTGAAATCCCATGTATGCTAGAGTCATTCAGAATAATGAATCTTTGTATTTGCTATCTGAACAGTAACCCTGATGTTACGATGATTTCAAGATTGTGTGGAAAGGTGACAGCACCACTCGTGCTGAGACAGAAAGACTGACAGCATATTAGCTAGAAAGACATCTGCATTGCTAGTTTAAGTGATCCCATTAGAATAAAATGGATTTTAGTATGTTTAAATGTTATGCCAGGAAAGTGGAAAGGGAAACTGAGTGCTGGCAGCATCTGAGGAGTGATAGCAAAACTCGCTGCTTCGTGTGAGCTTTCTGGGAAATTCTATGTAGATCTGGGGTCCCATTGAAGTGCATGAAAAATAGAGTTCAGTCAGAAAAGAATTATGAAAATACTGAAATCTGGAAAGGTCATATAAAATACATTTAGTGTTTTAGAAAATATGGAAATCTATAAGGTAATTAATTCCTTTTATCTTATCAAAATGATAATATACCAACTCCCAATAATGAAGCACTTTCACATGGTAAAAAATATCAGATGCTAGTGGATTAATTCAATGCAGTAAGATTTATTAGTATCTGAGTACAAAACTAGGTGTTGTTGCTACATCAATTGAAAGCAGAAATCAGGTGCATGAGTGACTGATCACTGGTCTGGGTGAGCAGAATTCCATATTAGGAGGTCTTAAACTTGTGCTACAGGGAAGTCACAGTTTTTTTCTGGCCTCAACTATATGTATTATTTAGCATTTTACATCAATGGCCTGAATACAGTCTATATAGTGCATGAGATTATCCCTATTCTGAAGATTTGGCAATTTAAGGGAAAAATGAGCAACCAAAGCACAGAGAAGAAAGCATCTCCAGGGCGGGATCAAAATGGACATTCTGGGCTCCATTCTGTTGTCCAAACCTTGTGTTTCCTGCAATCTGAGATGCCTGGGATTATCCCAAGTGTGTGTCCTGTAATTTCAGATAGCACTAACCTGAGCTCTCTGTGTTTAAATATCACTAAATTTCCTGAAGTGACCCTTAGGTGCTCTTTCTTTTTTTATTTCCTCCATCTGCTTTTAACAGACCCCATTAACTTTAAATCTAAAGAGCTGTTTTTATAACTTGCCACTTTAGTTTGTGTTGTTTAAAAACATTTAGTTCACTGTTTCGGATACTGCTAAGTGGAAGATACCTGTTAAAAATAGGGAAGAGTGCAATAGCACCTTCTGTTAAAAAAACAACAGGTAAAAAGTCCCCCAAAAGCAGATGTTCACTCTGGATGTTTTCTCAAAACTTGTATTATGCATTTTACTTTAGTTCTGGATTAGCAGCAGTGCTTTACAAAAATACTTGTCTTAAAATGAAGTAAACAGAAATTCTTACTGCATCTCATTATTTGGTGACTTCCTATTTTTTGCCTTCTTGGTTAGGACCCAGACAATAATGCAGATTATAGCAGCTGCCAGAATTGCTCCAATCAGTGCTCCAGCAACAATACCACCGTCTGAATCTGCAAAAGAAAGAAAAAGATTACTTGACTTTTAAAAAAGTAGTAGTATAGCAAAATCCCATGTAATTTAGTGCAGCAGGCTTTAGCAGAAGGAAGGGATTGGATTCAAAGAACTCTTTGCAGGAGGGTGGCCAAAGATGCTCCAGGAAAGCGAGAGCTCTGCGCTTGGGTGGTCTTTGCTGCCTCCCTTCTCATTGGGTAGCTCCCTATCCCAACAAACTCCCTGTTTGTGCTGGCTAAGGGAATCATTGGGCCGTAATACTGATAGCAGGTAAAAGCCTTTGCTTTTCAATCATTGCAAACACATCCTGAAGTCCAGGCTGCCTTTAGTTCTGTCTTGCAGCCAGTCGTCACATCTCCAGTGCCCCAGTCCTTGTACTGCCACATTTCACTGATGGTTGTAATTTCTGGGGTGGGGAGACCTCAGTGGGACTGTTGGCTGGAAGAAATTGCTCAAAGCTCCTTGTCTGTCTGTTCTCAGTAAGGACTCTGCAGTCAGAATCAGGTCCAGCTCCTGCTCCTTGCAGGAAATGAAGGTGGGGATGTTAAAACACTTTTCTAGGTTGTTGTAGAGCCTGGACAGGCCTGGATGAAAACTCCAGAGCTCTTCAAATCCTGTTCTGCTGTTACTTAAAAAAAAAATAAAAAATCAAAGCTTCAAAGTTGTTAAAGAATTTTTCCTGCAAGGTGTGTATGTCCTCCAGCAACAATGTGATTGCTTTAGTGTGTTTTACTTACGTTTTGCTGTTAGGTCAAGCTCACAGGTGCTGTTCCCCAGGAGGTTGCTGGCTATGCACCTGTAGTAGCCAGTTTCAAAGGTGGTGAGGTTGCCAATGTAAAGGATGCCAGAGTTTGGATCTGTGACAAGTGGGGAGCAGGTACACATTACTGTTTGTGTTCTGTAGAGGCAAACAGTTCTCTGTAGTGGATAACACAGAGCTATTCAGATATTAGAAAAAGGGTTCACCAATTATTGATTTCTTTCGTGTGGTTTTTTATATTCTTTAAAATAAAACATTTACCTTCCTTGAAAAATGCTCCAGTGGATTCTTTACAGGTGTATTAGGAGCCCCTACTCTGCCAACCAGTCTGGCTGATGTTTTACCCACTCTGATACTGTGGTTGTCTGTGTAACTCCACAAATGAAAATGTAACAGGTCCAGAAAATTTCTGAGAGAGAAGGATGTGCTAGCACTTGAATGACAAATTGATTCAACTTAAATTCATTCAAAGTTTCAAGGAAAGAGAGATCTAAAGACAGACATATTTCTCTCATTTTAACAATTTAAAGGCATGGACAGGACTTCAACTTTTTTTTTAATATATATATTAAATAGAAAAAGCATCCTGTGCTTTTGACAGCTGTCAGTTGATTTGAATAAGTAAAAATATGATTCTGTGACATTGACTATTAAAAGAGGAGGATTAATTTTAATTAGCCTATGTGATACCCAGCATTTGGAATGCTGGAATTTCAGATCCTGGACATGGTATGTTAGTCCTGTGGTTACATACCAAGTTGTTCTGTCACAGGTTTGAGGGTGTTCTCATCGACCTTGTACCAGCGGTAGGTGGGGCGAGGCAACCCCTCTTCACAGTTGCATAGGAGGTAGATCAGATGGCCTTTTTCAGGAGTTCCTTCTACTTTGCAGAAAGGTTTTGATGGTTTGACTGTAAAATAAGAACAGACACATCAGGAGTGCACACCTGGGCTGCAAACATCCGCCTCAAGTTCTGGTACCATGCTGCTGTGAGCAAAGAGCTGAACCCCATCTACGGGTTTCCATCCAAGAGCAGAGTCTCATTTATGGAACTGACCAAAGCCTCTCCCATTAAAAAAATTGAGTAATGTTAAATATATGTACATGGCCTAGGATACAGTTTTATTATCCTCCATTTGCATATTAACTGTTATTAGGGAGGTGTTGAGACTACAACTATCAATTATTTTCATTGTAATGGGCCACTCATTATTCACCATACACCATTCTGCCACATAGCAACATCATTTTCTTTAGAGACATGGCAGGAGCTTTTCCACAGAGAGGGAGAGGATCAAGGCCTAATTCTTTCCGTATATTAGCAGTTGTGAAGGAAATCAGCTATAGTTCTGTTAAAAAATCCATTTTTATATAATGTCCTCACTTTGCACAAAAGGGAAGATTCTGCCCTCATTTACACCATTGCTTTTCATTTCCTACCTCCAGAAATGCTCTTGTGGTTCTTTAGAGCACTGTCAAGGGAAACCACCAGCAATGAACATAGCCCAAACCAACAACTTTTCTTGGTTTTACTTTTTTTTTGCGTAAAAGTGCAATCTTTTACTCAACTGCTCCAAGATTTACTATTTGTTTTGGGAATTTTAGATGAGAATTATCAGTAGTGCTTTGGTTTTTCAGGAAATCAGTTTACATATATCTTTTGCTTATTCCTGGAAGATAGACAAGTGATGCCAAGTTCATCTGCTTTTCATCCTTTCTGCTCTGCCTATTCATGGTGAAACTATTGCTTTCTTCCACACAAAACACACCTTGTACTACTTTCATCCAACAAATACTAAGTTTCTAGAGGTTATGGGAATTGATGTGAGTCAGAACTCTTGGCCTGTGCTGCTGCCTCTCCCTAGATTTGTGCAAGTCACCATGATCAACATTAGGTACAATTAGCAAAGTTTTGGACTGTGCTGGGGCTGCATGTAGTGGTTTCAGTGAGAAGTTCTCACTCCCAGCTGAAATGCTGTTTGATTTTAACCAAAACTAGTATCACTTTGTTTTCCAGTATGAAAAATGGAGCGAAGCTGGGTAATTCTAGCCACCCTCTTACCTGCTTACCTAAGGGAACTTTTTGAGAGCTCAAAGTGACTCTGAAGGTCAGTGGTGGGAGAGTGAGATTTGACTGCAGTTCAGGCAGAGGCAGCTGTGGAGTGGAAGCAGGTCAGCTGTGGCTGGAAGCTAGAGGGCACCCAGGCTCTGCCTGCCTCCAGAGCCCTTGGAAACGCTGCAGCAGTGACTCAGGGAGCTTCCCTCTGCATCACGGGCCTTGTTTACCACAGCCTGTTATTCCCTCTGGCCCTACGCATTTTGAGCTGTGAATTCAGTGTTTCATAATATGGGATGAAAAAGACAATACAGCAATAGAGGGGGGGCACTTACCCAGCACATTGACAATCACAGATTTTTGGCTCTGTCCAGCATCACCCTGAGGGCTGAACACTTCACAGGTGTAGGAACCAGTGTCTGAGGGCTGCATGTTGGAGATTGTTATTGATGCATTCCCTGGACTTGTTGAAGCTGTTATCCTGTTCTTAAATGCTCCATAAGAGTAAGACTGGCCTCCTGAATAATAATAGATCTGTGATAAAGAAACAATTGTTAGTTTAATAACAAAAGATCTTCTTGCTGCTTTGTTTGGTACTCACAATATATTTGATTTCTGATTAAAGCCAAGCAATGTCACCCCCTTTCTTGCCTCCTCCCCCAAGAAAGTAGAAATGAAAACATAGTACATTTGAATACATACTTCTAAAGGTCCTTAAAAAACAAGCTTTTCAGAAATTGTATTTTAATTGTGTAATTGACAGAAGCTAAATCTTTGTGGATACTCCAAGCACAGACTGATGCAATTGCAAAAACAGAAGTGAGACCATTGACCATCATATGACAATTTTATGAAAAAATGCTAAGTCATGCACAGTGAATAATGGTATTAAGTGAAGCACTGATAATTTGTGGTAGCTTTAATAAAAGGCTGAGTAGAAGATTATGACAAGGATGGACCTGTCATTGGAAAAAGTGGGTGGCTGCAGAGCTTTCCAAATACAGAATCTGGCAAACAGAGGACTGAAATGAATTCACAAGACAAAGGTCTAAGCAAACAAGGCACCTGATCTGTTGGCAGTAGATTTGAAAGCCATGAGGATGCAGTGCAAGAACAGAGCAGAGTCATCACACATGCAATTAGAGCAGCCATGCTGTTCTTGTTTGTGTCATCAGCTTTGGAGGCAGTGTCATCGACTATCTTGGTTTTTTGAATTTATATCAGGGAGGAAGTAAAGAATACCTGCTGGCCTCAGTGCTTGGGGGGGGGTTCCTATTTGGGATCAAGAAGTTCCCCTTTTACTAAATAGTAAAAAAAAAATGGTTTGCCAAATGATAGGCATAGTAAGGATAAATGTTTCTAAGGAATGCAGCATTTCCTCCCAAATAAAAATTGCTGATTTAACATTGACTGATTTCACTGACTTCAGTAGCATCAACTGCTCTTAGCAGCATTGTGGAGTAGAAGTGGCCTCATAAGCCCAAACTTGTTGTCTGCTGATGGAGGGGTAGAATTGGGTTCACTGCAGAGCCTGGATGGCAGTCTGAGCCTTGGGCCCTGAGTCTGTTTAGGAACTGCAGCATCTCCTCTGCTCTGGGGTAAGTATAGTAGTTCTCAAGGAGAACCTGCCTTCTGTCCAATCTTACTCTGCTCTGAAACCCTGACCTGAAAGAACAAAGATGTGGAAAGATGTGGATGTGGAAACATCCAAAGATGTTGGATTCATTAATGGTTTTTCTGAGGTGTTAATGATGGTGTTGTATGAACGTGACATATGAAGTGTTTGGGTAGGCAATATGTTCCCCCAGTGTCTACATACACACACTAGGCAAAGTGAACAGTTCCAGCACACTCAGTCACTTCTCTAAACTTGTGAGAGGTGTCCATATAGAATTATAGGTTGTGACCCAAATAGATCTAACATTGTTGCTACTGGCAGTATTCCAGAATCATCAGTGAAGTTGAAGTAACAGCATGTTTGTTAATGGAAATAGTGGGAAAATTCTTGTAGGAAAAAGTTTCACAGACTCCTCTTCACAGGACATTCTCACTTGACTAGTACCAAAATTTCCTTTTGGTCAAAGTTCCCTGCCTTTTAGGGATACTGCAGATCCCTGGTGAGAAGTACAATTTGCTTTACTTCACAGATCAACTGATTGCATTTTGAATTAAGAATATTACTTCTTAATTCTATTTGTCCTCCCTGATATGGTGTTGACTGAAGTCTTTAAGAAATGTTATCTAAAAGCCTTTATTAGCTTAAAGCAAGGTACCCTCCAAAACTCGTTTTGGAGCACAGCTGGTTTATGCAAAGATATGGCTTTGAAATGAAGGTCAGAATCCAGCTTGCACAGCACCAGCAGCTCCAGGACTGCAGCTTGGCCCTCTCTCAAGAGCAGTTTTGCATACTCCTCAGCCAGACTTTATCTCTCCCTGCCCCAGGATTACAAACACCAGGTACAATTGATGCAGGGCTCTGAACACCAAAGCATTCCCAAGGTGTGGAACACTGCTGGTACAGTGAGGAAGCATGAGAGCTCCAGGGTCAGCTCGATGACAGACCTGCTTAGAAAGTGCTGAAGCTGGATGCTCCTCCCAGTTTCCATTGTGTACATACAATACCATCAGTTTTAAAACTGATTTTATACTTTGCAAATGTCTAGAGATGGAACTCTACTGCCAAACCAGAGTCTGGATGGACAAACTGTATTCCCTGGGGAAGGAGAGTGTTCAAAATAGGGAGTTTGGTTTAAACAAATCACTCATCAAAAAAGTTGTCTACCTGGAATCACAAAAACACACAGGCCACATTGTTTCATTCTACATTTATCTGAGTGTGAGCAATAGCTGAGTATTATTTATCACTGTTTCTTGCAAGAGTCTGAAGCTACAAGATCTGTGACTTCTGACTTCAGCCTCTTCTGAGGCTGATGTCCCTGGACAGCTCTCTCCTCTCCAACTGCACTGTTGCAATAGGGGTTCCATCAGCTCTTTACACTAATGTGAAATTAAGCTCTGCACTGATTTAAATGAAGTAATGTGTGTCTTGCTGCAGCATGAGAGGAGTGACAGGCCCATCATATGCTATTAAAGGCTTGATTGTTGGAAAAAGGGGCTAAATTCTACTCAATCTACATCAGAGTGATCTGGGATTATGTGAGAGTAAAGAGTTGCAGAAGGAGTCCATGGAATACTCATTTAGATACAGCCCACCTTCCTGGGAATAAGACTGGCACTGCAAGCTGTAAATGCAGTCAGGACACACCAGTAAACACTGCAGAGGAGCAAATGCTCCTCGGTGTATTTGACCTGGAGTCAGGGTGAATTACGTGCTCAAGTCCTCATACAATGCACTGAAAACTAATCCTGTGTTCTCTCTTTCTGAGTCAATGAATGCAGAAAAAATATTTTGTGTATGCTGTTAAATCTGAGGCAGGTGTCAACACAGCAGAGACTATTTGTTCTCTTCATAGAATCAAACAGAGTCTTACTGGTCATTTTTTGTCAGCCATGAGCATAAAGGCAGTGAAACATTCTCAGGCAATGTGTTCAGTTCCTCTGCAGGCTCCTGCCTGTCCTCTGTTCTCTCCTGTTCCATGCTTATCTCCCTGGCTCTGGAGTTCATTCCCTGAAGGAAGGTGGTAAACACCAAAAAGGCTGAATAATGTTCTGATTAATTGCTGAGTGTATCTCTTGTCCCAAGGGTATGATTGGATTGTGTACACAGGAAATTTCATTTAAGAGGAATATGTTTCAGTTAATTTGCTGGGAATTCATAGTCCATTTTCAACAATACACTCAAAATGGATATTTTAAACCCCGGTTCAAAGTGGTTTTATCCTGTCCTTGACAAGCTGGTTTGTGGCTTTCAGTAAACTGAAATGCAAATCTTTGCAAAAGTGTTTCTGTTTTAATTCAAAAGTTTAAAAAAATTGTTTTCTGTTGAAGATATGGAAAACTTTTTGGTTTTGGGCAACTGCCAGCTAATGTTTTCTGCTACAGACACACATTGACTTTTCTTTCCATATTACCTAAAATATGTGTATGAGAAAACTGTATATTTAGTCAATGGTAGACTTTTTCTGGAAACCTTTTTAATCTGGTGTGATAAATATATATCAAGTACACCATCTTGAATGCAAAAAAAAACCCACAAAGGAAATCTGCTGTGCTTCCCTTCAAACAATAAGCTTTTAATGTCCTCAAGCAAATCATGAGCAGCTCTAGTGAAGTTGATGATTTACCAGAGCAGAAACAATATTGAGGGTGCATTAATGGTTGTTGTTCCTCCTCACCAGCTAGTTTGTTCAGGCAAATTATCATATAATGGTGCCTTTTCACATTTCATGGAAGCAGCTGCCTGGGTGACTAATCAAACAACTGACAGAAAAAGGAGTGGAGATTATCACTTCTAAAACTGTTGTCCCTAATAACTTCATCTGAGACACTAGTTCCTGCTAAACAGCAAAGTTGCCCAGAAGACATCTCTGACCTAAGGAAGGGTTGCAGTTTAGTTGGTTCTTCAACCCGTGGGCCAGGCAGTACCTGGAGCTGCTGTCTCCAGCCATCCTAACCAGAGCTGTGGTTACCCCTCATGTCCACAGGCAGTTTCTCCAGAGTGATGGTGTGTGATATATTTGCCTGCAGAGGAAGCAGTCAGAAGAGCTGAGGCTGAGTTGAGGACTTTCAAAAGCTGCCAGATGTTCAGCAGAGTGTGAGGAGCCCACCTACAGGTTTTTGTGGTGCAACTTCTGTAGGAAGGTCAGCCTTAGGGTGTGAAGGGGGTATCTGAAGAAGCAGGCAGGAAATTAGAAGAAACATGCCTCCCTCTGCTTCTCTTCTTTTGACACGACAAATATATACTAGAATTTGCATAAATAAGTGTCTTTCAGATGGCTTTGGGTGGACACCTTCATAATTTCCAGGTCAATACTCCTCCCATCCCCATCTCCTGGAGTCACTGCATCACAATGCTCTACATGCCTAGTACTTATGGATATCAGAGTTATGAGATGCACTTGAAGGGGCAATGCAAAGTGTCCTGCTAATCTCCACAGAATTCTGACTTCCTGACTGGAGGACACTTTCAGGACATGACCTCTTTTCCAGTACCTGTCTTTCCTCCCCCAGCCTCTTCGCCCTTTCCAGCACATGTAAAGTTCTAGGATCCTGTTGGATGACGTTTTTCTGATGGATTCTGTGTGTGACTCACAGTCTGCCTGGAGAGCTGGAAAGCTCCAGCATCCAGAGAGCCCTGTCATTGAGTTGTTTGTCATTTTCTGTTTGACATTTTCTCAAGCTACTAGAAAATGGAGAATATTAACAACTTTACTGCTTTGAGGTTGTGATCTCTTTTTGAATTCTGAGGACAGACAGAATTTATAAAATAACAACAAGGGGAAAAAATGTTCATCACTTCCCTAAGCATCTTACCATCTAATGAGAGAACAAATGCCACACAACCAGAATGTTAATGGAGGCCCAAAGCTCAGATTCTGAACTCAGCCAGCTAAGAAAGCAAATGTTCACACATGTGTTGGTTTCTTTGACACCTGTCTCATGACTGAGTCTGGGCCCACATCCCTTATTTCATCCACAGCTTCTTTTCACACATTTTTGTCAAAACTCTGATCTGCCAGAAGGTAGTAGGGATATTATAGGGATATCCCTTACTGGGCTTTTTGCATGGGGAATTAAAGGTATCAATAATGACAAGAAGTGTCTTGTCACAATAGTGCATTGGTAGAAGAAGAAAGGGAGGGAGTCAGAAGCCTTTAGAGGATTAATCATTCAGCAGCTTTAACCGATGCAAATATACTGAAGGAGCAGCTCTTTCATGCTCTCACAGTATCATTCTTGTGGCTGAACTATTAGTGAATAATTCCCATCAAGAACAAATGTGTTTTCTTAGTGCATTTGTTGCAAGTGCTCTTCAGCAGTCATTTTTACATGTCAGTTTACATTAGGCTGTACCCTGTACCTCATGGTGAGATGGGAACCCTGCTGCAGTCAGAGAGTTTGGAATGGATTAGGGCTGGAACGCTGAGCTGACAGCTGAGAGGAAGCTGGTTAGCTCAGTGTCCTTGCTATCCATCACTTCTCAAAATGCTTTTATATTCTAGAAAGGAGATCCAGGATGATATTTTTTTTCCATGTAAATATGTAGCCCCAAGTTTGGGCTATCCAGTCTTGCTCACATTCAGCCCAGAGGCTCCTTGTGGGTGCACACACCCTTCAGATACCCTTTGGGTAGAATATTCCTGAAGGTGCCAGTTCAGCCACCTAGAATAGGTGGGGGGGAAAAAAACCCAACACAACAGCTGCATCTAAAATAATTTTGACAGAGAAAAATGCAATAAAAAATAGAGTGAGTTAAAAATTCTGGATCATGCATCCGATTCAACTTATTTCAGTCATGTGCTGGTTTTGAGATTTCAATACAGAATATGAATACAGGTTTCACAGTAGCACAAATCTAGTAAAAGCTGTTTAACTCTGTTTCCCCCTTAAGATTATGGGGATTTTTGTTTGTTTTCTTACCTTGTATCTCCAGCTACATCTTCCCCGTGCATCTGTCACATACACCGTCTTTTGACAAAGACTGACTGACTTTTCATCCATACTCAGAATACCATGACATGGGGAGTGCTGTATTTGAGTAAAAATGTGCTGATCTGAGAGTTAAATGAGACTTTAAATGTTCCCCCAAAATCAAAGAGCCATTTCTCACACAGCTCCCCACCTACCATCCATGCTGATCACGAGGGCAGGGTGCCTCGTGTTCAGTGTTTTATGCAGAAAGTACCTCAGGCCTTGTCAACCACAAGATGAAACAAGCTTATTTCTAAATTCTCCCTAAAATTAGGCAAACTAAGATTAAAGTCCAATGTTTACTCCAAACACTTTGTTACAACTTCATTATTTTCTTCTTGCCTGCACTTCCCTTTGTGATAACCACAGGCAGTCCCCGTAGTCCCACTGACACCCAGAGTCACTCCACGGGCAGTGAAGTGACACCAGCAGCTCCATTCCTCTGCTCTGGAGGTGTTGCCTCTGCTCCCCATGGAGCTGTTCCTTACAGGGCCTGCTCAGGCATCTAAGGGATAGATAAAGCTCATTTTTAAAACATCAGCTCTAGGCAAAAAGAAATGCTGATGGATGAGAGAGGCCTTTTCCAGGAAGTTTTCCTGTACTGCCTCAGGAGGTGCTTCACACAGGCTCATGTTTCTCATGGGCTGGGGTGGACTGCTCTGCTCCCAGGCTGGTGTCCCCTGCAGCACTGGCAGCCTCTGCAGCGCAGGGTCTCAGGTGTCTTGTGGCTGAAAGTGTGTGAAGGTGTCCCCCGAGCTGCTCAGACTACATGGAGGGGAATTTGTTCTTTCAGAAGCTTGTATGGAACCCCCCCATATACAGGGCTGGCTGGCCTCTGGCTCCCACCTGGGGTAGCCCAGTGGCCACGACTGTGCCTTGCTTTGTGCTGGGCAGCGGAGTTGTGCGGCTGTTGGGACTACTGATAGTCTGAATTTGGAGTGTCAGGGTGGAAGGAGCTGACCCATCTGTGCTCAGGTCACTCTTCTTGCCTCTTTGGGCTTTCCCTCCTTGTCCCCTGTTTCTGACCATGTGCCACAAGTTTGCTTTTTTTTGGAGAAGATTTTCATAAGAGTTCTCTCAATAATTTTGTTTTGCCTAAAAGTAACAGGCATCCATGCCCTTTACTCATATAGTGAATTAAAAATTTCAATCACGAATCCTGCCCTGGGCACATCTTGGTTAGCCAGGCAGTGTCCCTGGTCATTTCCCTGACTCTAGCTGTGGGTGGCCTGGGCTGAGGCTCAGGGTGTGGCCCAGGTCAGGTTCAAGAGTTGTATTTGGCTTTGCAAGGCTGCAGCCTCGCCTGTGAAGAGTCAACAGAGGCTTCAGCTTTCAAACATTTACTTATGTGCTTTACACTGGGGCCAGCTGAGTGACTCAGAGCATGAAATGAAGCACAGATGTAGGTCCTAGCAGGAGCTGAGACTTTACCTTATGAACCAGGCCAGGCTGTGATGTACCCTGGGTGAGCAGGGCAGTGTCAGCCTCAGTTTGTTGGGATGTAAAATAGACATCACTCAGTGTTGGAAAGTTCTCAAGATGCTTGGCTGGGCGTAATTATTTAAAACTTAAATTCAGCATTAAAGGGCATGTTGCTCAGGGCTAAATGGCAAAAATAAAAATATGTACGACATTCTGTTTTCCATGATTTTATACTTACATTATTAAGTTCAAGTGAGGGAAATTACTTCTACTAGAGAAACTTCTCAGGAAAAGAGCAGAGAAAAAATGTTTATATTCACCCACTAAAGCTGTGCTGTCTTCAAAAGAGTGCTGTGAACCTCTGGCTCTGTTTGCTGGCCCCCTTTTCCCCGTGCTGCCTGTGAGCAGCCTGGCTGTGCTGTCTCCTCCTTGCCCGTGGTGTAACTGCCATGGCTGGAGCTGTGAGCACCTCTGGCAGCCCTGGGGAGAGTGGGCAAGGCAGGACAGGGCAGGAAAGCACGACAGCAAGCAGCAAAACACAAAATCAACCTCACCCAGGCTGTGTTGGGGGGCAGATCAGGCAGATCTGCATCAGTAGCGGGGCTGCAAAGTAAGGAAAAGACAGCCTGCCCTTGTGGCAAGGTAAAATCTGCTGCTGAGTACTTAGGGACATTAAATTAATACTGGCACTAGTTCTGATCTGGCCTTACTGATTTCACTGCAGCCAGGACTGTACCTGAGCTTATGGATCTCAAAACACTGTAACATCTGGACTGTAAGTGGCAGTGTAAAGTAAAGGGTTACCTATGGCTTCTGCTTTTTATATGTTATATCCTAAAATCTAGTAATTTAACCCTCCCATTCATTAATGCTTAAAGTCAAAAGCTTCTTAATGGTATAAATTTGCCTTAATTATACATAACATTTATAAATGTATACAATGTTTACAGCTTGCCCTGTTACTTGTTGCCACTGTAGAGAGAAAGGGCCATGTTTTCAATTGTTTAAACAAACAGTGTTTATTAAAATCAATATTTTTTCCACACATATTTGTTATAGAGAATATCTCCTCTGCTTAATCTTATTATTTTCAGTACAGTGCCTGTGTGAATAACATGGTCATCAAGACATCTAGCATTTAGTAAGATGTCAGGAATATTTTAAAATTTAGTAGGTGGGAGAAAATGTATTTTCTGCAACTTTTTACAAAACTTCTAAGTCTCCTGTCTTCAAAATATTCGGCAGAATTTTCCAATATTCAAAAATGGAATTTGAAAATGTTATCCAATTAGTTGCTGAAAAAAAGGGCAAATTTTTAGTAGAGCCAGAATTTTCAACATTTTTTTCAGGGCAAATATATGCTATTTACAAGGAAGTGTTTGGTACTTTGTTATGGATCTGTTAGAAGAATCTAAATATCTCATAAAATGAAATAATTTTATTCCAGTTAAAATTCAAGCTATTGTTCTGGTATTCAGTAAGATATGGTGCCAGTCTTTCCAATATAGTTGGGTTTGTCATTTTACCAGCATATTAAATATGTTTTTGCATTGCATGTTAGTATTGTTTTACCTAAACAATGAAAGCCAAAGCTGGCAACCTCCTCCATTTTCATGCATATGTTTCCTACTTGGAACAAAATGTGAAACTTAATTCAGCAGTGTGCCAAAGCACCAGGGCAGAGCCAGGTTTGGAGAGAGATTATATTTTTGTTTAAACTTGTGAGAGGAAAACATGCAGGCTTTCAGGTTCCCAGTCCTTTCTCAGAAACTCAGAAGAGTCGTCAGCCTAAAATAGAAATACCAGCCTCATTCAGAGGGAGGGTGAAAATACAATTTTATGTTCATCTGTGTCGTGTGATTTCTTAAACTGTATTTTCCACAAGCAGTCACAAGCCTTTCTTCCCAGTGTTTGCATTAACACCATTAATTTTATTGTCAATAGGTTCAAAATGGTAAGGAATCGCCAGGTGGTGGTGAAAGGATACAGGGTCAAGTCATACAAGACTGAATGGGTTGCTGAAAGCATTTTAAAAAGAGCAGTGCCCCAGTCCTGCACCCTCCAGGAACAGCAGCAGGATCCAGGGAGCAAAGGGAACCCTCACTGAGCCTCCCAGCCCAGGAGAGCTGAGCTGCAGGGACAGGAGACTGTGCCTTGGTGAAAAGGAGAAGGGGAGTGGCACTCACCCATGGCCTTTCCAGATTGAACTGACTTTATGTAATGAAAATGCAAATCACCCATCACAAGCACAGCCATTACAAATGTGTGAATTTGCCGTGAAATTACTTTCAGATGGGGGAATCCTGCTGCAATTTTTCCCAGCAGTGTTCCCATGGACCTTATAGGCACAGCTTTCCCAGTGCCTGTAGTGAGAGCTGCAGAAGCCAGGAGGGAGCACTGGAGGGATTGATCCATAAGGTTTCCCTGACATCTGGTAGTCTTGCATTGGTTAGGTCTTGTTGAGTGTATTCTGAACTACCCACAGTATTTTATGATTGTAATTTTCAGGGGGTATTTTTCTCATCGTTAGCCAGATTTTACAAATGGTTTTCTCCTCTTGGATCTCTTGAAACTGTATGATTCTCCCTCTAAAGTACTTATAACTGCAATCTGCTCATTTCCCTTGATTGTAACCAGAAAAAAAAAGTCATTTAGTGTGTTGCAATATGGAAAATTTGATGCAAGTAGAACAGAAAGACTCTAACCAAACCTGGACAAGATGAGCTTGATCCTATGTCAGTGCTGTACTTCCCACCTGAACAAGCAATCATAATTTAAGATGTAACATACTGGATCAAAATTGTAATATATTGTACTATATACAACTTAGGAAACCTGTTGCTACCACCCTTTCAGGAATAATTCTTCATTTAATAAAATAGTTTTAACTTGAGGAAAGCAAACAATGAGTAACAACTACTCAGTCAGACAAGGTGTGCCTACATCAGCCTGGCTCTCAGCTAGAGTCAGAATTTGGGATGGGCCCAGAGTTTGTGCTTGGCACTGATACAGGCTTCATATGTGGCTGTGATTTACTGCAGGTGAGTGAGCAGTTCTGTCCCAGGTTAAATTGCCATTTCTTACATTTTGGCTGTTGCTGTTCAGTACCAAATACATTACAACCTGCACATTCTGCAAATTGCAGGCTAATTCTGCTGTAATTGAGAAACCAAATGGAAGGTGTAATGGCAAGCCTCCTACCAAAATATTAGTAGGAAATAATAATGAACAGGACAAAAATATCCTGAGTATGGACTGTGACACTCCTCTAAGTCAAATCTCTCTACATCAACTCTCAGCTGTAACACCAGGCAGGAGGATTGAACTTCCAGAAAAAAAAAATGCTGGCAACAGGATAAAAACAATGGGAAATGATTGTCCCACAAGCACAAGCCTGACACCAGGGCATGGAAAAGGAATCCCAGTCATCTTCAAGGATTCAGCAATTCACTTCTAATTAGGATTTCTTCTTGCAAAGGAATGTGTTGCTGACTGCTCACCACCTGTCAGGACTGAGCTGATGGGAACTCATACCCCGTGTGTTATGGAATGAAATTCATGGGTTCATTTCCCCACCAAGACATAAGATGAACAGATAGTTCTTGAGGTTTGGGCAGTAGTGTGAGTACATATAAGCAATATACATCCCATTCCTGACCCCTTCCAGGCAGACCAGGCTGCTCTGCAAGGTCTTTCAGCCACGTGAGAGGCTCAGTCTTGGACCAAGTCACTGCTGGTGTTGGTGTCCTTCCCAGGCCCATCCATGCTGACACTCCAGCCTACACACAGTCTCATTATCCCCCAGAGTATGATATTGTTTGGCTCTGCAGCCTTTTGGGGTCTCGGGAAGGGCAGGGACCATTTGCCCTTGACCTGTAATTGTTCTGTTTCCACAGTGACAGCCATGGGATGCTGGGAAATACCAATGCAAGTTTGCTGTGGCAAATTTCCTGCTATGACAACTTTCTGCAGAGCGCTGCCAACACTTGCTGTTCACTTTGTGCTCACAGCCCACCACCATGCACAGCTCCTCTTACTGAGCTGCCAAAAGACAACTGCAGTGCCTGAGTCAAGGAGCTCTCATTTGACCCTTAAATGAGGAACAACACATTGTCATAGCAAGGGCGTCTCACCAGGAAAGCAGCTTTCACAATGGCAGGAAATATCTGCCAGACAAGAGAAAGGGGAGCTGGTCCAGGAGCTGCAGCACTTGTGTGATTTTTGGACACCTGATCTTTGCTTCACGCTTCCTGTGTGACTTGGAGCAAGTTGTTTGAGCATCTGAATCACTTTTGTACTTTTTCATCAGTTTGTGAAGGCATTCAGGCATGTCAGTGGGAACTAGGAGCCTAGATAGTTTGTTCATCTGCCCCTAAACTTCACTGCACCCCAGTCCTTAATCTCTAGGGTAGGAACCCCAACATTACCTGGTCTGTAGTAAGGATAACCCCATCAAACATAACAAGACCCTTTAAGGACTTAAGGATATCTCAAATATGATTTCACAGTAATAATAAGCAAATGTCTTACGGTGTGCAGCTGGCTCTCTTTGGCACTGTAAAAACTCCACTGAATAAAGAAGTTTCCCAGGGATCCAGAACTGGTGTATGTGCAGAGGAGGGTTGCGTTTCCACCTGTTGTGACATTCACTGTCTTCTCAGGGACTGTCACCACGACCCCACTGGTATGGCCTGTGGGCAGTGAGTGTGGAGAGGAGAGATCAGCTGGGGCTGCCCTGGGAGCCATGCAGGAATTATTACTCTCGGTGTTATTGAAGAAACTGTAGAATGTACCTAGCTGTTCTCCTTTTCAGTACAGCTTCCCTTGGGCTTTGTGTGGAAATTTCAGAGATAACAAGCTGGGACTGAGTAAAAGCTAGCAAGCAAATTAATCCCCCAGAATACTCGTGCCCTTATGACAAATAATATTCTTAACAAGCAGAGTTCCTAAACCCATACTTGTCTCATTGGCTGATAGTCATCTTCTCACTAAGAGTCTGTGGTTAAACTGAACCTTTTTCTGCACTCATGGTGCTCTCCTGTGCTTGGACTCTCATTCACAGCTGTGTCTACCCCTCTCTTACACCTTTCTTGCCCTTTTTGGTTTTTTTTGCAGTTATTTCATTAGATATCTGGTCTCCTCCACTGTGGAGCATCATCACCTCCAGTATTCTCACTTCATACACCCTCATGTTCTGACTGGGACTCGGTGGCACTGATGGATCCCTCAGGCTGGTGTCCAGCAGCTTTCCTCTGCTTTTTTTGCTAACTACTTTTTTTTTTTTTTTTTGTTTATGTTTCTAAGTGTTTACCTCCAGAAGCTGTTTTGGTTTTGGGTTTTTTTTTTTTTTTTTCCAATGCTATTACATTGGAAAGTCAAACTAAACTTTTTAGAAGTGCTTTTACTGTGTGGGTTGTAGGGAGTTCTTTGGTAACTCAATCAACCCTTTCTGTTGGGCTCAGAGCAGAAAGGGAGCAAACATAACTTGTGAGCCCCTCCCCATAGTGCTCTGATCAGCCTTGACTACACAATCACAGTAATGAAAGGAATCAAGCACCACCTCACAGAATTTATCTGTTTCTATCCTCTGTGAATTACTAGCCATGATGACACATGACAGCAAAGATAGAGCTGTCAGAAAAATAAGTTTGAATTTCAGGGTTTTGTAGGTCACTGGGTCCAGTTTGAAAGCGAATGTCTAAAGATTCAGACTGAGAATGTATTTCTTTTCAATGGGATGGAAAACATTAAACACTTTGGAGCTTTCTATGCAAAACAGGCAAGGTGAGAATTTAATGTTATAATCATTTTCTTGTGGATTTATTGCATATATTAATGATTGAGACAAAGATGTAAAATATTTTTCTCAATGCAGGATGTATGCATCTTATGTTGGGGTGCTGCTTTTGAGAGTTGAAGCAGAATCTGCAGTAATATTAAAGAGTATTTTGCTGAAATTAACATCCCTGTGTGAGAAAACATTGTTCATAAAAAGAAACTACCTATTTTGTCATTTTTAACTATTAAATATTGCAACTTCATGAGATAAGTTTGGAAACCTATCTGAACTGTTTTCCTTGTTTGATGGCTTCAATAGTAAAAGCTCACTGCAAGGAAAATGGAATAATATACTTTCTGTGTTGATGGTGGCTAGGATGAAAATTAGTGGGTTTAAATTACAACAAGATTTATATTAAATGTGAAGACATATAATATAGTGTCACAGGAATGGCTGGAGACTGACCTAAATGTGTCAAACCTGCCCTGGGGAAAGAGGGGATCCCAGGACTGGCTGCCAGTTCTGCTTGTCTTGTGAGTTCACAGCAGCTTAATCCTTTCTGAGATCTAATAGAAAAGCTGTGCCATCTTATTTTAGGTATCTCAGTTCACTGTTCTCAGCTTTAAGAATTAGTGTTGGCCAGGGGATGATTGTTTCCTGCCACAGTCGACGAGTATTTATTTTCTGCTCTTTGCAGGATTAAAGGTACTGTCTTTCAACACAATGTTATTCTACTAAAACATCCATTTTCCAGTCATCTGCTCCACATATTTACTTTATCTTTCTCTGGTTTTAGAGTCAGGAGTGCCACAGAGTCTGACTGTTAAAAGCTCTTCCAGAAAAAAATAATTTTAGCAAAAATTACTCCACAAAGCATTCTAGTTTCCATAAAACTATACCTTGAAGAAATACATTTCATTGAAATAATCTTCACTCAAGTAAAATGGCTGTTTTAACCAATGCTAATTGCAACATGGATCTTTTGACTGACAGCAGAGTGAATTGGCCCCACAGAGCCTGTTTCCTCACCATGACTGTTAATGGCAGTTTCACTTTGCATTTCTGGCTTCCAACCCCTATTTCCTACATACAGGCCTGTTGGTTTTAATTTTTAAAAGTGCAGAAATAAGAAATAACACGGTGAAAACAGTTTGTGTGAACAGGACCATAACTTGTTAAAAATGGTTGATCCGTGTCTTTGCTCATCAATATTATAGTGAGACTGTTTCCTTCCCACAGAGAAAGTCATTGCAGTTCATCAGGAATCTCCCACTTTCACTGAAGTCCTTTGCAGTTTTTAATACTGATGAAAAAACCCCAAGTTTGCTGATTTTTACTGAGCCACAAGAGAAACCCCCAGTCAGTAGTGCCCACCAACATGGGCACATTGCTAGTCTGAAATCCAGAACTTGCAAATGAGAGGACATTGCTTTGAAAAGTATATGTGGTACCAATTCTGAACTACTTTTCATATCTAAGGTAAAAATCTGTTGGGTTTATATGTGTATGAGAGTTAGAACACTGAAACTCCAGGAGTAGCTACTTAAAATATTTCTATGGCACTCAAATCAGATAATTCCATCTGGAAAAGAAGATGTGAAAACTAAGTTTCATTTTCTGTAGTGGATACAGGGGCTGTTTATCTCCATGGAGCATTAAAATGACTGCTTCCGTATATATTAAAAGTAAAGCTTAGCACAGTGAAATGCCCTTGAAATATCAATAATACCTAGTTTTTACTATACCATAAAATTCCTGGATTTCACAAAGTATTATGTCCTCATTTAATTAAAAGATTCTTTGCATGCTTAAAGTTAAGCATCCCCCCAAAAATTTTTTGGTGGTTGAGGGACTGAGGCATCATTTTCCAGCCCTATTATCAAGGGGAGACAAAAGCCAAATATGGAAAAACCTGGCCTTGAAACACATGAAAGACCTGAACGCTCCATACGAGAGCTCTTTGCCTCTTCCTGACATCAGAGCAAAGCATTAATCTACCAAAGCCAAAATTCTGCTCTCAGGAAAAAACCTCTTACCAGGCAGGGGTCAGTTTGTGGATTTCCAGAGGATGGTCTGGCAGTATAGCCAGGATTTTTATTCCATCCTGAAATAATTTATCTCCAAACTTCTCCTGGTTTGCTAGTGAGGCTCACCTACTCTCTTGCTTCCACAGGCTCCTTTGTTCCAGCACTATTTCAATCAGTTTGTTATTCTTACCTGCAAGGATGGCTAGAATTGGAAATATCTTCAGCATTGTTGCACACATCTTGATGCTGGGAGAGAAAAGAGACCAGATGCTGCTTCTGGCTTCGACTGAAACTGAACTGGTTTATTTTTTGAAGTTGGTTTTTTGATTTCCTTATCAGCTGTGTATCAACACGTCAGTGAGCTGTTTCATTCTCCTTTATCACATGTGTGCCTTTCTCCAACTAGTGGTGTGACTGTTCACTTGAAACCATTTTGTGGGGTTTGAGCAACCGAGGGTTTTGTTAATAATAAACCTTTGAATCAGAGAAGCCCAAATCCTCCCACTTTTGCCAGGCCCTGCAGTATTTGCCTACTTAAGTATTTCCACTGAGTACAAGAAAAGTATTTCTGGAGCTATTTAGCAGTCACCCTGATTACTACTGTTGGGGTCAGGCCTAATATGAATAATCTTTATTTCCTGTTAATTCTGTAATTTCCTTTCAAAAATGGGCATGTGTAGATAATACATTGTCAGTACATTTTCAATTGAAAGCATGTATCTTATACATTTTGTTCAGCTTCCTGCAGGAGCCAGATTTGCTTTTTGTGCTCCATGGTGTTTGACTGAGGCTGATTCAGAGCCCTGAGCTGCAATGGGAGTAGCTGGCTCTGTACACAGCCACGGGGAGTGAGTGCCTGAAGACAGAGCAGAGGGCAGCATTGCCTTGTACATGTGTGCCTGCACCTGGGACCAAGGCAGGTAACATGGCCAGGGACTTATTCCATGCTTGTTGAAAACATGGGACTAATTCATGCCTGATGATCCCATGGGAAGCCCTTTTGGAAGGTGGGGTTCAGCATCAGGGGCCATGTGAGGTTGGAGGGGAAAGGTATGACCAGGCTCTCTCAAGTGATATGGTGGCAGATTCTTCAGCAAAGAAGTCAGGTTGCTGCTTGCATCAGTTACTGTTGGGACCAGGTTTATGGACTATTTTATTCTGCCAGATATTTCTGTGCATGGCAGATGCCTGAATAATCTCTGGGCAGATGGCAGGGTTTGGTGGTATTTTTATATGAGTCATCTCCAAAAGTTTTGGAGATGTCTTCTCCTTGGTTCTGACTGTCAGCACTTCACACAGATTCCCACAGAGTGTGCAGTGCCTGTATTTAAACCATAGGATGGGCAGGTCTTGCAACTGCTAAATGTCTGGTCCAAGAATCACAGGGGACCCAGAGTCCAAAATGCAATAGGTACATTGAAAAACTGAAATTCAAATTCAGATTTCTTCCAAAAGTTGAAAAGCATTTAGATTCACCTCCACTGAGGAAGTGTGGACAGATCACAAGCACTCATGGGAAGCCTCACTGGCTTTCCCCAAAGCCTAAAATGGGAGCTGCTGCTGATTTCCAGTCATTTAACCATGGATGAGTGCAAATGATCTGAACATGAGACAACCTGCAGACACATTTCAGTGATTGCCTGTGGCAGCTCCATGATACCCAGGAGTCTGATGGGTACCTCACAGAGCCCCGATCCTTTGCATAAGACAGCAATTTCCAAGAAGATGAAAAAAAACCACTGCCACCCTGCTGAGTAAGCCAGCACCTGAATCTTTACCACAGTATCAGTGTGTCCTCTAATTCCCTCTCATCTATCAACACCAAAGTCCTTTCCCTGGCATTTAAAGCTCCCTCAGCTAATATGTAGCTTTGTTACATTCACTTTTTTGCCAATTTAAAAAATCACAGAACTACATTCCTGGAGGGTGAAATGCTCAGTTTGACCAGAGAACAGGAGCCAAGAACACAAATTCTGTATCAACATGTGGCCCTTTAATCCTGAGGTGAAGGCTGAGATTACCAGTCACAGAATGGGAATAGCTCATAGCATAACATTGCAACCATTACCCTGTTTTACAGAGGATTCTGAACAGCAGGAGTGTTTATGTTTGACTGTTACCCACCAGGGGCTCACTCCACAAACCAGAGGTTCCCCAGCACCAATCCTGCAGGCCCTCCAGGGTTACTCTCCTGTGAAGGTAATAGATGGCATCTGTCAGCTGCTGACTTTGCTTCTAACTCATTGCTCCTGGAGAACAGCACTGCCTGTTCAGGGGAACTGAACACAGAAAACAAAATCTGCTGTGGTTTGATGTTTTAAATTACAGTGGGAAAAAGAACCTCACAGTGCTCAGCTAAGAGGAGAGAACAGCCCAGAGTGCAGCAGCACAGCAGTCACTTTGCTCTGGGTGGAGAAAAGAGTCCTATCTTGAGATAAAATGGAAGGGGCCACTGCCAGGAGCTGTGTGTTAACAGACTTTGTGAGTCAAGCCTGTGTACACTGAAATGTATTCAGAAATGTTCCTTTTTCAAGCAGCTTCCATGTATTCACTCTCTAAATAGAAGTGTCAGTCATTAAAAAATGAAGCCCAGAGGCAAACCCCAAGCAAGGCAGCATCATCCAGACAAAGCACTGCCAGGATATTTAGGAGTTGCTTCTGTTGGCCTGAAACCTAATTAAAAAACTTCCTGTAGAATCCCATGTTTTGCTTGACAAAGCTCAGCAGTGTTCCAGCTACTCTGTCTTCCTGAAATAAGCTAAATCTGTAATTGTGTGACTGCACTAAACCCAGTCTAACCCAGTGATTTATAAAGCTCTCTAGTTCAGTATCACAGCTGATGGCTGGGGATGAAGAGAAGAGTGTAATTAAAGAGTCCAACAAGTGCAGTGGAAGAGTTGCTTTAAGCCTCTAAATCCATCATTAGGTTGATTTTCAAATGCACAGTACAGTTTGCTTGCTTATTGCACAGCCTTGTTTGTGGTTTGAAAAACATTTATAAGCTTTTGTGGAGCGTTTGCAGCCTAAAAGCTAATTAATGAACTCATTGCTATTTTTAATCTTGTAGAGAGTGAAAGTCTGTAAGGCAACAAAAATATAAAGTCTTCTGAGGAGAGCACCAGGGCTTGTCATTTCAAAGTAACTTGGTCAGAAATATACCTAACCCTCTGTATTCAATCCCCAGATGAATATTGTCAAATATCAAATTATCAGTTTCTTATCAAAAAGCACAATTCCATTTCCTTGTAAAGGGTCTAGAATTTTTTCTTTTATATTGTCCCTTTTCTCACGAGAAAGAAGGTTCATTTTCCTTTTAGCCATTCAAAAGCCAGAGTTTCCTAGAGCAAAATCCTTGTCCAACAGGCTTTCCTCTTTCTGGGGGGGTGGGGGGAAATAAAAACAAGCACTGAAGTGAGATGAAGCCCCCACCCAGTGCTCTTGTCCTGGCACAGAGGATGCTCCCAGTGTCTCTGCCTGCCTGTGCACTGCTCTGGCCTCCACACGGGCAGGGTGGGGAGGAGATCCAGCCTCTCTGACAGACACAGACCGTGGAGGAAGTTTTCTTATCCAGTATCACTTTGGGAAACTGATGCCTGCTGCAGTCAAAAGGATTTGTTTGTGTGCAACACCTTGCAATAGAACTGTGACACCTGTACCCACAGCAGTGTGTATTTAGTCACAAGTTCCATGGGAAATTGATGTGAATGTAAGCGTCTGGACACATTTGCGGGTCTGGCTCAGGCTGTTTGGGTTGACAGGAACGCTCCTCTGATCTTCCCTACCTTCTGACCTGAGGAAAAAATGAAAAGCAGAGGAACAGCTGCTCATGATGCTGCCCAGACCTCCTGGGGATGCTGGTGGAGCATCCACATGCCCTGGGGTCAGGCTGCCTTGGATTGTGCTGGACCAGGAGGATGGAAGTGCTGGAGGGAGTTTTGTTGTAGAAGCAGGGGATGGTCATACATGGTAACTTTAAACACCTTGTGTGCAGGGGAGCTGAGCACACGAGTGCCCTGATGGATGCAGGATAAAGAATGACTTTCTAACATAAAGTGCCACCATCAGAGAATCCATTTCTGCTCTATGGCTCAAGTGTCAAAGCCAAAGCAAGCTCTCCCCTGTGTGGTAAATCACAGTAAAATGGTTCTGCCTTTGTACCATTGCTGTTCCCTTGGATTTTCATTGACTGCACAACCTTTTCCCTGCATATGATTAACTCTCCTTATATCTTTTTCCTTTTGACCTTTCTCTTTTTCATGTAGTTTCATAATTGAAGCTAATAAAATAAAACCAAACAAAACCACAAAATAAAACCAAAACCAAAACAGCAAGCAAACAAACCCAAGAATAAAAAAGGAAAATAAGGAAAATTCACACAGAGTATCTGGGGATTAAACTGTCTATCAGAGGGAAAGGTTTTTTACTAATCGTTGTTTGCTTTTTCAGAGATTAACAATTTTTGAAACTTGGTTTTGTTCTTTTGGTTTGGCAGCATTTGTTGTCCTTGTCTAAAATGAAAAATGCTTTCAGCTTAGAAGTGCATGGAACTGCATAATTTATATGGTGGCTGCTTGCCTTAACAGATATGATAATGTAATTTTAGGGTTACTTTGCCATATTAAAACCTGGCATAAAATTAATGCAATTGGGCTGAACGCTAGGCTTTCCACCTGCTCCTGCTGTCTCTGAATTGGAGGGTTCAGGTGCATTGATGTTAAAAGGATGTGTTTTGTGCTTTCAAACGCAACAGTTCATGCTGTCAAATGACTACAAGGTGACCTCATTCTTTATTTAAAAAAATAGCCTGTTTTTAAGTTCTCACTGTTTCAAGGAAATTCTTGGACTCAGTGCTGACCTCAGCTGCTCCCTACTCCATGTATTGCTACAAATCTCTGCTTTTGGCATGCTCCAGTTTAGGAGAGTGACTAAAGCAGCCTCAGTGTCTGATCATTGCTTTGCCTACCTGAGTTTGACCTGGCTGTGAATCCCTTTCATTTAACTCACATAACTGGCCCCTGCAGGGAACTGAGAAGCTGTTTCTGCATCCAGGCTCTGCAACTCAGCTGCCCTCTGAAGGAGCCTGAATTTAGTGGGACTGTGTGGCCTTTTTCTTGGGGAGGCAGAATAATATTTGTACGTGCCATTAGTTATTAATTCATGGTTGTACAGCTGGTTTTGCCCCAGCTGCCCTTCTCCCAGCAGAAATGCCATGGGGTCCCTGGTGGCAGCAGAGCCTGGCTCTGCCTGCTGGCAGCCAGCTTCCCAGACTGCTGTGGCACGGGCCCCTGGAGGTGGTGTCTGATGGGGCATGGTCCTTGGGAAGCTCTGGGTTCCCAGAAGCTGGGCATGCTTTGGGAACGCTGCAGCATGTTAAGGTGAGAAAGCTAACATGAAGTGAACCAAGAGCAGCTACTTGCTTGGTGCCTGGCTTCATGAGACTTTTCCTTTTGATTCCCAGGAGCTTCCCAGGAGAAGGTTACTTGTTTACTTGGTTTTAATTCTCAGCAAGAATGATAAGATGTTTCCTTCCCTGCTTTGCTAATAATCTCATTAGACTTGTTTTAATTATTTTCATTACACTGAGTATGGCAACACGATGACATGACGAAGTTGTGGAGCAGAGGATCAGCAATCCTGAATACAAAACAGTGCAGGAAACCAGGAGATAAACCTGAGCGCTTGCTCTGTCCTGCCTCTGACTTGTGACAGGCAGCCAAAGTTATTCAGCCACCGATGGGGATTCAGATCCTGTAGCCCGACTGCTTTGTTACACGCTGCCGTTCAAACTCTCTGGAAGCGCTTGTTATCCTTCAGTGGTCAAGCGGGCACTGAGTTTGCAAAGGGTAGGGAAGTAATGGAAATGAAACTGTCAGCAGCCTGTACATCGTGGGAGCAGCTGGGAAAGCGATAACTCAGATGATTTCAGGTGAAGCCATCTGAAAAACGTATGAATCTTGATAGTGTGTAGGGTGCAACCTTTGAAAAACGACTGTCTAATCCAGTTGTACACGGCAATTTGATTCTAACGAGCTACCGAGAGCCGCGGGGCAGCCCAGCCCGGCACAGTTCCATCCCTGGGCCGCCTTCCCCCGGGCACCCGGGGCTGGCAGCGGCGCGAACCCGGCCCGGTGGCGGTGGCATTGTGACACCTTGCACACAGGCGTGTCCCGCAGCCCGGCCCCGTGTCCTGCGCATCCGCGGGAGCCGTGTCCCTGCTCCGTGTTCCTGCTCCGTGTCTCTGCTCCGTGTCTCTACTCCTTGTTCCTGCTCCGTGTCCCTGCTCCTCGTCCCTGCTCCTTATCCCTGCTCCGTGTCCCTGCTCCGTGTCCCTGCTCCGTGTCCCGGCCGGAGGTGCCCGTGCCAGGCGGGCGGTGCTGCGGAGCCCCGGGCGGTGCCTCTCGATCACCCCGTGCCAGGGGCACCCCCGAGCTGCAGCAGCCTCCCCTGGCCGGCCCGGCTCCTCTGCCTCTGCTCCTGCAGGACATCCCCTTGGCTGCATCATCTCTGTCTATAAACTGCCCTGCAACCCCCACTCTCACAGAGCATCCCCCTGGCTGTATCATCTCTGTCTATGAACTGCCCTGCAACCCCCACTCTCACAGAGCATCCCCCTGGCTGCATCATCTCTGTCTATAAACTGCCCTGTAACCCCCAATCTTAAAGGGAAAGGCAAAAAGCCACAGGTTTTCCCAAAGGATGAAAAGATTTTGTAAAATTATCAGAAATGCAGTTGGGATCTTTCTTTGCTCTTTTGCTTCCTAAGCACTGAGTACTGATTCCGTGCCAGAGATGATGTAAAACTCCTACTGGGTGGCCTTTTCTATGATGTTCAATAGGTAATATGTTCTCAGAGCCTGCGTGAAATGCTGAAAAGCTTCCAATTCTATAAGCAGACAGCCCCAGAAAGAGAGAACAGCTTAAAACCCAGTTCAGGGACTTATCTATCAGCACCACTGATGTGACTGGTATTTAATTAGCATCAGCTTTTCATTTTGCCCCTTTTCATTCTGCAGGTTAACATCACGTATCCAGCTGGGACTGTTCTGGTTGGCATCCGTCATGGTCACTGCCTGTGCACAGCTAGAAAAAGCTGGGTTTGTTCACTGGGATTTTGGGAGCCAGGTCACACCCCAGATGACAACTGACCTGTAGCAGATAGATTAGAGTGGTTGTACCTTCTAGCAGTAATTACATGTAATTAGAGTGTCTTCCTGAGACAGGAAGCCCCTGACCTTCCAAAGGGTGGTTTGCAGCCTTGATTTGAGTCCCGTGGTGTCAGTGAGATTCCTGAAGCACTGGAGCCATCCACGCACACACAGCTGTGGGAGCAGGGCTGAGCCTGGCTAAGAGGATGGCACCACTGAGCATCTTGCTGCAGGAAGTTGCTGGTTAGCCTCTGTGTTTCATCATTAAAATAAGTCGTAGATGGGAGACACTGACCTAAGGTGCACCAGGACTGTCAAATTTATCATGACCCATACAATAATTTATGTTTTCCCCCACCTTTCTACCTCTGGCATGATGGTGGTGAATAATGACATGAAAGGTCAGTTTCATTTGCTCTTTCATTAAGGAAAGGCAGCTTCTATCCTGTGGATTGCAAGGGAAAAATCTTAAAAGAGTTCCAAGTATACACTTAAAGAGCAAAAATCAGAAAGCAAATCAATGGCTTACATAATTTTTATTTTTAAAAAAGTACAACCCTCCTGAAGCACACAGTGACCTTGACTGTGTCATCATTATAAAGGATTAAAAACTATTAGCAGCTTCTTGCAGTTTGGACTTTTAAGCCAAATAGGGCAATGCCTCTTCCTGATATTTCTACTTCAACATTGTATTAATAGTAATAATAATAACATAGTCCACAGTTGTTAAGTTCTAGAAATAAGTTTGTTTCAACAATATAATCTCTTTTGCAGTTCAAATGCCATTCATAGGGGGCTTGCATTTTTTGCAAATGTTTCCTGTTTTAGGACATGAACTGAACAAATGGATAATCAAATGGTGTGGGAGTTCAATGCAAGGGCTGGCTCTTGACAATTAAAAAGGATTTTTTTTTGTTGTGATTGAGCACAAATCCATGTGACAGTTTTTAAATACTTTTTATGTGTTATCCCTCATGTAGCAGCTTAACTTGTATTTCCAAAGAACATCAGCAAATCTTTCCTGTTTCCTTAGAAAATGCTATTTTTGTGATCTTATTCCTGTAAGCCACACTCATCTTGTTCAGTAGTCCCTCAGGTCAAATACAGCAAAAGCAATACTTCCTCTAAGTAAATATCAGCATAATGCAGTTAAGCATCTTTTTTCATGTTTTAATAACACAAAAGTCTGGCAGAGTCCTGGTTTATTCCAGGCATGTTAAGTAAACAGCCTATTTTGATAGCCTTTTTTGCAATATAAAAGCTTTATGTACATTAGTAGCTTAAAACCTCCTCGGACCCTTTTGAGACAGGAATGTGCTCAGGTGAGTGTTGCAGCCTTGCCTGGGTGGATGGAACCAGGGAGGAAAGGAAGGGGTCCCTGTTCTAAGGGCTCGGGGAAAAACGTGCTGGTATTTCATAATGAGAAATCATCTTCAAACTAAGGTTCCTTTGTAAAGAATTATTCTCAAGAATTGTCCTTTCTGCTCTGACTGCTTGTTAAGGCACTAGATACCAAATGCATTTTGTCCTTCAAAATTATGCCTATATAAGCAGTTTTGAAACCCATTTGAGTAGAGTTCTCACACTGATGTCTGGCACTTCAGTTCTCTCAAGACAGGTGTTTACTTTTAGTACTTCAAAAATAACTGGGAAAATGTGGACTTTCAGTTCAGAAAAGAAATTCCAAAGCTGACTGTGTGCAGTGTTGATCGTGACAAGTAGACACCTGAAATGGTTGTGTGCTGACTCTTGTGCTGGAGCAGAGCATGGCTTCATATTGCTAAACAGCATTTCTGCTTAGATTTGCTATTTTACATGACAGATCCATGAACAAATCCAGCCTCTGCTTACCCTGGGGGTTGGAAGGTGGGTTGAAAAGGCCTGGCTCTCCAGGATGCTGGTACCCTGCTGGTACAAGCTTTCTCAGAATGCAATGCAACAGCCTGTGCTGTGGAACAGCAGCTGTGGGGAAGGTTGTGCCACTGTAGGTAATTTTATCCTTCACTTTTATTTATTGGGCTTTGCTCAGTAATCTCACTGCAGATATTCTCATTAACAGAGGAAAATCAACTCCTGTTTTTGTGTATTGCAAACAGTTTTGCCTCTGTGTTACCTTTCCTTGTGTGGTACTGTGCAGCAGTGTAGTCTTTACTTAGGACATCCTGTCAGAACCAAAGAGAAATACATTTCTTAAATGTGATTTGGACTGCAAGAGGGGCAGCAAACTCACTAATATTTCAAAGGAACCTCTATATGAGAGAAGATTTATTGTTTGCTTGTTTTAAAGGAATGCCAGGATGTGTTCCCAACAGGAGAGACTATTATTTCCTCTTACAACACAGGGCAATTTTAAAGCCAGTTAGCATCAAACATGCATCTCTCAGGGCTTCCTGTTGACAAGAAGGGAGCATGCAGGGCATCCAGAGGGCAGCGATGGAACAGTGTGTGGAAGGGATATCAGGCAGTGCCACTTAATCACCAACAGCACATTTTGGTCTGAAAATGGTAACGCTTTGCCTTTGATAAGTCACTTTCTGCTCCATATTGTCTTCTGCTGTAAGCCGGATTACTGCCTTTATTGGAAGCCAGAGAACAGATTTCTCAGGATGCTTTTTGCCATGTACCTAGCCTAACTCCTCAGCTCAGCACAGCAAACCTGGAGAGACAGTGGTGGAATGAGCAACTGTGTGGTATTTCCTTTTCTGTGCTGGTTTCACTCTGGCCAGAAATAAACACATCGCAACAGAGCAGTACAAAAACCACCCAAGCTGGTTTATCTCACACGTGTGGAAACTCTCCCATTTCCTTTATGAACACTGATCAATACCAATCTTGAGATATGGCTGGAGGTCTCAGGCCTGGAGGTCTGTTTTCCTGAAAGATTTTGCTTTTCTACAGGTGCCTGTGTTTCTCTTTTCTGCAGGGAAACCTCACCTTTAGTAACCATCTCACTACAGAGAGGAGTCTGGACCTTGCCCCATACCTGGTGCAGGCTCAAGCCCCTCTTGTTGCTTGAGCCATGGGTGGCTGTGGGCACTTTTCCATCCCACTCTGTCGTGGTAGCTGGGATGAACATGACTCTATAAAAACTGTCGGCTTTGCTGTAAGCAATTAGTAACATCTTTCCCATGACTTGGGCTACGTGATTTGTAAGTCTCTCAGAAAGCTCCCTGAAACATGAGCCAATTTCTCTTTTAAAACTCTTATTACATTAAAAGAAAAAAAATCATCTGGCATTGCTGAGCAAGATGGTATCAAAAATATAGTTCTTGCTGCCAACCAATAGAGATTTATACCTTACAGCAGAAAGGACACAGAGCCTCAGTTTTTGATTAGAACAGCTCAGCTTTTCATCAGTAAACACTGAGGTCCACAGTGCCAAATAAAATAAGGCCAGCTCCTTAGCTGGTTTAAACTGGATGACCTCCATGTAGTGTCACTTGATCTGCACTGAATTTTACTTGCTGAATTTTGGCTGTTACATGACTCACCATCTCAAACCAAGTAAGACATACAGCAGGATTGCAAAGGATGTGTCTAAAGAGATATGTTGCTATTCTGCTGCTACCCAGTCCTAGATGCCCAGTTCCTGCAGATAGAAATAGGACACTGCTCATACACACATTTATCAGGGTTTTTGTCCTCCTTTGGAGTCTCTATTTATGTTTATGGCTTGCTGGTGGAGCATTTGTCCTAGAGGAGTGGGGATTTTATCTGTTTCTTTATTTTGGCAAGCTGTAAACCAAAATTTTAACACCCAGTAAACAAAACTGAGAAGCAGTTTGTTCTCAGCAAAATATTTTTGGGATACAACAGTGGTAAGTAAAAATGGCATCTCCAAAGCACCACGTTCTTCCTTTAGTGCTTTTAGTAATTTTAGCACTGCAGTCAGGTAGCTGGGGAGGAAAGTTTGGCATAGCAAAAATTTGAATGAAAACCCCCCCCCCCGAAATAGATGTTGGTGATTTTGTCATGCTTCCACATTTAGTTCCTCTAGAGGAGGCCGAATCATGAAGAAACACCAAGAGCATTAATCACACTGATAAATACTTTTCAGCTATCTTTTGGCAGCCTTTGAAAGTCACAGCTAAAAATACTGAAAACACTCCAGGCTTAATGGGATTTGAGTTAAGGAAAAGGACAGCATGGAAAGAAAATCCTTAGAACAATGGGCTGTGCTATGGCTGTACTTGCAGACGTCCCAACTTGGGTGAGACAACAAAAGGATTGTTCATCTGGACTAGAGGTGCACCTCATCTAAAGGGGAGTCCCACATTGTACCTGAAAAGTCGTGTGGGTTTCGAGGGACTTATCACTGTGATGGGAATATGAGTAGACAAACCTTTTGGTGGCAGGTTTACCTTGGCTGGATGGCAGGTGCTCACCAACCTGCTCTATCATTGCCTTCTTCAGCAAGACAAGATGGGGTGGAGGAAAATAAGATGGAAAAAACCCATGGGTCAAGATACAGGCAGTTTAATAAAGCAAAAGCAAAGGATGCACATGGAAGTAAAGGAAAACAAAACATTTATTCTCTACTTCCCATCAGCAGGCCGCCTTCCAGCCACTTTCCAGGAAGCAGAGCTTCAGTACACAGAGCAGTTGTTCTGGAAGAGAAAGGTCATATAATGAATGACAAAGGGGCAGGCAGCAATCAGCATCTCAGACTCAGAAGACCACCTGATGCTTTAAGCTTAATAGCCCAAGTCTTAGACTTGAATCAGCAGTTCATTTTAGGATATGGACTATGAAAGCCTAAATAGAAATCAGCAAGTAAATCAAATTTTTCCTTCCCAAATCTCTGCCTACTATTTTAGTGTTTTACATGATTTCTGCCAGTTGTTCTCCTGAAGATATTAAAAGACTGAAACGTGAGAAAAGCATGGGAGGCACAGGCTGTGGTAATAAAATGCATTTCTTCACTGATTTTACAAGCTGTTGTAAAGTCCCCATGTGACTGTATTTGCTCACTCCCAAGTCACATTTTTGTCTAGCTTTGAGCAGGAGTGGCCAGAAATAAACCCTACACTAAGCTCTTGTTCCTGCCTCCACTTGATGCAGAAGCATTGACTGTCCAGCAGCCAGAAATTCAAACTCTTAGTGATGTCAAAGTGTGACTGGTTTTGCTTCAGCTTTCTCTGCTGTAGAAGATGAAAACTGGGGGAGCTGCTGTGTCTGTGGTGGTGGGACAGCGGGGACAGCCAGCAGCTGCGTGCTGCACCCTTTCAGGGATGCGCTGCTTTCCTCCTACCGTGGCACTGGCACTTTGTGCAGTGCCCCTGGGGAATCAGCGAGGCAGCCACATTCCCTAGGCCTCCTGTCACCCGTTAGGTCGGACGTGACATACACACACGTGATTGATCAGGGTCGAAGAAGAAAAAGGTTTTATTTTGTGTGTTCTCTAGCTTATATACTCTTAACAAAGCGTGATCTTAAGTCATCAATTATATCACAATAACTTATTGTATTAACTGGTGTAAAGCAATTAGCGTTAATATCATAGGTAAAAGTTTTACAGGAACTTAATAAGGCACATATACACATTTACTTATGCACGTAGTCAAGCTTACAAAAATTTCCATGCATCTTTTCTAATCTGTTCCCATGCTGACGGCTTTATCTTCTTCCTTGCCATGGATACACTTGAAAATCATCAATCATTTTTTCTTCTATTAACTCAGCTCTGCTTGCAAGCCAGCTGTCAAGCCTCTCCATAGTCTCCTGGAGCCTCCTGATTTTTCCTCCCCATCTAAGATTTCTCTAAGGTACCCATTACTGTGTCTTCTGGGGAGCAGTGCCCTGGTGCGAGGGAGCCGCGGAGGCACTGAGGGGGCAGGGTCACAGGTCTGGATTGAGTTACCGAGGTAAACAGCAGGGAGCAGAAATCCCAATAAACTGGAATTGCTGGAAATATACCTTCAAATCCTAGTTTGGACCTTAATTTTTTGCTGGTTTGGGTTAGAACAGGGGCTGGGCGGGTTCGCTCCTGGTTACCTGCCGGAGTTGAACACTGGCATAACGCTCGGTCCCCAGCATCTCTCTTCAGTGCCTCCTGTCCCCAGGCACGGACCGAGGGAGAGGAACAGGTTTGGCTTCAGAAGGCGGCAGCTGTGCCATGCTGAAGGGAGATGGGCTGGCTGCTCCGCCTGCTCCGGCTGCGGGGCTGCTCCGGGCCCTGGGGATGCCTCGCTGCCTCCTCTCCGAACACCTGATCACTTGTATCTGCTCCTCTTACACCTCTCCTAACACCTTGCCTTTCCAAGGCGGGTCCTGCCCTGGTGGAGACGAGGGTGGAACTAATTACTTTGTATTAATATACAATAACAGTATTTGGCAAGACTGAAAGGATCCCCAACACAGGCTGCCTCCAGCGCCTCGCAGGTCCCGCTGACCTGCCTGACCCCCGCCCCTGCTCCGGCCCGGCTTTTCCGTCTGGCTGCCGCCCCGGGATAGCCCCGATTTGGGATAGATAGCCCGGCCCCGGGATGGATAGCCCCGATTTGGGATGGATAGCCCCGCCCCGGGGTGGATAGCCCCGATTCGGGATGGATAGCCCCGATTCGGGATGGATAGCTCCGCCCAAGGATGGATAGCCCCGCCCCGGGATGGATAGCCCCGCCCCGGGGTGGATAGCCCGGCCCCGGATTGGGTAGCCCCGCCCCGGTATAGCCCCGATCCCGCCCCGGGGTGGATAGCCCGGCCCCGGGATGGATAGCCCCGATTTGGAATGGATAGCCCCGATTTGGAATGGATAGCCCCGCCTCGGGATGGATAGCCCGGCCCCGGGAGGAATAGCCCCGCCCCGAGATGGATAGCCCCGTTTCGGGATGGATAGCCCGGCCCCGGGGTGGATAGCCCCGATTTGGAATGGAGAGCCCCGCCCCGGCATAGCCCCGCTCCCGCCCCGCGCCGCCGAGGGCAGGTAAGGGCTGCGGGGCTTCGCCGTGCCGGGCACAGCCCCGGTGTGCGGGGGGGCGGGAGCGCAGCCCCGGGCCGGGCTCGGTGCGGGCGCTCCGGGTCCGTGTGCCGGGTCCGAGTGCCGTGTCCGTGTGCCGGGTCCGTGTCCGTGTCCGTGTGCCGGGCACAGCCGCCGCCGGGGCGCACGGTGCCTGCCGAGCCTGGCTCGCCGGCCGGGCGGCGCTGGGAGCGGGCGGAGGTGCCGCTCTCCTCTGCCCCCGCCCCGGGCCAGCCGAGCCGCGGGTGCCCGGAGCGGTCCGGGACTTCCCCTCCAGGCAGGGTCTGGCCTCGGGGGCACCGTGCGCTGGGCAGCGGGGGGCAGTGTGGGTTGGGCGGCTGCACGGAGCAGCTGCCGGGCAGGACAGCGGGCAGGACACGGGGACAGCCTCGGTGCCCGTGGCGGGGCGGCAGTGCCGGCGGGGACGCGGCTTACAGGTGGTGCCCGTGTGCCCCGCGGCAGCGCTCGGGGTCAGGACGGCGCCTGGCACAGCGACAGCGCAGCGGCGTCCGGCGCTCCGAGCGCACGGAGGTGGCCGTGCCTGTCCCTGCCCTGCGGGGGCTCGGGGCTGCTTCCACCGACCGGGCTGCCCGGGCCCTGCCTTGGCATGGGGCATCATTCCCCTGGGTCCGCCCGCGACTTTGGGCTGTTCGAATCAAAGTGTATCTTATCTTGCATTGATGAACTGCGTTATCAAAGCCTTTTTGCAATTAGTCACAGAGTGGTTTTTGTCCCATCTATTAAAATTAAGTTTGTGAGGCAGCTGCTGGTTTTCAGAGATCATAGAATCAGAATAGTTTGGGTTGGAAGATCATCTCATTCCAATGCAGGTACACCTTACTCTAGATCAGGTTGTTCAAACCCCATCCAAACTGGCCTTGGAAACTTCCAGGGACGAGGCATCCACAACTTTCCCTGTAGAGAAAATCTGACATAAAAAACTTTCAAAAAAGTAAATTCCTAGAAAATAAGGGGTACTTTTGATGATTTATAGTGTACTTTTTATTATTACTTCCCCACTTTGTATTCTAAATAACTTGTAAAAATGTGGAATGTGATGTGTCACTTCCCTGTGACTTCTGCTGTTTTGTCTGTATTTTCCTAGTCTCCCCTCTCCATCCTGGTTTTATTTACTTCCGTGTTTATGCTCCATTGTTGTAAATGCTTGACATGGCAATAAAACCAGCATTTATTAATTTCTGCTCCCTTTGCAGCCATCTCTCCAGTGTGGTCAGTGCTGTTGTATAAGCCATGGTAACCCATGGCCTATGACCTGTTTGGTCCTTATGCCTTTCTTGCATTGCTTTGGCAGTGAGTCAGTTTGACATAAAATAGTTTGCAGTGGAGCTTATTCCCTCCAGTGCTGCTATAGCCCATTCCAGGCCCCTGCATCTCTGCCCCCAGGGCAGACCACAGGGCATGGTCAGACAGGGCAGACCGACTGACCTGTCCCTGTCACACTTCTGTGAGGGTGTCAGCAGGCAGGAGTTAGTTGGTTCTGAGGGCTGAACCCAATTCCTTTACCTCCCTCCCTGCTCCACCTTTGGCAGAGTATCTGAGAAACTCCACGTGGTGACCCAAGTTTCTGCTCTCCTGCACAATTCTGTAATTGAAGTGCAAACTTGTTTTTTTCCTCCTGAACTCATAAATTGTATCCCTTTAATGGGCCTCCATCCCTGGGAAAGGGGCAGCCCTTGCCACAGTATGGCACAGCATGGGACAAAGTGTTCATTGTACACGAGGCTCTCTTTGATTGCATTTAAATCAATATTGTTATCTGCACTCAGAGATGTAGCACGGGAGTGTGTGTGTTGGGGGGGGGGGGGGGGAGAAAAACAAAGCAATGATAAATGTTTGCAACAAAGGTGAAAGGAGTACAAGGCAGTCCTGGGGTGTAAACAGGCATCAGAGCCTGAGAAAAATAAGGGCTTGTTAGTGACATTTGATTCAAAATCAAGTTACTTTTTTTTTGCAAGTTAAACCTAATGGTGCAGTTCATCTTGGAGAGCCAAAGCAGATGGGATTGGAAACTCACCCAGGGAGGATGCTGCTGGGAACTGCTCTGGGTGGCTGCTTGGCTGAGCCTCCGTGGCTTCAGGAGCTTCAGCCCAAGCTGTTCCCTTCTTGCAGACCTGCAGCTCCCAGGGCCGACACCACAAAGCAGAGTCACCAGCGTGGAGTTTCCCTGGGCAAGCATCTTACCCTCTGCAGCATAACGTGCATTTTACACAACAGCATCATCCTGTCTGGGCAGAATTAGAGTGTCTGGGCAGAATTAGAGTCGTCACTGTTCATATAAAAGTCCCCAGTCTTATTCAGCTTAAGCACCTAGAAATAAAACTACCTTGTTCAACAGTTGAGATGACCTTGTTATTTTTATCCAAGAAGTCTGTTTTCACCACCTTCCTTCAAGATTTGCTAAGTATTCGTGTAGCTGCACAGATGGAAGAAACACCTTGTCTGTGCAAGGAAGTGGTACCAGATGATCAGCTGATACTGATTTTATTTTTAGTGATTTAATTAAATCAGTGCAATCTGTGTTTGGACTTCTTACTTGAGTTTGTCTAAACTTTTATGTTAAGCTGAATAAATGACAGGCCATGTCTACATGCAGATGTGTTTTAGTTTAAGCACATCTGTTTATAGCTGTGCTTGTAGCTAATTAACCTACTGCAGCTTTGTCCAGTTGAGAGAACCTAGCATGAGAACTGTGGTTTTGTGTTGAAATTAGTGAAATTTGTGTTGAAATTGTGTTGAATTTGATTCACTTTTAATCTCCTTGTGAATTGACTCTACCCATAACTGGTAGTATTAGCCACCTCATGGCTGTGGGTGTTGGATGTCACCCTGCAGTGGTGACTTAAACCTTTCACCTGCCTGTGAGCATTGCAGGGCACAGACAGTGGAAGCAGGTGCTTTCTTCCTTCTTGTAAGCAATGAGTGCTGCCAGGGCCTCCAGTGCCACTCAGGTCATCCTGCTCCTGGAGCACAGACATGGCTGCAGCGGGTGAATTAATGACTGAGCTTGTGTTTGCATTGAAGTCGCATTATTTCTGGAAGGAAAGTGGCCAGTTAAAAAAAATATTCCCATGTTTGAATTTGTTTTCTCATGGGACAAGGTGTGTGAAAGCAGGGGATGTGGTAGATTCAGCAATGGGCTTACTCCCCCTGAAGCTTCCTTTCACAGTATGTCAGGGTTACAAAGTAAAACAGCTTTAGTTAAAATTTTAGTGTGGTGCATTTCTGCACTAGAACTGGGCCCAGCACAAACCAGTCTAGGCCTCAGCACATGTTTGGGAATTAGAAGAGGAAAAGGCATGGATCCCAGATCAGACACAGACCTTGGACATCATTTTTCTCCCCCTCCATCATGGGGAGGGTGACCCTAGCCTCTGGAGCCTCTGGATGCAGACCGTCTTTGTTTTGGCATTAATAACTGGAAACTACAGGTCAGGGCATTACTTCCTAAGAGTGTTTCTAAAACTCCTTTTCCTGGATGTTAGAGGGAATTATACCTGCCAGATATCTCAAAGGATGCGATGCACCCTGCCGTTTTACAGTTAACTCAAAACTGGAGTGAAGGTATTTCAGAATCATCCAGGCGTGGCTGAGGCTTAAAAATAATCAGTGACCAGAAGGAAGGATCCCTCAGTATGCAGAGTTTCCTAAACAAACAGCACTGTTTTCCCTTGGGATTTATCACCACGCCTCATGCCTCGAGCTCAGCAGGCATAGGAGTACAAAGGAATTGGGCCCTGCATAGTTTTAACTTCACTGTGTTACAAAATGAGGTGGTTTTAGCATTGTGTTGTTTTTTTAAATAAAATGTCTTCTGATCTGGAAGGCTCCTGACCAGGGTAGGTGTTGCAAGCTCACAATTATTGGGGCATAACAAGCAGGGTCAGGAAAGCAATTTCAGACATGTCACCACTGCAGGCAAACATGGAGAAATTATGTTTGGAAGAAAGCACGGTTGAGGTCAGCAAATATTTTTCTGGGTCAAAAATAATAGACAGAAGTTCTCATGGGTGGTTGTTTTTTTCCTCATCTTCCATTTCTGCAGTTTCTTTGTTTGAACTCAGCCAAAACTTATATTCCACCTCCCATTTTTCATACTGAAAATATCTGGGTTCTGAGGATGAGTGAGTGACGAAGGAGGACAGGGCGGTGATTAATCTAAATACTTGCAATGTTCTAGCTTTAAGCTGCTCAGTTTTAGATACCATACCTTTAATTGTCCTTACCTTTTCAAGTGTAACAGCTGAGAAGATGCTTTTAGGAGCACCCATCATACCAGGTGGCATTTAGAAACCCTGCTAGCAGGACCTGAGTTTTCAAAGGTGGTATAACAAGTCTGTTCTCCCTTGGCTGAGGGAAACCTGGACACCAGGATGTTTCTCTGATGGAAATGTCAGTGTGGCAGAAGCACAGCACGATGTCCATGAGATGCCCTAAGCTAAGCTGTGGGGGTGAAGGGCTGTTACAAACTAATAAATAGGGAATGCAAATCCTTGTGGAACTCGTTTTCTTGAGGACATAAGTGCAGATTTAGAGCAAAGCTCAGCACAAGCCCCTGCCCCCACCCCAAAGCCAAGTGCTTTAGTGGAGGTGTGGGAGGCTTCCCTCTCACCTCCACCAAAGATCTTGGGAGAGGAATGCCTGTGCTGGGAGTGAATGGAGGCAGAGTGGGTCTGGCAGGGGACAGAGCAAAGTCTCTAAGGTACTGGCATCCTCTCTGGAGATCCAGCCATCCCTGTTCACTGGGATATTAGGGATTTCTTGATGTCCCAGGTGGCTGTGCTTGTTTATTTGTGTTCTGGCAATCTGCAGAATTACAATGAACTACATCCTGCAAGCTCTGCAAATAGTTCCCACCTATGAAATAAACGGAACTCTCAAATATTTAGACTATAGCATTGCATTATCAGTTTATTACCAATTAAAGGACTTGTTGACCTTAAGGAGTCTGAGTCAGACTTCTCCTCTGATGGGTGTTTTTATTTTGGCAGTGTCAGATCTAGGAAATAATGATTAAGACTGAGAAGCTCAGTCTTTTGTTTACCCTAGGTGGTAACCAAAGGATGGTTCATTCAATTAAAAATGGCTAAAAGGAAGTAAATTGTGTGTAATGCAAATTCCACCCATGCAGTTCCTTGGTAGAAGGAGATGAGTAGAGTTCAGTGGAGATAATTGTTCATGTGGTGGTTACATTGCATTGGGTAGAAATATAGAGAGGAGGAAAAAATCCTTATACATCCTTAACTGACCCTTCTGCAATGTCCTGGGCCTGGGATGTTCTTTGGAAGCCAAGGTATTTCTGAGGCTGAGTGTAGATAGGCAGAATTCACTCATTTCCTCAGTTAAGCATTCCTCACATGCACTGAACAGGGGAGTTTGCTCATGCTTTTTGGCTTAGCATTGTATTGTTGTTCTAAAATATCTTTGACTGGCTGCTCTTGAGGGGCTGAGCTAGGGACCTGCTTGTTCTGATAAATTCCTGCAATTCCTCTGTGCCATCTCAGGGCCATTTCTGATCAATGGACATCCTTCACTAAAGCTGCCTAAGGGGAGGGAAGAGATTTTAATAAAACAGCAGAGATTCTCCATCATGCTGGACATTATTGGAAAGTGTGATGTGAAGCAATGACTTGATCTGAGAGAAACCACCCAGGGCTGTGCTCAGAATGAACTGAGCAGTAGTTTTTTGGTCTGGGATGCACACTGGAGGGGAGAGCCATCTCTAAGGTCAGAGCTGCTCTCTTCGAGCTCAGGGCCTGCCAAAGCTGCCCTCAGTGGGGGTTACCAGCAGCACGAGCTGCTCATTGTTCTGTTCTGGGAATGGCACTCTGTCATGTACAGCCCTCACTGAATAGAGAAACATATGTGTAGAGTCTGTGAGTAGCTGAGCTTGAGCAATTCTGGCATTTCTGCCTGGCATTGCCAGAATTTGGCCTTGACATTTCCTGTGTGATGGTAACAGATGTGTTTAGATGTGGACTGCTCTGGGAGACCACAGTTGCCTGCTTTGTTTGAAGTTATTCTTTATCTTATCAGCTGTCTCTCACCTGAAGGCCATTTGTAGATGACTTAGCTGCTTAGGAGGGTTTTGGGTAGGAGCTGTAGGCCTCTTTCTCTCATTTTTCTGTGACAAGTCAGACAAAATATCATTGAAGTCAGTGCAGTGACACATTTTTAGTGGAATAGCTTTTCAGCAAGCAATTAAACATATTCTCTGTTCTTGTAGTTCACAGTGGTTCTTAGTCAGCAGAGGAGTAGACAGTTCAGAGCTGCAAGTGGTTTATTGCAAATTAGGAGAAAATAACGCACCTTGGAAGAGCTCTCATGATGCTGTGGAGTTTCACAGCAACTAAACAAAAGGCAGGTATTTTCTATATTCATTTCATTACAGTGAGAGGGGATATGTGAGCGGAGAGAAAGAGAAGGAGAGTTGCTGGTGAGTGTGGCCACAAGCAGAATAGACAGGGGTAGGGGTGCCTGCTGTTCAGCCATGTGCCTTCTCCCTGGGACAGCCCTTGGCTGCCTTAGGAACACTGTCCTACTTCCCAGCAATTTCCTTCTGTGAGAGCAGTGGTTGTAAGCTTGTGCAATGCCTTTCCTATCTGTATTTTTGCACCTTGAGGGCTTGTCTGTGTGTAAAAGGGAGCACCTGGATGAGCTGAGCTGCCCCAGGCTCAAGTGGGGCTCACACCTTGCCCCTGAGCTGCAGCTGCCCCATCCCAGGCTGGGGCTGCCCTTTGCCTTGGTGACAGGGGCCAGTGCCAGCTGCAGCCAGCTCTGGGCACAGGTACAGGGCACAAAGGGGATCACAGCTCCCTCTGCACTGCACCACCAGGCAGGGACAGACAGCCCAGCCCCACAGACAGGAGGTTTGTGTTGGTTTTCAGCCCATCCCTCACAAAGAGAAAGACCATCCTGCAGTTTGCTTTTTATTTTTTCTCTGCTGGCAAAGGACATCCATTAAAAATTATAATATTATGACAATGAGCATTATAATGGCTGTCAGTGTTTTGCCTGATATTAAAAATAAAATAATAGTAAAATAGTAAAATAATAGTAAAATAAAAATAATATTTTATTTTACTATTATTTTTATTTTAAATAGTAAAATAAAAATAAAATAATAGTAAAGTAAAGTAAAATATAATAGTATTTATAAAAATAAATACTATTTAATTACTAAAATAAATAGTAAAATAAAATAGTAAAATAAAAGAATGATGGCAATGCCTCTGCATATTTCACTGATTGCAGAAGCAATCAGATGGGAGGAAGAGTGGGGCTAGACTTTCCAGCATGAGACAGAGAGAGGCACATGGCTGATCATGGACTCTCTAGGTATGGCAGTGTTGGCACTAAATCTTTTTGTTGCTGTTAACTACAGCACATACTGGGAACTGCAGTGTGACTGTGGGTGCCAGGACCACATCCATCATTCTTAATACAAGGCTTCTCTTGGTTTTGACCTGCCCTACAGGGGCTGTCTTGACTAATGAGGGTACTGGGAAGTGTCCACACATTGTAAAGCAAAAGAAGGTTATTTCCTTACATTGTGGCATGATGTGTGATAAGGAGGTATGGACAACAGCTTTTTCAGCTAGCTGCTATTTTCATTGGGCTATGAATAGTCTTGTGAGATCAGTATTATCTGTTCCAGATGTTGTTATGTTTTGTGTTAGGAGGTTTTCATATCTTTATTACATGGACCTCTGTGCAGCTCCAGGTCTAAAGGGTGAGGTGGGTCTAGATGGTCCTATGCTCACCTAGGTGATGGAATGGGGTCTTGACAACCAATTTGTCAGGTTACAGTTCCTAAATTCCTCCTCTCCCTTTACATGCCATTCAGTGTCTAGTCAATGAAATCTGCTTGGCCTGTGGTGTATCTTATTAATCTGTGCACGTCCCAGTGCTGAGGAAGATGTGCAGCATTTTGAAGGAAAGGTGCATGCTGAGAAATCAGAACTAAGATTGGAGTGCCCTGCAGATGGCCTACAAATAATTTGTGTCTGTAGGTGGATGTCAGCTAAAGCACTGAGCTGTACTGGGTATCTGAGCAGTTCATGCTTTAGTTATGCAGAACATTACCATAGTTCTGAGCTCAGTTAAACCTCCCAGAAATAAAATGAACATGCAGCACAAAGAAGGTGTCAGTCCCTTCAGCGTCTGCCTTTCTGAAGGGGGATGTTTCACACCTGCCAGGCCAAGCAAGTTTTTAATTTTTATCTGATCAAACTATTTGAAAGAGAGTTACTTTAAAAAACTCAAACAGCTTCTGGAACAACAGTCTTCTCCACTACTTTCATCAGTAACCTTCTTAGCTTTTCTGCAGGTGATCAGAGCTCTCCTTTGTCCCAGGGCTTGGCAGGGCCATTTGCTGTGCCCTTTGTGAAGGCTGGCATTGCCTGTCTCCTTCCCAGCTGGGCATGGCTTACACCTGGCACTGCAAAACCAGTCCCACAGGGGGATATCCCCAGGGCTGCAGCTGTTGGAAAGAGCCCTTTTGCACCTGAACACTGCCAAGCACTTCTGTAGTAAACTGGAACTGGGGCTGAGAAGGGTGTGAGGAATGAGCAAAGCTCCCTGAGTAACACCTGGAGTGAGCAAACAACAAACTTCCTTTGTCTGTGAAGAGGAGCCACGGCTGTGACACAGGCCTGCAAAATGGAGCAGGGGATTGCAGAGTGATCCATACTGGGTTTTCTAATAAAATACTTGAGGGTATAAAATGAAACAAGCAAGTGGAAGGTCAAAACAAATCAAGGACAAGTACTTTTGTGTTTAAAAAGTAGTGAAGCTGTGGGACTGTGGGGCTTAGAGGATATTGCAAATGCTGAAAATTAATGTGAGCTCAGAAAGTAAAGGGGAAAGCTGTGAAATGTAGTGGTCCTGGCAAGGCATCCCTGCTCAGTACCTTGCAGAAGCTGGAGCACAGCATGCTCTGGCTGTAAGCTGGTAGCCCGTGTTGAAGGTAGATGGTGCATTTCAGGGACCTTCAGTCCAGCTGTGTGAGCCCTTCCCTGTCCTGCCCGGGCACTGGCAGTCTGCTGGGAGATGAAACGCACACGTGCCAGGGCAGGCCTCGCGTCTCCAGCCACGCCTGGGCTCTGTGTTTGGTGAGCTGCACAGCAGTGTCATGCTCCAGCACAGATCTTTTCTGGAGACTGAAGCATTGGCTGCTTCTTGGGGAGGTGGCCACGAGAAATCAAAAGTTATCCCAGCAGGAGATGCAGCCAGTTATGCCTCATGATGGGTCCTGCTGCTGCTTGTCTCCACGCCCCCTCCACACCCAGCATTTGTCAACAGGGCTGGGCATGTCAGTTGATCTTTGTGATGTTTTCTTCCCCAGAAAAGCAGTCAGAGGGGTGAAGGTCCTTTGCACATCCAGCGTGCTTCTCTGTTCACATCTAGGGTCTTTCTTGTAGCCAGGACAATTTTACCCACCTGCTTTGCTGTGAGATGTCAGGACCCCCTGTGTTGGGGTGTCGTGGTGGTGCAGAGCCTGGGAGCAGCCCAGATTTGTTCTGCATGGTGGGCCATAGGCCTTGAGCAGAAGTTGCCTATCTGGACACAAACAATTCACTTTTTTATGATTCTCCATTTTGCTTCTGTCACCGGAGACTAATCCTAACCCTAGGAGGGGTCTCCCATGGTGAGAGGGAAGGAGAGAGCAACTTCATTGTGCTTATCACAGTTTGTCCCCAACCAGCTTACATCAGTGAGCAAAATAAAGAACTTGCACTGAAGAAGTCTCAGTCTGGGGTAAAATCTGCCCCAGCACTGTGCATTGACTCCTGTCATTGCTCTACAGAGCCTCAAGGCTTTTGTGTTTTGCTTCCCAGCTGTTTGCCGAGATGGCAAGGCCAGGGCTGGGCAGGACACACAGAAATTGTTTTTATCTGTGTGGGACCCACAGGGTCCCGGCTTTCCTGCTGACTTAGGTGTTTGTACTACATCACCCCTGTGGTGTCCAGACTGTCCAGTAACAAGGCTTTGCTAGGGGAGAGGATTATGTGCAATCTAACAGAGCAAACCCAAGCTGTGTGGTGCTGCAGCAGGAGCGTGAGCCTGCCTCAGGGATGGAGCAATCAGGGCAGTGGGTGATGGCTGGCACTGAGCACTGTGCCTGCCTGATAACGTTCTGTACCTATCAGCTCATTCTTATCCTTCATCTGCTGCGCTTGTAGTGAGCTATTAGCACTCTCCCTTGATGCTCTGCACCTGAGTGGTTCATGGAGGATTCTCCTTTGGAGCCTCTGCACTGCCCAAGACACGCATGGGGTGCCCAGCAGAGGCTGCCCAGGCTCAGGGCAGGGACAGCCCCGTGGCCATGCTGCAGATGGAGATCATTTCCCAGGCTGGTTAATTCCTGCAGGTCTGGGTCAACAGCTTTGCAGCTCCTGACACTTCCAGCAAAACCTCCAGCTCCGGTGGAGCGGTCTTCTGGAGCAGCTCACTTTCCCACAGCAGGTGCATCGAGTGGTTTGATTTTTAACTATATAAAACAAAAGGAGTTGGCTCTTGGTTTCTGTTAACCTTTTCCTTCTAATGTAGCTATTTCAGTAAGAGAAAACATTTTCATGGGAAAAAAAAAAAAAAAAGCTCTTTACAAAGAAGTAGCCTTTTTCCCAAGATGTAGCCTTTATTTTTAATTGACTGCCGTACTGATGAATAAACATGAGTCTTCTCTGAAAATATTTTCTGAAGTAGTTTCAGCCCACATGTCATGGGGTTTGTTAAAAATAAATAAAAGTTCTTGAGAAGCAAATACTATGATATGTCCCTAGATACCTCTTCAAAAATAAAATCTGTCCCAGAAAATTCTGTGAATGTCTTTGTAGAAGTAGGATTGTGCCTGAGAGCCAGAGAGGAGTAGATGAAACTAAACATGGAAGAGCCATGCCAAGCTGGATGAAATGTAGGTTTAAACAGTAGAGATTCACCAGGGCTTTCTTATTATTGTTTCTGTTTAAACTATTTAGAGTGATATGGATAGTTCCTCACATGATAAAGGCTATATTGTAGTGTGACAAGCACAGCCATTTTTGCCTTAAAGAAATAGGAAATGTTGTTTCCTTTCCTCCAGCAAATTTTTTTACAAAAATCCCCCCAGTTTTTATGACAATGCCATTCATTTTATTAGCTTTTTCCTGCAGTGTTCCATGGTCTTTATTTGTAAACATTATGGTCAGATGCCTGTTCTTTCTTTTAACACGTTGGTGCACCATTACAAAAAGCACAAACATTTGTGAGTTTATCATCCATAAAATAAGCTAAGACTGTGAAATGATGTCAAATGATGAGCAAAGTTCAGCTGAAGCACTGGTTCTCAGCTTTGGATGGGTCCCTTGATGAAAGAGGTGCAGCATGTACAGTCCAAAGAAGTGACAAAAATGATGAAGATGCCAGCTTTGAGTGATCTGAAGGAGCTGTGGTTGGTTAACGTGGAGGCTGAGGTGTCAAGCCCAGTGAGGATGGCTACAAAGGGGTAATTCCTGTGTCAGCTAGGATGGACTGACACCTATCAGGTGTCAATCAGGTGGCAATAGGAAGAAGTTTCTTGCTGACAGCAAAGCACTGAAGTAGGTGGCCTGAAAGGGCTGAGGTTGGTATCCTCAAAGGCACACATTAGAGACTAAGGGTGATACAAGCTTTGAGGTTAGGGAATGGGCCTGATGACCTTCAGATCATATTTGCCATAAAAGATGAGATTTATTAATTTTTAATGATCTGACTCCCGAGGCTGTGGCTTTGGAAGAAATAGCAAAGTATCATGAAACCAACAAACGCTTGAAAAGTTTGCAAACAGTAGAAAAATTGAGTGAGGTAGAAACTGCCTACATGGACAGGAGCAGAACTTTTCCTCCCTCAAAAGTGGGCCTTCCTGCCCTCAAGTTGGCCAGGAGAGAGGAGAAGGAATAAAGTGACAAGGCAGTGCTTGTTTTACCTCTCCTCCACGCCCTGCAGCCTCTGGCCATTTTCGCTGTCTTTTGAAACACAAAGTGATCTGCACCAGTAGTGTTTGAATAGCAAATATCAGTGCAGCATAAAGCAAAGGGCACACATATTAGAAAATGAGCAACCCCTGGTATTTCATAGCATAATGTGCAGCAGAAATACTTGCAAGTTGCTGTTCTGTCATCTTCTGATTGCTTTACAAAGGTTGGCTGCTAATCCTTGGTCTCATTTAGGGCAGAAAGAAGTGAGGATAAGAAGAATGGAGGTAAAAAGCAAGCAAGCAATTTGGTAATTTATATACATATTTTGTTTGTAGCATGCTGAGTCAACTGTTTACCTGTTAGTAGGAAAGGGCTAAAGTAAAACATCGTCTTGGTTAGGTTAATACCACGTGAGGAGCTCTAGGACAGGGAGGAAAGTAGAGCAGCTTGTTTTGGAACTTGTGCTGGAGAACAAATAAAAACCCCCAATGTACACATTCGCTTACCATATGTCACGCTTATCTAAAAGGCATCTCGGTGCTATTTCTTTGCAGGGATGCTTGAACTCCACAGAGCAGCCCTCCCTGTTGAGGAGAGCGCATGCCAGAGGTGCTGGGGCTGCTGGTGGTGAGAGGAGCTTTCGTGCCTGTTGAGGCAGGAGCTCGCTCCTTCCCCCGCTCCCCTCTGTGACTGACGCTGGCATCCGGATCGCTGCCACTGTGCCTGAAGAAAAGCAAAGGAGCCTGATTTTGCTGAGAGAATTTTCCTGGCAGGGGAAGGCATGCAGTGCAGAGAGCCGTGCCAGCCGAGAGCCTGGAAGTGCAAGTCCAGGTGCTAGGGTGAGTTCCATCCAAGCCATGCTGTGGTGACTCCTTTCTCTGCAGCTGCGTCTTGCTCAGCACCAGGGCGGCTCTGAGGGGCTGCCCATGGCACTGTGGCAGCCTGGGCTGGATTAGTGCCTGCTCTGTCCCCCCTTGAGCCATCTGAAGAGCTGAAGAAGACAGTAGGGAAGATGTTGGACTTGAGCTTCCTGACTGAGGAGGAGTATGAAAAGCTGATGAAGGTTCTGCAGAGAGATGCCGAGCTGAAGAAGAAGGATGGGGATCGCATCAGGTGAGAGAGTGTGTGATGGCAGCACGAGAGCTTCCCTAGGGGAAGACTTTTTCACTTTGAGAGAGGAGCATGTGTGTGTGTGTGTGAACAAGGAGAGGTGCAGGTTGCACCTGTGCTGCTGTCCCTTTTGCTCAGAGCCTGATAGATCTTTTCATTGTACCTTGTCTTTCTCAGCCGCCCCTCTGTTGTCCTCTCCTTGCAGGAGGGGACTCTCCTTTTGAGTTAATCATCAGCCCTCAGAGATGCCAAGGGCAGTCACCCTTTCCTGTTTGGTGGAGGAAGATGCTGATTTCTTGGTGGCAGAGGTCTGAGCTGGGGAGTAGCTGCTACCTTGTTTTACTCACCTGGTAGCACAGAAAGGCCAGAGTGTTTTTAAAATGAGATTTTACAAAATGAGATTTTACATCCCCTTCTCTGTTGCCCCGTTGCTTTTTGAGGTGGGTGTGTGTGCCCCATCTGTCATACAGAGGGGGGTGATTAGAGGCTACATGATCTACCAGAGGTTTGCAGGGAGCTGCTCCAGAGCCAGGGGTTCTGGCTCAGTTCAGCTCCTCTGCCACTGGTCATCCTGGAGCTCAGGTCTGGTTGATCAGGATTGCTTGTTGCTGCTGTTGCTTTTAAATGCCAGCCATTAGACCATCTGGGCTGACAGTGTGCACCGGGCTCAGGGAGCCAGCACTGAATTCTCCATGGCAAGAGATTAGTAACTCAGTGGGTGTGGGTGGCACTGTGCCAGTTTACCCCAATTAAGGATGCAAGTCTTTGATTTGCTGTTGGGCCAAGAAAAGAGTAATCCCCATATAGAAAGGATGCTCAAGGCTTGCAGAGGGAGCAGGAAGCTTTGCTGCAGGCTCCTGGGAGCCTGTGTGCCCTGGTCTCTGCTTGGAGGTGGGAGCTGGGGAAACAACTGGAAGCCAAAGGCTGGACTTGGCATGTATGTGTCTGCATACTCTTCTTACCTGTCCTCTGAGTTGAAACAATTTCAAAAAGGTTTGTTTTTATTTGTTTTGTGGTTTGTTTGTTTGTTTGTTTCTGAAATACAGTAAATTTTCTCTCTGAAATGGAGGTTTGGTAAAAAGAGTGTTTGGATCATGTTGGTTTTGTTTCACTGCTCTTTGAAAGCTGTAGCACAGGAGGCTTTGATTTGGGAGTGAAGTGAATTAGAGCCCCAGAGCCCCTTGCTGTCAGTTTGGCTACCTGCAGTAAAACATGTTTGATTTCAGCACAACCTACCTGCTGGGCAAAATGAAGTCAATGGCATTTCCTTGATCTGCTGTCAGCAAGATTAAATTAACTATTTCCTCTGGCCCAGCACCTTGAGACCCTCATGGAGCAGTGCAGCCCTGGGCTAGATGGGAGCTTGAGTCCCCAGCATGGCCTGCAGAGGCTTGAGCCCAGTTATCCCTGCTCCCTCCTGGCCTTTAGGCAGCCAAATGTGCCCCTTCAAGGCTCCAGGGTTATCTGGGGGTTTGGCCCCTTTTCCTGCTCAGAACTGGGCTGAGGAGGCAGCTTCCTCTGGCCTGCCAGGTTTCACAGGAACCCTGAACTGCGGTGAGCTGTGCCAGCTGAAAGGCAGCTAATTCAGCAAGTGGTGAGGAGGATTAGAGTACAGAGCACTGACAGGTTTAGGTGCCAAAAACCAGCCCTGGGTGTGCCCAAGAGAGGAACAGTAGGAGAAGCCATGCTTAGGAGAGAGAGCTAACCATGCAAGTGCTAAAATAGGCATGGCAGGGGGAGCTGGGAGAGGAGCAGTGTCCAGGGAGAATGCTGCAGGGACAGGTTGCTTCCCTAAATATCATTATTTGTTTCTGTGGTTTGCAGCAAATTTGATCCAAAATGTTTTGCCATAAATAGATTAATAAACAAATAAAATGGAGAAGTGCAAGACCGACAAACAGCCCCACCCCTTCCTTAACCCTCAGGGCAGCCAAGCAAGTGGACAAATCTCCTTGCCAGGTGAATGATTTGGATTTGTGAAATTTGGAAGAGGTGAAAGCCTGTGTTTAAAAGGTGCTATTACCATTTCAGATAAAGAGTAAATCAGCTGCTGTTCTAATGCTGGTTTGGCTCTAGTGATTGCACAGAATAATCTCTGGATCCTTTGTAGTGTCAGACAGATGAACTCATAGAAATATTGCAAAAGTATCTCGGGAAGTGGAAACTTGGAAGATCTGTTTGGTGTGAAATGCTTGCCCTGCCTTTCAGGAGGATTCAAGGCTCCATCACAGATGAAAAGAAGAAGAAGTTTGTGACAGGTGAATGGTTTTCAGAAGTGAAGGCAAAACGGTTCCAGGAAGACTTGGCAGGGCCAGATCTCCTTCGGGCATCAATTAGAAGGAAGAAGGGCAAACTAGAAAGTAAGTATGTTAGTGCACATCTTAAGAAAACAAATTGATGGACCAGAAAAAAATTGGTCCAGTGTGGGAGTCTCCCTGTACTGGCAGCCTGTTGAGAACCAGTCCCTGTGTTGTGATAAGGGGATTCTCATCTATGTTTTCAGTACCAGAAAAGCATCCCTTGTTATCAAAATCAGGGCCCAAAGAAAAAATTACAATGTGGCAGAGGACCAAGGCAAAAGCCATGTGCAGTGAATGATGCCTTTCCCCCACTTCAGCTTCTCTTTTCTTTTTTTTTTTCTTCTTTTTCCCAAAATTTTTGTTTGCTAGAGGTCATTGGTCCACAGAGAGAAGGGGATGATGTAGGACAGTTTCTGGCATCAAGCTGACACGTGTGGGTCAAACACATCCCCCTGCCCCAGTTCCTGAAGTGGTCTGACAGGAGCTGCTCTCACAGGCTTCTGGAGTGGTGAGGTCAGTCACATTTCTGCAAAGGGAAAGGATGCCTCTCTCCTCCTGGCATGCGTTTGCCCACTTGAGAGGGTCCATGCATCACTTCTTACATGGAAATAATTCCAAGGCAAAATGTGGTTTTCTAAGTAGGAAGGGCTTTGTGGCCCAGTCTGTGCCCAGGCTGTGTGCCACACGTGCTAACTGGAAGCAGATGCGTGCTGTTTGGCGTGCAGATAAACTTCCGTGGTGCTGTGTAAAACAGATCAAAGCAGATTTGTCAGCTCAGGGCAAGAGATCAGCCCTGTGTGAAACAAGCAGGACTGTGCTTAGAGTCCAAATGTAACTGGCCTGGAGCTGGAACTTCGTGCTGAACATGTGTGCAAAGCAGAACTGGGGATGATTCACATCGTCCTCAACATGAGGACAGGCCAGCAGCCCAGTGTCACACCAGCTCCTGATGGTTTGTCAGGGTGGGCAGTCACAGATCCTCCCCATGGCTGGGGAGTTACTGGCTGCTGCTGCTGCTGCTGCCCTTGGCCCTGACAGGCAGCTCTAAGCAAAGCCTGCCACTGTCTCTAACAAGGGCCCCATGGCTGGCTCTGATCTTGTGCAGTCAAGGCACAGCCCCTGGCAGAGGGGCATCTGTCCAGCACTCAGATGTCATCTCCAGCAGTTCAGTTCAGTTCAGCCACCATTCCTGGGCCCAGCTTCCCTTCCTGCCAGGGGAGCAGCAGTTCAGATCACTCCTTTGTTTGGTGAAACTCCTTGGCCAGGATGCGTCTGTAGCAGGAATTACCTGGATTTAGGGCATTCCTCCTTACTCCACATTATTAGACACAGTCTGAAAGCTAAATGCTGACTAGGGACTTCACTGAGAGCCTCATTTTCTTTTTGCTCTTTACCTACCCCTGACAGCTCTCATAACTTAGCACAGATTCATTGGAGCCTCTCATGCAGAACTGGCCCATCATATTTCATATGAAGTTGCTTTTATCCTTGGTATTATGAATTCATGATGTCATTAAATGCACTATTTTATCATACCTCCAGAATGCTAAAACATATAAAACCTTTTCCATCTTGGCAGAGGTGCCTGGCTTTTCTACAGAGCATGTTCTCCTTTTTGAGGATGTGCCTTTGTGCTTGCACCCTCTTGGTGTGAAGGGGCAGAGCTTCAGCAACCTCTCTGCCAGCACCCAGGTCAGGCAAATGCTCTGTCCCCTGCAGCCCAGCCAGCAGCCTGCAGTGGATAGGATTGTCTGCCCTTTGCCTTGCACCCTTAGCTCTCTGCCCACTTCAGGAAAGCTTAATTTGAAGTACTGTTGGTTTTAGATTTAACTTTTAGGGCTGGTGTGCCTAAAAGTATCAGATGATGTCTCAGGTCCTGTATAAAATAATCTCCTTACTAATGCAGCAGTATTATGCAAGAGTCATTGCATGTGCATTGCTTGACTAATGCTGTTTTAAGAAGGAAGAAGCAAATGTTATTAAATGTAGTTATGTCTAGATTTAGCCTTTATTCCTTTTTCAACGTTTTTCTCTTCCCTTTTTCCTGTATTTGTATCCTCAGACTTATTTTGGTAAAGCACAGGTATAACATGTGACTTTATTCCTTCCTGTTACTTTTTCCACTGCCATTTTACATCACTGGTTGTGCATCAAGGTTCTGCAGCTAATATATTCACCTTAGATGAGATAAGGGCCTTTGCTTGCCATATTGACACCTTTTTTCCTTCCCCTGGAAAGATCATTCACCTCTGCTGGCTTTCAAGGTGATGAAAGGGTGCATTAAGTCAAATCTGTGTTCTCAACTCCTGATTTGAGTCTTTAGACTTAACTCTGTGTTAGGGAGTGAAATGAAAAAAATCCTTCATGGAAAAGCCCCACAGTGATAATTTCTGACATTCCCCTTGCGAGGTAAGTGGGCTCAGGAGGGGTGGAAATTTGTGCTTGCAAAGGAAAATTCCCAGTGATCTTTTCTGGAGGAGGATTTTAGCCTTCAGAAGGGAGTGTTGTGGGGATCCCCAAGGGTTTTCACAGTTGGTATTGATTATAGTAGAAAGCACTAGTCATGGGCAGTAATACAAATCTATAGAACAGATAGATACCCTGTATTTAAATGACAGCCTGCAGAGCAGCACAGATGGATGGATTTGATGATAACTTCTCCTTGTGCTTATGTGCAATTCTTGAAGGCTAAAAATCACCTACAAGAGAGACCATTTTATCCACCTGCTGTGGCAAGTGAGCCCTGATGCACAGTCAGTTATCAACGACCCAGGCACTAAAAACCTTTGTTTTAGTGGTAGGAAATGAGTAAAAGTGTTAGAGCAGGAGTGCCTGCCAGTTTTATACACATGTATAAAAATGCATGTGTGGGCAAGTTAAACTGGTCAGGCCACTCCTGATTTCTGTTGGGATTTGCTTCTCATACTGTCTCGTCCTAAAGTTAGCAAAGGCATCTTGCTTGTCTTGATGGATTATAATGTACTAAACTGTTTGTGGTGATAGGAGGCAGATGTAGCTGTGGCAGTGGCTGAGCCATTTTTAGGGCTGGGATTTGGATGGGTGGAAGTGAAGGCTTCCTGTTGCCTCTGCCAGCCAGGGACGAGGAGCTCTGTCTGAGGGGGAAGTGTCAGTGAAGAGCAAGTACAACACAGACCCTTTGCAAGTGGGATGAGAAATGAATGCAGTCTTGGGCTGTCAGGATCTTTTCAACCATGACAGGCTCAGGGAAAGCGTGGGAGCTCTGTGTTTGGGTCCTTTACTTCCAGCACAGCTACCTGCTGGCACCTCCCTCCCCCAGGTCTGAGGCAGAAGAGGAGGATGTGGCTCGCTGTACCAATAAATCTCCTCAGTGTGCCCTGCTGTGCCTGCATGTGCCTTGGCCAGCACGTGCCACCAACCGTGCCTCGGGCTCTCTCTCCTAAAACAATGTTCAGTGATGCTTTGTGCACATCAGTGTTGGCATGGGCAGAACAGTCCCTCTTTTAAAAACATGCTCTAAAACTGACTCATTCAAGAGCCTCAACCAGGCTCTTGTTTTGCAGCAGGAGCAACTCCCTGACTTCCCACTGCTGTGGAAACCATGGGCCCCCAGCTGCCCCCCCTGTGTGCCAGACATGCAGTCCTAATGCCCACAGCTCTGAGCATGCCTGCTCTGTTCCTGCACCTCAGGGCCAGGTGCTGGGAGGGCAGGAGGATTGGGAATGCAGCATTTTTCTCCATAGGAGTGCACAGGCAAGGGGGAGTGAATCTTTGGCTATTCCTGTGACTTGCGGGCTGGCTGTGCTGGATGGCACCACCAGGCAGTGTTGAGTCTTGAGCCTTCTCACCATAGGACTGACCTGCTCTTGGGCCTCAGGAGGTTTTCCAACCAGATAACAAGCAAGGCTACGCTGTTTAATATTACTTCTGAATCCTCTGAACATCTTTTTCTGTTGAATTGTTTAATGAACTACATCCTAAAATGATTTGGCAGTTCTTGTAACAGGTAGATTTTCTCTTCAAAATAGACCTAGCTGCATGAATAAATATGTGCAGATCTTGTTGACCAGACTAAGCTTTCTTTTTTTTTTATTCTGTGTTTGAGAGTTTAATCCTTTTGGTTTTGCAGTAGCAAGAAAACCCATTTGCTAACAAAATATCTAATGCAGCATTATACCCTGCAGTCTGCTGTAAAAGTTACCATCCTCTATTGTTTTGAATTTGGGGTCTTTGGGAGCTCACAAGATATAGCTGGGCCTTGTGCCAGTAAAAATAACAGGGATCTCCTCATTAACTGTATTGGCCTCCTCCTTTGTTTGCCAAGATCGGATGACTTGAGTCAAAACAGGAAATGGCTGAATTTAAATCCTGGAACAGATTAACTTTATTGACAGTCAATGGCAGCATCCTGTGGAGGTTTCCAGTGATGTGACAGCTCCTGGCACGAGTTGGGTGTTGGGCAGCTTTGTCCTCTTGGACCCGTGGGGTCTGGAAGTGCCTTTGCTGCCCTGGGACCTCCTGATATTTGGGGAGAGCAGGCAGAACCCCTGAAAACCCTCTTCTCTTAAACCCCCAGGGATTGTGCTGGTGGGACTCTTTTTCACTGGGCAAAGCATTTTCTTACCCCAAACAAAGCACACCAAACATGACAAGCTTAATGAAATGTCATTTCTCAGTTGTCTCTGTTGTATTACAGATGAGGACAAGAAGCACATCCAGACGAGTCTGGAAAGCAAAGCTGCCCCAAGTCCTGCCTTTCCTGAGGACATTGCTGCTGCAGGAGAGGGAAGGTAACTCTGCTGCATGTGCAGTGCTCAGGCTGCTGCTCTTACTTCTAATGAAAATTGAATGCTACCCATTAAACCCTGGTCTCTAACTGAGTTTCCAAGACTCTGTAAGTAATAAGTTCTATAGGATATTTTTTAAGTCCTTCTTCTAGGAATTGTCAGAATATCAATCCACCCCTAATAATCAAGTGCTAATGTGCTTATCCCACTAAGGTCTTTTCCTGCATGATTTGATAAGGGATCAGTAAAATGGAAGCAATCTCTAATGTCAGGATGTGCTGGTTAGCTTTTCAAAGTAATTATGGTTTTATTTGTTTAATTTTTGCTATGGAGCAACACTAACAAAATGAACGGTTTGAGGAAACTGCTCATTTCCTGCTGGTGCCAACCTTTGTGTCCAGTGCTCAGCACTCTTCATCAAGGCTTGGTAGGATTTCGTGTTGTGCTGACTGAGCAGAAACATCTATTAAAAGCACTCCAGTGAGCAAGTCAGTGACCTCACTCAATATCCATGGACTATGGAGAAGCATTTAAAATATTCACATATTCATGTATTGTTGTTCCCATGTTATTTGCCTTTTTTTTGTCAGCAGAATGAGGAATCATTCTCCACAGGTGGCAGTTGCTCCAGTTAAATATTAAATATGGGCCTTGACAACACTTGGAAACCTCTTGCAGCTGATTAGTGGGTGTTGTTTAATGAAGGATCCAGAGGCAACAGGCCCTAGGTACTCCTGCTTTGCTAGCACAACAAAAAACCCAGTGGGTTTTTTGCAGGGAGTTGGTTAAATCCTGAAAAGCTAGCTTTGTTTTTCTCATTCAGTCTTAAGCAAGGTGTGGCCTGTTCCTTCCTGGGCCATAGCATAGAAATGTCTCTCGCTTCTGCATGGCCCTTGGGCTCTTCTGGCACTTCCCAGAAGGGGAAAGTCTGAATAAACCTAGCAGTTGACACACATTGTTTTTATTGAGCAAGTTCTGCATCTGAGCAGAACTGAGGTGATGTTGAAGACTGCCTGAGCAGCCAAACAGGCACATCATTACCACAGACCTCCTTGTTCAGGCATTTCTCCTCTCCCACAGATCCAGTACACCTACTCTTGAAACCACAGAGCAGAAGATTTTGCCAAAACCGAAGCCAAGGCTTCCTGGCCGGTTATCTGCATCATTCAAGGTAGTACAGGCACAGCCTCTGCACTTTGTTTTCTTACTCCTTGGAGCCTCACACAATCTATACCTGCTGACAGGGGCTCCACAAGCTGCCTGTCCTGGTGTCTCTGTTCAAATAAAATACATTTTTTTCCAGTCTTGCCAGTATTGATACACTGATAAGATTTGTTTTCTGTTCAGAGATCCAGTATACATGATGTCTCTTCCTCAGAGAGTGACACGGGAACAAGTCCAATTGTGACTGCAACAAACAGTTTTCATTTGTCTGGAAAAGGTAAGTTTTTTGTTCAGTGAGCTATTGGTGCTTTTGTTGCTCGACATCAAACACCAAGAGACAAGATGCTTTTCAGTGTGCGTACAAATGAATAACAAAGAGTGCCTTGGCATATAAGAATGGGCTGCCAGCACTTTGTGAATTACAGGCAGGGCAGCAGGGACCAAGGCAGAAAGCAATCTGATGAAACTTCTCTGGGCTCTCAGTACACATTGAAATGAGTGCTTGGCTCTCAGCTTTTTAATCCAGAAGGGGACTTACCCTCTCTTTCCAGCATTGATTGTGTAGGGTAGTTTTGGAGCATAGCAAATAGCCAGCAGCGAAGCTGTCAAATTGAAAGGGAACCTGCAAACAAACCCACAACTCGCAGGAACAGTTTAGAGCTCAGTGGATTTTTGCTGTGCACTGTTGCAGGGAGAAGGACTGGGGTTTTGAGGGCTTTCTTCAGATGGAAGGGAGATTTCTAGAGCCTGAATATGAAAGACAGCTAGGAATATATTGATGATTTCTGAAAATTCCCCTTGTCTTCTCATTGAGAAATTGCAGCCCAGACCTTCCGGGGAGATTGGGTGTGATGCAGTGGGACAGGCTCTGAGCATTTGTTGTTGTTGTAGGTCATGGAGTATCTCCACTGCCCACCAAGCTTTCAGAGGATGCTGTGCCTCAGCCCAGCACTGCAGCTGGAGGAGAAGCTGCTGATGGGGCCGCTGGCACCACAGAGGGGCCAAAAACTCCACCCGAAGAAACTTATCCTCCCAGCAAAATACCAGTTAAGAAGAAACCAAGCAGAACCTTCCCCAGGTGTGAGCAGGCTGTGAATCACACGGGGCCAGCAGAAAGCAGCCTGGCCAGGGAGTCCCTGGCAGGCCCCAGACCACTGCCCACGGAAGGGGAGAGCAGCAGGGCTGGCAAGCAAGGAGTGAACTACACGATCTCGTCCATGAGTAACAAGGAGGAGGAGATCGGCCTCGACCGGGAGCACTTCAGGAACCTGAAGAACTTTTGGGAGAAGGGAGCAGACTCGGGGGCAGGGGGGAGCCCGGCGGCAGAGCCGGGCTGGGCGGAGGCAGGCGCTGGGCAGTTCCAGCTGTGCCGCTCGCTCTCCCTGCAGTCTGGGCGAGGCCAGGATGCTGAAGAGAAACCTGGTGCCGTCACCAAAACAAGGACCCCCTACAAAAGGACAATAACGTTGTCTTCCAGCGAGGAAGAGCCAAGCTACGCCACTCCTGCAGGGAAGGGCTCAGTTTCTGTCACTCCCAGATCCACATGTGCCAAGAGCAAAGGGGGCCTGGTTACAAGAAATGACTTGCTGAGTGAAAGCGATGGGAAGGGGCTGATGCCAGAGGAAGAGAAGGTGGTGCAGCACTGCTCCAAGAAATCCAGACTGCCTGTGCGAGCACCTTCCATCCAGCTCGAGTCACCCACCAAGGATGTGCCTGGCAGCACGTTGGGGCCAGGGGCACCCGTGGAGGAGCTGGTGGTGGCAGGAGAGCACAAGCCCACAGGGAGGTCCCCGGCGAGCAGGGTGCAGATACTGATCGAGCCTGTGCCCACAGATGGTGAAAATGAGGATGAGACAGAGGAAAGATCTGATTTGAGCACTCAAGTCAACATGGAAATAAATGGAGAGCTACCTGAGGAAAAAATGTGCAAGTCTTCAGACCAGCCAACACCCGGTGAACCATCTGGAGAGAGAGAAGCTGTTCAGGGAACAGACTCAGCTGTTTACTCAGGTACTGAGGGCTGGGACTGCACCCTGTGAAATCCAAATAGAGAGCCATCCTGGTTTTCTTCCCTAAATCTTCTGCATTTTGCACATTTCTTCATCTGCCCATTTATCCTATATTGCAATTTGTGCAGAGTTTGCTTGTGTGGAATGTGTTCTGCAAACAGCTCTGGAAACAAATATTGTGTAGGCCAGTGAGAGTGCAGAAAGGGACAGTGCCATGTCCCTTGCTTTCCTCCCCACTCCCAGCCCCGGTGCCTTACCTGCAAGCAGCTCACCTTGGAACAGCCCTCCACTCCCTACAACACATCATAGGAACTCACTTTATTTTACTCACTGGCAAGATTGTATTTTCTTCAAATGTGGGACTGGAAGAATTCTTTGTGGTAGTAGAGATAAGTCTAACACAAATAGAAGAAATAAAATGTGAAGCAAAGTTTTTAATAAATACACTGGCTCTTAGAGTACCTTGATATAGCCACTGGCTGTCAGTGCCCAAATTACATTTTGTGGTTTTTTGGAATGCACAAGTGAACTTTGATATTAAACTTTAACCAAAGTGGACTGAACAAGGAGTCTGTTCTTCCTGGGTTCTGTTACCATGTTCTCAACCATGATGGTGTCAATAGCATCACCATTTTAACAGCCTCTTCCTCTAGGTTTGATTGGCTCTTGTAGTGACTATTGCTATGAGAAAACATTATTGTTATTTGCAACTCACTTTACATTTGGGCTCTGATAACCCACAGCTCTGCTCTCTTCCAAGCAAAGACCTACAAAGAGAGAGCATCTTCCCTTCTTTTTCCAAATTTTCTGTCCTCATGTACCTGGGCAAGAGCTGTTTGAGAGGATTTTCCATAGACTTATCTGATTTTTATTTTTAATTGTGTCATTTCTTGGCTTATTTCCTACCTCATATAACATTCCTATGAAAATTCTGAGTTGCACTTCAGGTCATTGTAAATATTTGCTTTATGGAAGATTTTGGGTTGTGAAAGACATCTCAGATCATTAAGTCCAACTGCTTATACACTAGATCATTCTAGTATTTCTCAGGGCTTTTTCCTTTATTAATTCATTCATTTCAGAATGATATTAGCAGATGGCTCTGTTTCACTGGAAGCTCTTCACAAGAGTTGGTCTGTCTTGGGGACTGGGTTAATCCAGTATTTCCATTTCCTGACACAGTGTGAAGAGGTTTTCTCAGGGGAGACATCAGAGCACCTGGGTGATTGGGAAGCAGCCCTGTGCAGTGTGACTGCAGTGTGCTCAAGGCAGAGGGACCAGGGGAGGCACACACACACACACACGGGCCCATTTGTGTTTATTTATTTACCATGTTGATTTGGCTTTTTGTGTATTCCAGAGGAAGATGGGGATCATTCTCCTGCTGCTCAGGCACTGGCCCGAGCAAATAGCATTAATCTTGCAAAGAGCATGGTGAACATTTACACAACCACAGACAGTGAGTAACATCTTTCTTTCTTCTTTTTTGGTTTACATTTGCTGAAGGTAATAAATTATGCCAGTTTTCATCACCATGCTTCTGTGCATGTACCAGGCTAGGAAAATGACATATTGTTTCATCATCAAATTAGAGAGTTTATACTGCCTAAAATTAAATTCAGAGCCAGGAAATTACAGCTAGATTGATGGTTTGTTACTTCAGCAAAAACACAAGGGCTTCAAAGGGTTGGCAAGAAGCTGGTGCTCATCTCTCCTGTTCCTGCACGAGGGCTGTGGGATCTGCTGGCAGCCTGTGGATTGATCTGAGGTGCCAGAGCTGGTGTCTGCTGTGACTCCTGCTCACGAGGCCTCTCCCCTCACCCAGAGCAGAGCCCGTGGCGGGACTGATGTCCCCAGCTGCCAGCTGGGACATGTTTTATGGTGACAGTCTCTTCCTGAGAAACCCAGAGAAGCTGAGGAGAAGGCAACCAAGGAAGCAGCAGCCTGCCTGAAGAAGCCCAAGAAAGCTGCAGCCACGGAAAGCACCTGAGGGAAGGCAGCAGCAGCAGCCTCTGTGCCCGAGAAAGCCAGTGACAATGCCCAGAGGGTGAAAGCTGGCAAGCCCAAAAGGACAGCTAAGAGCTTGCCTCAAAGGGAAGTGGTGAGGCCAAGGCTGCCAGGACTGAAATGAGAAGCATGGGAAGGCAATGCCCAAGGAAAGGTAAAGGTAAAGCCACTTAGAGGCTTTGATTGAGCCAGTTTGAGTCCAAGGCTGGTTATGGGAGGGAGGCAGCTTGCTGGCAGGTCCCGCTGCCCAGCCCTGTGGCTGTGCCCACCCCAGCTGGCACCTCGTGCCAAGCACTGCCCATCCCAGGTGCCCAGCGTGTCACAGAGCACGTTGGCTCAAAGCTGCAGGCCCCACATTGCTGTCCAGGGACGTGGTTTCCACCAAGACAACCAAGATTGCAGCTTCCCCTTATCTAGAGCCCCAAAGCTCATCCTTGGAAACCCTCCTGTAACAGAGTTACAACTTCATGTTTGCAGTATAGCAAATAGTCTGTGGAGAGGGCTAGATACAATTATTTATTTAAGGTTGGAAATAAAAATAGTAAATATCAAATTAATGGTAAATCAAGAATCTCTTGGGCATTTTGAGCACCAAAGAAAGTATCATCATGCCTAAAATGCCAAACAAGTGTGTATAAGAACATGCATGTTCATGTACATGTATCTTTCCAAAACAAATTCTTCTGGGATGGAAAAAGTGATCCTCAAGACAGTTACTGGGAGAAGATAAAGATACAAAAAATAAGTTTTTGTTAAACATTTAAACAGTATAGTAACCATCTTTCTATTGATAGGAAACTTTCTAACTTTTTTCTTTTAGATAGTCTGGCTATTGTCCACCTCTGTGTCTAGCAGAGTATTTGAGTATGCAGTGGTGAAATTGTGGGTATAAATATTTTAGTGCTCTTTTCTACAGGGCACTGTGCTATGAGATAAAAACGTGAACATGATTGGTTTCTTTGACAAGGAGGCAGATTTGGGTGGATTTAGTGTAAGTTCAGTCTGCACAAAGCAGGCGACATCCACGTCCTTGTGCCGAGGAGGGGACTGGGTGAGCCACTAGAGGGAGATCCACACTCCCACACAGTGAATGAAAAAGCACTGAAAATACTTCAGGATGTTAATTAGCAGTTTTTGTCTTGGGGAGGTTCAGCTTCAATGACAGGTGACACAGACAGAGCAAGTAGGTAGTACTCCAGTGCCTCCCACAAGCTTTTCCTCCTTCCTTGTGCCCTTTAATAAAAGTGTGACTTATAATTTCCTGATTCTGATGAGCTATCTTGATGCCTTTTTTTTTGTACCTGCAGCATACAATAAACCTCATTTGATACCACATCAATTTCTTGAACCTGAAAGAGTCAAAGAACTGAGCAGATCCTCTCCCCTCCTGTTGTCTGAGGTGGGTTGATGTCAGAAATGGCTGAAATAGTGTTCACAGCATCCCCTGAATGGCAGTTGCTGTCATGAGAATGTTTCTCCTGGAGACCAACAGTACTTGCTTTAGAGCATGCCTTGGTTATGTCATGATTAAATGAGAAATGCCCTTCAGAAAAAAGCCCCCAGCAGCCCAGAGCAGCTGTTCCGTCCTGGAGGATGTTGCCCTGTGTGTCAAGCCACGCTGTTGTGTGCCCTTTCCCGGAGCCCAGGCGGGGCATGCGGCTCTGTTTGGAGGCAGTGAGTGATGACGTTCAGTGCTGCTTGGAGGGGATGCCCTGGGGAGGCTCCCTGCACTCTCCTCCAGCTCTCCTAACCTGATCTCTGCTAATGGGACTCTGCCGAGCAATTCCTTTTTCTCTCTGGTGTTGCAAAGTGCTCCTTCGGCACAGCTTAAAGATGCTTCTTCTTTTGTGAGCAGACGGAATCAGACACGGCCTCGGAGGTCAGCTTCCAGCTGAGCAGGCACAAGAAGTCCCCCAGCACTGGCAGCCACTCGTCCGACATGGCTTCGGTCTCCTCGGTAGGTGCCGAGCGCGGCGGCTCCTGGCCAGGCTCCTCAGCTGGATGCAGTGATGCTGCATTTGGGCTGCTGCTGGTGGTGTGGCCTCCAGAGCAGCCTGCTGGTTTCTGCAGGGTCCATTGTTAAAGGAACGGGGGTGTTTAATTGCTCAGGTTAAATCCAGGTGCCACCTCAAAACAGAGACCCACTGAGTCATCGCTGGGCAGATTCCCCGTAAGCGACAGCCTCCACTGCCAGGTGTGGATGCTCTGGGTCCTGGTAGTGCAGAAGGTGGGAAGGGGTTTCTAGGTGGGAACATGAGGCACACAGCTATTAAGGGACATATTTGTGGTTCAGCACTGCAGATGGGTACCCTCTGCATGCTCATCCTTTATCAGCAGATAAGAGGGAGCTCAGAGTTGGACAGCAAAAGCATGTTTTGGAGCTTCAGCTTCTAAGGAAGGCTGAAAAAAGCTGAATGTGCTTAGTTGAGTGTTTTTAAAAGACTCTTTAGACACAGTATTTGGGGAGGGAGCTGCTTAAAAGTGCTTGAATTTGCTGTGTTACTGTTACAGATTTTTCCAAGGAGTACATTTGAGACTTACAGAATGTATGTGAAGCAGAGCTGGTAGGGAGAGGTCATGAATGTAGATAAATATGTTAAAAACTTTGGGGCACGTGAGTTCTCCTAATTTGGAGCATCTGGGAGCTGAAAATGAGTCCAGGTCATGTAAGAGTTCTTGAAAATCTCATTCAGGATTCTCTGCTGGGGTGAGCATCCTGATGGGATGGTAAATTGCATCTCCAAACTGGAGATGTTTAGCAGGTTTTTGGAGGTTATAATAAAATTCAGAACCAAAATAAGTCAGGAAAGACAGAGAAAAATTGGGTTAATTACTAGGAAGGTTTTTGATAAATGTTCATGATGGTACCAGACAGAAGTGCCAAGAGGGTTAATGATTTGCTTTGTAAACAGCATTAGCTTTTATGATATCCTGTCAGGAATCATGAGTGATTGGTGCAAGAGAAAATTATCTCAGCTTTCTGTAGCTGAGCTTTGCTTGTGCTTTGTGACTTTCTATCAGTGAAAGACAAAGACCTGCAAAAAGAAACAGAAGTTGTCTGGGCAAATTGCAGGTTTCTTTTTCTGGGAAAGCAAGTAACTCCTGGGTGCCTAGCTCCAGATTTGTATCTGGAGAAACCTCATGTTCTGGTGCCTTTGGGGCAAGCACAGGCTGTCTCTGGTGGGACAGTGGCTCTTCAGAACAGGGTTGTATCTGTTTTGTGCTGCTCCATGCACATTGTGAGTAAGCAACAAGAGAGGAATAGTTCTTCCTACATTTCTAGTCTGATAGGGTTCTTATTAGCCTGTTTTATAAATGGATTGACAATTGTGTAACTATATCTACCTGAAATAACAAGTTCTTATAGTTCAAGTTCTCTCAATATCTTTCTTTCTTAGAGATGAGATTGGGTCAGGATATCAGTTATTTATTCTACAAGCATAGGGAAGAGACATGTGTGGTCCCCCCAGAAACATCTGAGTCCATTTCTCAAAGTTTTGGGATTTAAGAGTGAAAAAACTTCTGTATTTCTTGAGCATTCAGTGCCTTTAAGTCCTGGTCTAGGATAGCACATCCTTGTGAGACCCTTATAGGGATTCCCCAGCCCTGGCTTGCTTGAGAGCAGGCACAGCTGTGAACCCTCTCTGTGTCAAGAACACCACACTGCACAAGGACAGGAACACCAGAGTTTTTCTCTGGAAATGCATTTCTCAGACCCTCATCTTTGTCCAGAACCGAGTCAGACTGTGCCTGTTTCAGTGGCACTGACCTTGCTCTTTCCCCTGGCAGGTGAGTGGCAGTGTGCTCAGTGTCTACAGTGGGGATTTTGGGAGTGTGGATGCCCAAGGAACCGTGGAATTTGCTCTGGACTATGACGAGAAGAACCGGGAGTTCCAGGTCCACGTGTCCCAGTGCAAGGACTTGGCTGTAGTGGATGAGAAGAAAGGCAGATCTGACCCGTGAGTGATGTTTGATGTTTTAGTGCCTTGTGACTTCTACATTCCTGAATTCTGTCTTCTGGAGGACTTTTCTTTTCTTTAAATGTAATGGTTCCTTCCTGCCAGCTCACTGGGGAGCTTGGCAATGTGGGGCACTATCCAACTGGAGTTTGTTTTCTAGGTATGTTAAAACTTACCTGCTCCCAGACAAGGCTAGGATGGGTAAGAGGAAAACGTCAGTGAAGAAGAGGACAGTGAACCCCATTTACAATGAGGTGTTACGGGTAAGAACAAACACACACGCTGAAAACCTGTGCTGTAGTAGGCACCTCTGTCAGGCAGGTCTGGAAAGATCCTGCCTTCTTGGCCAGATTCTTTGCCTGCCTCCTGCCAGCACTGCACTGCTCTTCCCTGGGGTTTGAGAGGCCTGGGATGTTAAAGGCTCCTCTGCTCCCATCTGGCACCCAAGATTTCTCTGCCAAAATCACACAGATCTTTGGATGGAATAGGGTCCTGCAGTCAGGGCAAGGGCTGTTTGTCCTCCCCCCCTTCCCTGGCATGCAGTCACAAGGCACAGGACTGGTAAGAAAGGTCTGCATTATGTGATCATACTCATCAAAGCATAGAGGATTATTTAACAACAGCCAGGCCAGGCCTGTGTTAATAATTCTTGAAAGAATATTGGTTTTGCCCTGTGATGAATGGAATGCCAGGTTTCCCTGTGCTCAGCAGAAAAGCTTTGTCAGGGTAGTAGTATTGCTACAGGACAAAAAAAGAGATGTTCAGACTGAAGCCAGTAGTGCATGTGTGGGGTGGGTTTGAGTGTATCAGAGCTTATTCAAGCTTTTCAGTAGTTTATTTCTGTTTGTGAAAGAAACAAAAGAAAAATTTGAGCAACCTGACTTCTCTTTCTTCCTCTAGTATAAAATAGAGAAAATGGTGTTGTTGATCCAAAAATTAAATCTCTCTGTTTGGCACAATGATCCATTGGGACGCAACAGTTTTTTGGGAGAGATTGAAATAGACTTGGCCAGCTGGGACTGGAGCAACAGGAAACTCAACTGGTACCCGCTGAAGCCCCGGGTAAGTGTCTCAGCTGCAGTCCTGCTTTCTAGCCCAGCCCTGAAGCCTTGAGGGTGGCAGCAGTCCTTCCTGACTCCTCTGAGGTCTTTGGGTGGAGCAGAACATGAACTGCACTAGGGAAGAACCCCTGGACACCTTGGTGCAGTTCAGTGCTCAGAACAATGGCCTTCTCGGGTCTGTTTTGGTGACTGATCTGTAGGGACACTTTCATAAATGCAACCTGACACTTATCACAGCAACTTTGACATGACTTTGTCATTCTCTCCACTCATATGAAGACTTAAAAAAAAACCAAAACCAGAGTCTTAAAGTCTTAAAAGCAGCAGAGTACTAGGTGAAGCAGCTGATGTGCTTTGCGAGGTGAATATTCAGGTGCCACTGTTTGTAAAGCCTGTACAGCTTTCTGCATGCTTCTGGATTCACAGGTCTGATATGAGGTCCCTTTTAAGCAAATAGAAGATACTTATCTTCCAGAACCAAGATGCTTAATTATATCCAGCTGGACATGTCTGGAAGGGCAACCTTGTACTCTGAATCCTCTGGCTTTTGCTTCTGAGAGACTGAGTTTGAGAACAAACCCACAGAGAAATTACCTGCCCTAAGAATGGGCTGCTGCAGCCATGGAAAATCAGAGTTTGTCCATTTGTGCTCCTCCACTGAAGTCAAAAGCTGTTTGCATCGCTGTGTTTCCACAATCCTCCATTTAGTCAGTCATAGCCCTTTCTATTTCAGAGCCTTTCTGCTGTTAATGGTGTGGATCATCGAGGAGTGATGAGTTTGTCCATTAAGTATGTTCCCCCTGGAAGCCTAGGTAAGCGTGGTTCATGCATTAAGGGCTACTGCCCAAGTGCAAACACACAGCTGGCAGTGCCTCATCTGCCTAGGGGCTGCTTGAAGAGCAATCTGATTAGAGCAAGATCTTAGAGATCAGCACAAAGGCAGTGTTTGACAGCACTGCCTGCAGCCTGCAGCTGATTTCCACATCTGGATTTACTGGGGAGAGAGGAAGGGCTTAACGACCTCCAACTTATGAACATGTGGGCACTGTGGGGTGCTGTGATGAGGTAGGAGCAGCACAGAGCCCATGATACTGTGGGGCAGGCACAAGGTTGCTTTGGCTCAGCAGTTCCTTCTCTTTTCCTGTCTGATACAGCACTGGCAGGTTGTGTCAGGAGCCTCTGCAGCAGTGACAGAGCTGGCTGCTGAGATGCCCGGGGAGGGGCAGTGAGCACACAGGATCCATGTGGGTCCCACGGGTCCCTGGAGAGGAGCCCTGTCATTCTGAGCTGTGGCTCTGGCTGGCATGACAGCTTTTCTGTCCTCATGAACGGCAGGGCCCAGGAATCCTCCCTCTGGTGAAGTTCACATTTGGGTCAAAGACGTCAAGGACCTGCTGCAGTTGCGTCCGTCCGGAGTGGACTCCTTTGTGAAGTGGTGAGTGCCTGAGCACGGGGCTGCTCCTGCTCTGGGCTGTGCTTCCCACAAAGGCTGTGCTTCCTACTCTGCTCTCAGGCTCACCAAGCTGTGCCTCCATACTGGAAAGCCTTTGTGTTGCACTGGGAGAAGGGTAGGGGAGAATTGCCCTTGTTATTCACCTGTGGCCAAAGTAGGAAAATCCTTGCTGTGATAAAGCTCTTGGTCAATGTTCAGTGCTTCATGCTGTGTGTTTTCTCCTCCCAAAGCTATGTGCTTCCAGACACCAGTAAGAAGAGCTACCAAAAGACCCGAGTCGTAAAGAGAGACACAAACCCTGTTTTCAATCACACCATTGTGTATGATGGCTTTCATACAGAGGATCTGAAGGACGCCTGTGTTGAACTCACTGTGTGGGATCATGAAAAACTGACCAACCATTTCCTTGGAGGAATCAGGCTGGGCCTTGGGACAGGTGAGTATTTTCCTTTACATTAACTCAGAACTGTTACTGTAGTGCTGAGCTACAAGGTAAAGGGGGAAGTTAGAGAGTATTTTCCTGTTGGAGAGAAACCAGGGATGGGGTGTCTCAGTGACTGGTACCTGCACTATGTCTGGGATGGAGGGACCCTGGTGCCATGGCAACAACCCTCTGTTCCCACATTTGCTGCCAACATCAGATCTGAGGTCTGGCAAAACTCAAGAGAGTTTTCCGGCTGTTACAGGAAAACAGGCTGACAAACCAACATTATATTGGTGCTCCTCCCAGGGAAGAGTGCTCAGGGATGGACTGGAATGTCACACGGGACAGCACCACCTGGTGACTGTCCATCCTTGAGGTGCTCTCTGAGAGATCTCACAATGCTGCAATAAGTGTTCCCTGGAGGACAAGGCTCATGGTAGCTGGAGGGTTTGCTTGGCAGGTGCACACACTGTGGCTGTTGGATTTGCCTGTATGTTCTCAGTTTTCCACCTCTAATGTCACCAGGTGGGTTGTGAGCTCTCCAGAGGGAAGGGACAACAAGAATAAGACATAAAAATACCAAACCCAAGATTAGCTGTGATCTAAATTTAGTCTTCTCTCTCACTGACAAATAATTGGCACCTAAAATTTTGGTTGAATTGGAATGGATGTACACAATTTTCTGCTGTGGTATGTTTGATTCCTATAGAAATGAGACAAGAGAATTTTGATGAATACTCCACCTTGTCCACAAGGAAATCTTTTAAGAGGAAAACAAGCCTTTAAGACCTTTCTTACATTCAAAAAGATGCAGAAAGTGCTGGAGCCCAATATTGCTTTCCTTGGCAGGCTATGTTTAGGGTTCTTGCATTTTGTAGCTGTTGCAGTGACTTCATTCTGAACTCTGGTGTAGAATGGGCATTTGCAAGAAAACAGGAGGTGCTCAGGATGCAGCTTGCTGAGAGGGAGTCAGCAGCTTTTCTGTTCAGACATTGCCTGCAGCAGTTACATCCCGTTGAGTGTTTTTGCATGGAGTGGGAACTCTTCGTGTAGCTCCCAAAGTTTCTCATTCTTTTCAGGTTTGAGCTATGGCATCTCTGTGGACTGGATGGATTCCACACAGGAGGAGGTGGCCTTTTGGCAGGAGATGATGTTGGCTGCCAATGAATGGATCGAGGGATTGCTGCCACTGCGCTCACTGGCAGGGAGGAAAAAGCTGAAATAACCCATTGTTGGTGCCATAGAAATGCCCAGTGTGTTCATTAGAATTAGGAAACTTCCTGCACCAGGGTGAAAGAGACCATCCACAGGGCTGCAAGTGTCAGGCTAATAAGGCAGTTAATGGGCACCACCTTGGAGGTGTTAGTGTTCAGTACTAATCCACTCATGGAGGACATGGAAGATGCCAAACTGATGCCATACACGATTTTGACCAAGAAGAAACTTAATTTGCCTTTTTGTTTAATCATTTATGTATTCAGTATATTTGAATTCCATTAAGCTCTGGGAACACTGGCAGAAGGAAAAGGAGATATGGATACTTTTTTCTTTTTGCCATTTCTTGTGCCATTTTTCTTCCGTGCAGAGATGTATTTGTACTGAAGCAGCAGCATGGTATTATTCACACTCCCTGCAAGGGGTACACTTTGTACTCGGTGTACAATTGCTCCAAATCACCAGCACAGTTTGAGAATGGGAGCTTTGCATTTGTCACCCATGATAACACCTCTTTAACGTGAGGAAAATTGAGTTCCAAGGTGCATCTAAAGAAAGAGAGGACTATTTGCAGCAGAAAATGAAGAAACCTGAGGAGGATGACAATGAGGAATTTGATATATTAATTTCTTTCTGCTTTAATCTGAAAGAGTGCAGGGATGCTCTTAGAGATAGTGGGATTTTGCAAGCAGGGACTGTTTTCCTGGCTTTCCCACAGGCTCCCTCAGAGACCTCAGGAAAGTCTCTTTGTGAAAGGAGAGTTTGAGTGCAATATAAACTAAAATGTTTGTCCAGAAGTAAAACATGATTACATTGCTAATGGGCCTTTGCAATGCCTTGTGTGCAAAACATTTCAATAGGAACTAATGATGTGGGAGACAGTGTCACGTTAGCCTGGCATCAGGGGCCAGGGGTGACAGGGCACAACCACACTGAACACAGGAGATACGGGGGCAGAGGTAAGTAGGGAGTGAGTGAATGTGCAGGGAGTGCAGTTTCCTGGGGCTCTCCTGCATCTGCATCCCCTGCTGCCCTTCTCTTCCTTTCACCTGATGCCTGCTAGTGAGTTGTCAGTGGCTGGAATTTCCCTTTTGCCAGTAGCTTGCAAAAACTCTGCATCTGGCACATGGACCATGGTGGAGTGGTGTTGTGAGGACATTTTGAATTGCAGCTTTGTAACTTCTATTTTGGATGTACATACTGTGATTAAATAGAATGTTTTTCTTCAGTCATCAGTTGGTTGTCTTGTACCTGTTTTCACTGTGCTCCAAATAACAAAAAAGCAAAAGAGGTGTTAAATTTTGTTATGTCAAAATGAGGCATTTTTGCCAAAGGGCAAGTGAAATGTCATGAAGAAATAATTTTTGTAACTATTCTACTTTAGATTTTGGCTCTCTGATTATTTTGATGTTCTTCTTTAATGGATTGATTTTATTTAACTGAAGCCTACTGTGAATTTGCAGCTTAGCAAAGACGGTTGTAAATAAATTAATGGAAAAATGTACACTTTGAATAATAAGACTTTTTCTTTAAATGGAAACATTTGGGATATAATCAGATTTCATGGGAAAAAATAATTAAAGTGGTTTTGCAGTTGGAAAAAGACAATAATTGGAAATACACCAGACACAGTAATAAAAGCACTAGGAGAGAGTCCACAGAGCAACAGAATTAAGCAGTGACTGTCTAATGAAGGAGCTCATACATCTGTAACATCAGCCCAAAAATACTTAGTAGGGGGTCCAGCCTGACATGTTTTGTTTACCAAGATTTGGTAATTTATTACCTTTGTGGGATAAAATAAGATAAAATAACAATACTGGGCCGAAGTTGAGAGTTTAAAAAAAAAATTATCCTTACCTTAGGTGCTGACCATGTGAATATTTATACACAAGTGTACCTGACGTGCTGAGAGGAGCCCTGGTGGCAGGGGTGGGGGGTTGAGCTGGAATTGATGTGCACACATCAGGGGGGTGGGGGGTGGCTTGCTGCAGTGACGTTACCCACAGGACTGCTGCTTTCCTCCTGGGTGCTTCCCTGTCCCCAGGGACAGGGATATTCCTGGGGACAGACTTTCTGCTGTGGCTGGAAAAGTGGTTGGTAGCACCAGGGGCTCTGTCTCAGGTCCAGGTCTCCTCCTGGTGGGTTCAGCTGATTCCTCTCCATCATGACAGCGGAGTTAACCCACCTCCTCTCCTCAGGCAGCATTACTGCGTGCCAATGTTGCCAAAAGGGCTGGTTGCATCAATGGAGCTGGAAATGGTTGTGTTGGTGTGTCAGAAAATTAACAGATTTTTCATGTGCCAGGTGCCAGGAGGGGAGAAAAAGGGGGTCAGTGGGCCAGTTCATCCCAGCAGAGTTACTTTTATGAACTTGGCACGGGACTTTGTGAGACTATTTTTGCATTCAGATTCCATTGAGGATTTTTTTGTTAATCTTTTGCTGGCTTGTTTATTTAAATTAAGCCCTGATTAACTTAAGAAGCTTTCTTTGGCATTTAATAGTTTATCAGTGTAAAAGATTACACTGCCAAACCACACACACACTTTTGTCACACAGCTGATTCTGGGGCGGTAAAATTTGCTATGCTCTCTGTTTCACTTACTGCACAGAAAGCACTTTATCATAAATTGGCTTGAGGCACATTTATTGCCAGTGTCCTGTGGAGGAGCAGAGGATCCTGTGGGTATAAGGTTAATGGCCTGTTTGCTTGTGGTTTGTGATGCTGACATTTGTTGTCTGTGAATGCTGAACCTCACAGAGACTCTGGCCTGTAAGTGTGTGCTGATGGCACAAGAGTGGGGCTGTAACTGGGGGAAATAAAAGAAAAAACATGGAAAGTTTTCTGACTGTATTTGCTGGTTAGTTGTAGAATGGGTCAGGCAAAGCTGCGTGCAAAGGTGCGAGCCTGTGCTGCCAGTGACTGTGGTTTGTGTCTCTCCTTTCCCTGCACACGAAGGTGCAGGGCCAGCAGTGCAGCTGAGGTGACCCCTGGGCTCTTGCTGGGCTCAGAAGTGACCCCAGGGACTGAGCAGGCCCAGGGAGTGCAGTGCCATCCTTTTAATATCAAACACAAACCTCAGCACCTACAGGAGAGCTGGCAGCTGCTTTCCACGAGGCTTCTGCATTTGTGAGCCAATGTGCTCTCTTCTAGGTTATGTCTGATTTATGTAACTTTTTATTGGAAAACTTCCAGGATTAAAAGAAAATGGAGAAAAAGCAAAATTCTAGAAAGTATTTCTGCTTCATCAGGCAAATAAAACATGTGGCCTATGGCCATTCAATATGTAATAGGAATAATTACAAGTATCAGAAACTATTGAAAATAGTTTAGAAGCTAACTAAAGAAGAAAAAGAAAGAATTGTTGAATCTTGAATGAGTGTTTCAGCAGAGATGGAAAGAAGTGGCTGAATTAATTATCCATTACTAAATATTTGCCTAGCTTTATTCTTCATGAAGGCAGGGAAAACATTGAAGTCTTGTAGAGATTTGGAGACAAAAAAATAAATAAATAAACTAAATAAACTAAATAAAGGCTAAATAAACCCTTGTAATAACATGATCTGTTGAAATTTAAAAATGCTGCATTTTGAAGGCTTTTTTTAGTCAAAAAATGTATCAAATAGACTGGTGTATCAAAAACTGAATAAACACATTTCTGACCCTGATAACTAAGCATGATTGTATTCAGCACCAGGTTGGATTATTTGTTTTAGTTGTCTGGTTTGTACTTGAACATTTTTCATGGCTCAATCCTTCTTCTTTTCCACCTGCTTATTTTGCATCCCTCAGGAGTTAGGGGGGATGCCTGGGAGCAGATGTCCCTCTAAGCACTGTCACAGAGGTTGTCAGCAGAAATTGGGAAGCTCACTGTGAAGGCCCTTGCAAAATCAGGGCCCAGATTTTGGTCCGTGTTCCTGGAGCTCCCCACAGCATTGCTGCTGCACGAGATCCACTGACCGGGGAGAGCCCTCGAAACAGAAATCCCCCCCCTGAGGTCAGCCAGGAGCAGCCACTGCTTCCCAGGGGATGCATTTCTGGGAGGTTCCTGGAGCTGGTGGCTCTGCCAGAAGGAGCAGCTCTGCCAGGGTGAAGTTTGTGGGGCTGCAGGAGCACTCAGAGAGTTTTGGGACAGCTCTTAGCCAGCTCCTGGCCTGTCCTGAGCAGGAGATGGCTCCTTTGGAGAAATGAGGTTTGAGCAACACTGGGCAACTCCAGAATGGCTATTCCCACTTTTGGGGTGTTTGCCACCTTCACCCACGCCTCTGAACAAGTTGGTTGGTTGAAGGTGCAAAAACTGAGCATCAGTCTCCAGAAGACCCATGGAGAAATTACTGTAAATGGTTCATATGAGATCTCTTTCTTCTGGGAGAGAGATGGGAATGATGGAGAGCTGGATATGTCTCCTTCAGGAGCCCTGCAGGAGTCTGGCAGCCCCAGCCCAAGCTCTTTTTTGTTTTGCATTAATTTCCCATTCACTCAGCTTAAATGCCTCGTGTCAGATAGTAGAGTCTGAATGAAGGGTGAAGCTGTCAGCAGGCAGCAGCATCCCAGAAGGAGTGGAAAAACACAAACAGGAGCAGGGGCTGAGCTTGCCAGCCTGGCTGGTCTCAGCAGGTTCATGCCTGAGGGCTCCAGTAAATATTCCTGCTGGAAAGGGGCTGATGGACAGACACTGCCCTGCAAGTGACCTGAAATATGTGCTCGCTTAAGCAGACAGATATTTGATTTTTAAAATGTTGTAAAATCATGTTATGGTTGAACTTGTCTCTGGGCTGTGGCAATTCAGCCTCTGGTGTGGACCCAAACCAGCTAAACCAGCCCTGCTTTAGGTTGCCTTAGGAGGAAAGGAAGGAATCCTGTGCATGAAGGCATTTCTGTGGGTCAGGACTGCTGTCAGGGTTTAGTGAATTACTTGGCATCCTGTATATTACAAAATGGAAACTATGCAACACCACAGAGCCACAAGTCCTACCCCCTGCAGCACCTGAAGACCCCCACAACTAACCCTTAACAGGTGTGATAGCTTGTGATGGAAGGTGCTGAGCTGAGACTGCTCGTGTGTTTTCCTTTTCTCTGCAGACCAGCCTGTGCAGCTGCTGAACTTGAGAGGCTACCAGCAGGAACAGAAATCAGATTTCATGCATCTAACAACCCATAATACCATTATAGTAGTTGTTAACAATCCAAAGCAGCTCCTGAGCTGTAAGCAAGCAGTCTGAATTCTGGACTGGAGGGGAAGCCAGGGAGCTGTTTTCTGGAATATAAGTAGCTCAGACACCCACTTTATAGCAAGAAAAATCACAATAACCTCTTTCCCTTCCCTCCTCTCTCTCTCCCACTCACCATTACTAATTTATCCTGATTGTAATGGCTTCTATTTGCTCTAAGCAGATCCTGTTCCCTTCCTGGGAAGAACAGCTACAAGGACATAATATTCCCAGTGGAGGATCTGTGCTAGGATTCAGGCAGGCTCAGGCAGATATAATGATCTCTTGATGGGAGGCCCCTTTTCGATCAGCCAGCCCATGGCCATTCTAATGTGATTGTAATCTGAAATAAGACACCAGGAGCTGCATCTGGAGTGAGTCCTCCCGTGGTAAGGAGCTGCTGTTTAATTTATGGTCACAGGGAAACATTTTGCAAATGTTTTATGTCTCTTCAAAACACCCAGCTGAGTTGCTTGTATGGGCCTGCTGATGGGGCTAGAGGCTGTGTCATGGGTGCTGAGTGGCACCAAAGGGTGGCTCTGCCACTTGCAGGGATGTGAGGACAACCTCATCCTCTGTACAGCTCCACCCAAGTGGGTGACACCGTATGAGAGTTCAGTCTTCCCTGTCCCTTCTGGCTGCAAAGCAAATGCTAGCACTGCCCTGGAGCACTGCTACTAACTCAAGAGGATTCTCTTGTTATTTCTGAAGTTTCTCTGCATTTGAGTCTCTCCCTTTCTCCCACTGTCATGGATCCTGGCTGGATTTGCAGCCCTGCACACAGTCTCTGTGCCATTGTTAAGCTCCTTGTGAGGAGGCAGAGCCTCCTGCTCAGGGGATGGGGCAATTGAAGCTACTCTGCTGGGCCCTTTGTTCCTCTGTGGCCAAGGGAGAGAGAAGTGCTGGTGGAGGATGGTTCTTCCCATCAAGCTGAGTGGGATAAATAGCTCTCAAGATGTGCCTGCATCTCTCAGCTGGGTACAGAAGGAGCCTGGGCACCTAGTGTAAGAGAGCCATTTAGGTAATGGGTTTCTCTGTTGATTGGGCCCATTAATGGAACAGCCAGCATCACTCAGCCAGGACTCTCTTTATCAAGCCTGTGTCTGTTTTACTGCTTTTGTTTTGTTTTGTGATGCTGGGGAGCCAGTGGTAGCTCTGCAGGATGCCCCCCTGGAGCCCCAGCCAGCATGCCTGGAACTGCCCTGGTGGGCAGTGCTCACTCCCTTGTGCACCAGAAGCATTTTGCTCACAGTGGGGTGTTTGGGGAGGGAGAACAGACAAGTTTCCTGGGGACAGAGGCTGCCAGTCTGCCAGAGAACTCCACCTCTCCAAAAGGCACTTTAGCCCAGCCAAAAGCCAAGGTGGGACAGAAGCTACACCATGTGCCTCCTGGCACTTAGCCCTGCCTGCTCTCCCCTCCTGCTCCTGCTGCTGGAGGCTGTAAGGCTGTCACTTCATCACAAGCTCCTAAATTATGCTCCCAGTGCCTGCTGTCAGCTGGGCTGTCAGTTCCAGAGCACTGTGTGGTGCCCTTGGCTTTACGCTTGTCTGCACCACCCTGACTAACTGTGGGCATGGTATAAATAATAATAAACACTAATTCACCTTAATACCTTCCCTCTGTCCTGGGTTTTACAGCAATACACTCAGCCACAGGTCGTGGGTGCAGTCACATCCCTGTCATCAGTGCAATCTGTCTCCATGTCACATCTGGACAGGCCTAATTTAACAGAGATGGTTTTTAGAACTAGCTAATGAATTGTTTGCTCAGTGGGGTTCCCAGCCCTGCTCTCAGCACTCCCATCATCCTGGTGTGTGGCCCACGACTGTTTTCAGTCTCTGGCCTGTTTGGTTGTGGAGGGACTCGGGGCTCTGCTTGGGTGCAGTTCATCTCTGCAGCAGTGAGCAGCTCCATTGTGCATGTGGCTGGGATAGAACACCTGCAAGGGCCAGGGATGACAGCATGGGTGTCACCAGTGTGATGCGAGCACTGCACTGTCCCAGGCTGGGGCACAGACACGGGCTGCCTCACAGAGCTCCAGACCTGCAGCGAGGGATTGTGGCTGATTGATTGTTTTTTGTATCCTTGGAAACTGAAAGGGCATTAAAATTGCATGGTGTGTGCAGTGCTGATGCACTCTGCTCCTCGGAGTGCAGCCTTGGGCTTGGAGATGGCTTCAGCCTCCAGCTGCCCTGTAAAGGGCACTGCTTTGAGAGAAAAGCTAAGCTACAGCTGAACCCCAAACTGCTTAGAGGGAATACTATCTATTTAGAGGGAATCCAACCAAGGCCAGGTTGGATGGGCCTTTGAGCGAGCTGGTCTAGTGGAAGGTGGCCCTGCACATGGCAGGTGTTTGGAACTGAGGTTCCCTTCCAACCCAAACCATTCTGTGAAGTACCTTTGAGAATCGCAGTGCTGAGGTCCAGGAGGGTGTCTGGCTCTGAGACATCCCTGATCATGGCTTAGCACCTTCTCTGTTGTGTTTCTCACAGCAGAGTTCCTGTCCAAGAGGAGTTGTCTGCCTCCAGACTGCTGGGGCAGGGGCCCGGCCTAAGGCGGAGTTCTGGCACAGCAATCACCAGCCACCAGCCTGAGGACAGGGCTTGCAAAAAGCCCAAGTATCTGCTTAGGGCTTCATCATCTAACACTAAAAGGGAGTGAATATGATCCCTCTGGGATAGAGACTACAGAGAGCACAGGGTAGCAACAGAGTCATTCTCCAGCCTTTGCCTCATTTTGTCTCAGCTTTTATGCCTTAAAATAAATGTATTAAATAAGAAATACTTGCTGCAGTGGCTGATGTGTGGATGTTTGTCACCCAGTGTGCACAGAGCCCTTGGGCAGGGCTGTCACCCATGTTTGGCTGTACCCAGCACAGGGTGTAGGCCAGCACTGCCTACACGAGAGTCCCCTTGGCTTCCCAGCATGGTGCTGGCCGCTGGACTGGACCCTGCTTGTGGGGTCCCACACGTGCTGCCAGCAGGTGACAGAGCTCTGGGGTCAGCCCTGCCCTCACCTGTGCTCAGGTGGTTCTCAGGCAGCTCCCCCAGCACTAACAGCTCTGAGGGGAAAGGGCATCTCTGGAATTGCCCCCAGGGCCACGGGAAGGAGCACCGAAGGGCTGTCCCCAGTCTGGGCTGCCATCAGCCCACGGGGGCTGCTCCCAGTGCTGCCATCAGTGCACACACCCTCACGGTGAATCACCAGCCCCTGCCGTCCTGACCTCAGCCAACAAACCTCATTTTGCATCAGATCTGGGTTACTGTCTCTCAGACACCAGATTTTCCATTTTCTAAAACAGTACCAGAACAAAGGCTCTCCCAGGATCTCATTTGCTCCTACCTTCTCATTGCTGCTAATTAATACCGCGGCTGCCTAGTCACGCAGTGGGTGTTCATCTTTATGCATGTGTTCACAGAAGATGAACATAATATCTGCATCACGGGGTCCTGTGAGTTGATTTGCTGGGGAAGACAGGTGCCTGATTCTCCAGGAATTCCTCTAGCTACGACAGGACCCGCTGGGCACCCCGGTGCTCTCCTCAGCTCTGCACAGCCCTGCACGTCCCAGTGCTCTGGCAAAGGTCACGCCTGGAAATGTCCACTGCCAGAGGGCCTCGAGCTGCTCCTGGAGATGCTGCTGGTGGGTGACTCACAGGGGGCTGCTGAGTGCCCTGTGCCTGCCTGAGCACGGCCACCCCTGTGGAAGAAAGGGAATGGAGCAACTCGGTGTGTGAGCACACGGGCAGGAGAGAAAAACAGGGAAGAGAAACCACAATTGGTTGTGGGCTTCAACTAATGGGCATGGAGTACTCAGAAATCATTCTGTAAAGTGCACCAGATCCCCACAAAGCCTCACTGGCAATGAGTCACTGGTTAATGTACCACTAACTTGGATTTATAGGTTTAATATTTTTCTGTTGCGCTGTTGCTGTTGCTGTGTAGATTGCTTCATCAATTTTCTTTCCTGTTCTGAGTTACATTAAAGTAGGATCTTTTGGGGTTGTTATTTTTTAATAAATAGATTATATTTCAAGGAATATTGAAAAAGTTCCTTGCCATTTATTCTTCAAGACTTAAAATGGTCTCTCTAATGTCCTAGTCCAATTTACATGGTGGTTAACTGTCTCATGCCTATACAAATGTCCTTTTTCTGAGGACCTAATGAATATAACAGCCACTCTCAATGCATTTATTTCAATAGTGGTCATGAAGGAGGAGCTTTTAAATCAGAAACCATCTTTATCTTTAAAAAACCCACCAACCTATAATAAATGTTTTAAAAGTGTCAATATTCCTCCTTTCTGTGTCCGACTGAATGCCGCGCATTTTACTCACTGTTTTTAATAATATATTTGCCAATTTTCCCTTCCAGCGATCAAAAACTCTGCTCAGGCAAGAGATTTAAAAGCAGGTATTCAAACTCAGCCATGTCGCACGGAGCCAGGGGTGTGACACTCTCTGTGTGGGACAGGCTGGGCAAAACTGGCACCGGCAGTCCGAGCTGTCTGTGCTTGCCGTGTTGGATGCTCACGGCCGCTCGGGCTCCTGACACCGCGCTTCACCCTGCCGAGCCCGGAACCCACTCAGCAAAGCGAGGGAAAATGGATTTAAGACTTGTGGTATTTAGGTTGCTGGGTATTTAATGTCCGTAATTCCTAATTTTTGAGACTGTACACACATGGTACATACACACACTATAGATATATACACAGACACACAGGCATGTGTGAGCATGTGTACTGGTTGGGTTTTGTGAGTAAGACGCCTCCTGTTACCGCTGTCCCTTTCCAAACAGGCTGGTCCGGTGCAGAGGCTCTCCAGAAGTGCCAGGAGCACTTGGCTCCTCCGGTGGATTTCAATGGGAACGGAGCCCCCAGTGCAGTAGTGAGGAGCCCGAATCTCTCCAGAAATGAGTCTCGGCTTTAAAACACAGAAAGGTGTTGCGCACCTTGCTCGACTCCCCCTTGGCGGAGCGCTGAGGAAGATGAGCTCTCCCCGGCCATGGGCTCTGCACAGCTCCTCCCGGGGCTGGGGATCCCTCCGGCCCCCGGTCCCCTCGGCCAGGGCTCCCCGGCCGCCCCGCACGGTCCCGCCCCGCCCCGCCCCGCCCGGCTCCCGCACCGCCGCGTTCCGGGGCTGGCGGCTCCTCCCGGCAGTGCGGTACCGCGCGGCCGCCATTGCATCACCGGCACCGCGCCGGCCGCGCCTGCAGCCCGCAGCCCGCACCCGGCATCCCGCACCCCGCACCCCGCATCCCGCACCCCGCATCCCTCATCCCTCATCCCGCATCCCGGCTCCGGCGGGGAGCGGCGCGGCGAGCGCGGGCTCCGCGGCAGCGGGGCAGAGACTGGGGCCGGGCTCCAGCGCCGGTTCGGCGGCTGCGGCCCCCCCGGCCCCGCGTAGGGCGCAGCGCGGAGGCGGCGGAGCTGGGCGGGAGCCGGGCGGGATGCGGCGGTGGTGACGGGGCAGCGGCAGCCGCGCAGGGCCAGCGCCGCCGCCATGGGCCCCGCCTGAGCGGCGCGGCCGCGGCCGCCCCCGGGCCCGCGGGCCGGGCATGGGCGGCGCGGCGGCGGGCGGGCGCTGAGGGGCCGGCGGCAGCAGCATGGAGGCGATCTGGCTGTACCAGTTCCGCCTGATCGTCATCGGCGACTCCACCGTGGGCAAGTCCTGCCTCATCCGCCGCTTCACCGAGGGGCGCTTCGCCCAGATCTCCGACCCCACCGTGGGCGTGGATTTCTTCTCCAGGCTGGTGGAGATCGAGCCTGGCAAGAGGATCAAGCTGCAGATCTGGGACACGGCCGGGCAGGAGCGGTTCCGGTGAGACCCGCGGAGCGGGGCCGGGGGCTGCGGCCGGCCTCGGCTTGGGCGGGGGGCCCGCGGCCGGGTGAGGCGTGTGGAAATGAGACAAAGAAGAGTCAAATTGGCGCCTTTTGTGCCCCCCATCCCCCCCCCCGCATTCTTCCCCCCATTCCTGAGACCCGTGTCCACCCCAAATGGCCGCATGCAGGTGTGCGGGATGTGCAGGTGTGGATGCCGAGGAGCGGCCCCGCTGCCGCTGGGGAGGGATGCAGGGCCCGAGGCAGCGCTGGGTCCGCGTTTCACCAGCCCGGAGCTGTCCTTGCATCAGCGGATGCAGCTGGCAGGGAAAGCGCCTGCTTCCCCCCGGTGCGGAGGCAGCGGCCAGGATGTTTCCTTAGGCTGAGGCTCGCGGAGCGCAGGGGAATATGCGTTTCGGTGCTCTGCTGCGACAGCAGAGCTCAGCTCTCCCGTAGGACGGAGAAAGGTCGGGACAAACCTTTGGCTGTGGCTGTGCAGGGATGACAGGTGCTTTCTGGAGAGTGCCGCGCCGAGCGCTGCATGGGCACAGACAATTTGGGAGCTTAAGCAACAGTAACCGAGTCTCGATGAAGTAGAATAAAGGCAGCGTGTGGGACCATGCCAAGTTTCCCACAGGATTGTGTGGGAAAAACAGCGGCCCTGGTTGGAGCAGGCTCAGCCCCAGCCAGAGAGGGGCTCAGAGAGTGCTCATTTTGAAGGTGTGTGAGTGTACCCGCAGCTCCTGGCCTCCTGTTTGCTTGTATTTTTCATGTGTCTTTAACCCTGATCCGCTCCTCCATCCTGCTCCCCCTGGGATCACTTCCTGTGTTCCACATCTCTGTGCAGCATCACAGAGCTTCTACTTCTGTGCTGTAATGACTCGCCTGAGGAATGTTTTGGTTTCATTCAGTAGATGAAAACTCCCCTACCCCACCCCTCTCACCACCTTCCTTCGCATCTGTGCACTGGCATCTGGCCCAGGATGTGCAGTAGCTGCTCCTTATCCACTGACAGGACTTTCCTCTGCTGCCTTGATGCCTTGCAGGCGAGGAGCTGGTGCTTTAGTCTGCTGAGAGAGGAGGTGCTTTAGCTTGCAGTTGCATCAGCTTCCAGCTTTGGATCTCTGGCTGAGGTCTCTAGAAAACACACCTGAGTGCTGTCCCCTGTTCTGCCGTTGCTGTGAGGAGCAAGAGCTGTTGGATGGCTTCAGTTTCCTTTCCTTTGCACATTAGGAAGTCCGGGGCCCTGGAGGCTGCTTGGCCTCGGTGCTGGGGCTGACCCAGCCCGGCACTCGGGGTGTCAGCCTGATGAGCAGGTGACCTTCAGAGCAAGGGCAGCTGCACTGCTGCTGTGGGCAGCAGCCTGCAAAGGCAGGAAGGGTGCAAGGGGCAGGAATGGTCAGTGACAGTGAAAAAACCCCACTGTGCAACTTTGAAATGCCCTTGCCAAAGTGCAGACTTGAATTCCCAATGTGAAAATCTGGATCAAACCCAGGGGCCTTTATGGTGCACTCTGAAATGTGGGGAAAAAATAAGGTAAAATCTGGTTTGTGTTTATCCCTTTCAAATCGCTCTTAGCCCTGTGTGACAAATTGTGCCCCATGAAGACAACTCTTGGGCTCTTCCTACAAGGAATGTTTCTTGGCCAGAGACAAGAATTAGCTGTTACTGGAATAAGTCAAAGCCCCTTGGATTGTTGCAGGCAAGAAGCACAATGGAGCAAGTCCTCTCCAGAAACCTGAAACTTTTTTTGTCCTTTGTCAAGCACAAGGAATTTCTTAAGAGGGAAATCTGTAGGAATGAGCTCCCCATTTTCAGATTTGATCATTTTCAGTCTGCTTTACATAGTTTAACAGCTGCCCCGCGAGGACAAAACCACTGTAGTTATTTTGAAAACACCTTGGCATTCTCTGAGCAGCAGCTGTGTTACAATTTTGCTCTTCCTGACCCCCTGTGGTGAGCTCTTTCACTCTCCATAAATTAGTAGCAATTTCTGTGCAGTCAAGGCTTAAATTACAGTTAAACATGTGCCACTCTGTTTTGCCAGACCAGGTCCCAGAACATGCTGCCTAGGGCAGTGTTGAGGCTGCTTTGGAGCTGTAGAAGAGCAGGGTCCAATTCTTGCCAGATCCAGCAGGTTTTGCCCATCTCTCGTTGCTCAGATACTGCTGTTTCCTTGTCTGAAACGTGATGTTGTGTAATGCTAGCACAAGCAAACCCTGTGCAGCCCTGGCTCCCTGGAGCTGTGTCCCACCACCTACAGAAGAGCTGTTCCCTTCCAGCCAGCAGCTCTCCCTTGGCCGAGAGGGGAATACTCAAACAAACCGGTGTGTGCCCTGGCTGCAGGAGTCCCCACCATGGGTGCAGAGCAGGGCACAGTTCCCAGCCAGAGACATTGCCTGTAGGTTAAAACTTGGCCAAAGTAGGTGCAAGTCCCTGTACTGCTCTGGGCAGCGTGTGTGTGGCAGGAGGAGGGAAGGTAGAAACCTCAGAAGGGAATTGGAGAGGGATGTGCAGCATGAAGGCAATGTGCTTTGCCTCCTGCAGATCGGTGAGGAAAACAGTTGTGGAAAAGGCTTTAAGAAAAGGCACTGAGACCTTCACCTGATTTTACCTTGAAGCAGCATTCAGCTTAGATCCCATCATGTCTTTCAGGAGTACCTGAGGCATTGTTGTTGCTGGCAGGAGGAGCCAGGACTGATGGCACAGAACACAAGGGAGAAGCAGAAATGTCTGTGACAGTGTGGGGGTGAATTCAGAGTGCCAATATCTGTTTGCAGCTGGCCAGATAGCAAAAGGCAGATCTAATTCCCTTAGTGCCAAATGTGCAGAGTGACTATTGTCCCTAAGCCAAACAGTTGGAGAGGAGAAATTATCCAAACATTGCCAACTATGTTTTTTCCTCTGCTTCTGGCTTTCTTCGGTTTTGTCTGTGAGTTTTCACCCATCACTGTATGTTTGTTGATGAAACAATTCTTGAAAACTCTCGTTCATCCTTTCTTGGGGCAGTTTTGACAGATACACTACAGGACCAAATGGCACCTAACCACAGTCTTGCATAGCCAAAAAAAGACTGTCCTAGGGTAAAAATGCAGCAGTGCTTGTATTACTCCAGCAAGGAAAGTTCAGGCCTGAGCGTGAATTCCTCCAGGGACTGAAATCGATCGTTGCTTCTGGATTTAGAGCAAATCCATGACTTGCAGAAACACCTCTGTTCATGAGCTTCTTGCTTCTTGGTTTCCCCTTGTGTAGTAGTCACTGAACTGTAGCTCTGCTTAGCCCCATGGCCTCAGCTTTGTTCCATTGCCCTGAGTTTGCTGGTGTCCTGTGCTGCTTCTGGCTGCCTTGGGCTGGCCTGGCTTGGAAGAACTGTTGGACATGTACTTCATTTTCCAGCCTGCAGTTCCAGGGTCTTTTTGGTGGCTATTTCATGTCAGTATTTGGCTGACATGAAATAGCCAGTCATGACCAGTGTAAATGCAGATTCTCCTTGGAAGCTCTTGTATTATTTTGCTGTTTCTCTGTCAGTGCCACTAACAGTAACAGTGTCCTGTCACTGCAATGTCACTTTCATCCAGTCGTGTAGAGGAAGAAGCTGTAGGGATGGGTGAATGTTCCTATCCCAGGGCCCTGGCTATGTGGAGGGGAGCTACAACCCCATGGTCAGCCTTTCCAGATCTCTGACCTCCTGCTTTTATGTGGCTGTCAGAGAGGGGGTGTTTGGTTTCAAAGGAACCCTTTGATTTATCACAGTGCTTTTAAACCAGTGGGTTAGAGGAGGTGCCCAAGGAACTGACATGGTGGGGGGTGGGACTGGGCATACAGAAATCCATGAGGGAAAAAAGTAGTGGGGGGCATTTTGAAGAGAGCCGTAATCAGTGGGGCAGTTACACAAGCGTGAAATCTTTAACCCAAAATAAGTTTTCCTTTTAAATGACAAGCTCTACAGAGCACAAGCTGGAAGTTCTAAGACGTTGCCTGAATGGCCTTCTCTTGCCCTGGATCCTGCAGGGTAGACAGGGTGGTGGTAATGCTGCTTTCTTAAAGGACATCTATTCAGAGAGCTGTAAGTTAACACTGTTGTGGCTCCTTGGCTTGCAGGTCCATCACCAGAGCCTACTACAGGAACTCGGTGGGAGGACTCCTCCTCTTTGACATTACAAACCGCAGGTCTTTCCAGAACGTCCACGAGTGGCTGGAGGAGACCAAGGTGCACGTCCAGCCCTACCAGATCGTCTTTGTTCTGGTAGGTCACAAGTGTGACCTGGACACGCAGCGGCAGGTGACCCGGCACGAGGCGGAGAAACTGGCTGCTGCCTATGGCATGAAGTACATTGAGACCTCAGCTCGGGATGCCATTAACGTGGAGAAGGCCTTCACGGATCTGACTCGGGATATATACGAGCTGGTGAAAAGGGGGGACATTTCCATCCAGGAGGGATGGGAAGGGGTAAAGAGCGGGTTTGTCCCGAACGTAGTGCACTCTTCAGAAGAAGTGGTGAAATCAGATAGACGGTGCTTGTGCTGAGCTCCTCTAGGGAGGCCAGTGGTGATGAACTCTACTAACCAAACGTTCTTTACTAAGTGAACTCAGTGTGACAGAAGGGAGAGCAACGCTCCCGCTGTGAACAGCCTCCCACGTTGTTTTGGACACCAGGACAGACCCTGGAAAGAAATGTTCTGTTCCAAATAACCTTTCAGAACTGGGGGCTATAAACCTGAAGGAGAGTGAGTGAGGGTGCATGTGGATGTTGTAAGGAGACAGGAAGCAGAAATGAGGGGCTGCACCACACAGGAGAGGGTATACAGAGCTGAACGAGCTGGTACATGCCAGGGTACTGTACATGTTCTCTTTTAAGTAAATCCATAGCTCGCTGCTGGCTTCTGGAGCCACAGGATGGATACTCAGTCGTATGACAAACAGGCAGACAGAGAGAAAGCAGGAGGACATTTTGGTTTGTGTCAGCTGTTTCTTTCCAGGAAGGTCTAAAGGCAGCACAGATACCATTTCCTCATAAGGTCAGTTCCACAGGAGAAGTTTACTGACATGGTATGCACACTTCTGAGTTTTTTCCTTATGTTCTTGAACCTAGTTCAATAGCAAAGAATATTTTGTGGGGTTTAAAGAGGAAAACAGTACTTATTTGATTGGTAATTAAAGTTTAAATTATTCCTCCCTTAACAGTTGTTCTTGCTGTAGTAAACCAAGACTCTAAATGGCAACTCTTGCTGCAGTAGAGATTATTCAATGCAATTTTTACTCATTTAGTGCCTGGGGAGTACCTTGAAAGTACCCCAAGTTCAGGGCTTTCCAGCAGAATTAAGTGATCAAGAGCATAAAGAGAGAACCGTGTCCTCAGGTGTTATGTCTTAAGACTGGGGTGTTGCAGCCAGGTGGGACACACCATTTCTGTCTCAGTAACAGCACTGTGCTGACCTTACCAGCCAGGTCACAAGGAGGAATGGAAAGGAAGGAGGGGAAAAAGAAACCCAACAAAATAAAAAACTTGAAAAGCTTAACTCAGGTGCATCAGACATCCTAAAAGGTGAGATTAGCTCTTAAAGAAGTTAAATAGCTTTGAAAGCAACAGCTTCCATTGGTACTTTCTGCTGTTAAAGTGTCATTTTCTGTCTTGGCCTCTGTGGAAAAAAACTGGCACTGGGAAGGTGGAACACACAGCAGGAGTGTCTGAGCAGGTGGAAAGGAAAGCCTCAAGACACACTCAAGAGTAAAATTTGTTTTCCTCCATGTTTTAGTTTGACAAAAGAGGATCCATCTCAGGCTGGCCATCATGGGATGGCAGCCATGTCACAAAAGCTGTATGTAGGTGGATGTTTTCTGGGAATGCCATTCACCACTTAAAAGCTTTGCTTCTGCCAAATTTTAACCCAAGCTTTTGAAGTGCAATGGGGTGACTGTGCTCCTGTAGCAAATTAGGGAACTTCAGCCTATTGAAAGTGAGCAAACAAAAGTATAGTGACTTTTTCACTTGTGTTTGAAAGCTTTATACACCAAACTGCAATGGGCAGGAGGGGGGATTAGGTAAAAGCCACAAGAAGCACCTAGTGTTTATTTTTGGCCTCTGAGTAGAGAAAAAGAAAGTATTTGTTCCAGCTTTTTAATCTGCCCTGTCTACAGAAATACAGGTCTTGGTTGCTGTTGAGTTCAGACTGTTTCTCCTGCTGAACCTGTTCTCACAGTTTGCAGTGGCACGTGGACAGGTCTGTATTAAGAAAAAACCTGTGGTTTCCATATTGAAGCTGTAAAAAAACCCCAAGCCCACAGCAAACCCAACCCAGCAACCCAAACCCTGAACACTTTTGTTTTTGGTGTTCTAGGAACAATTTTCGTTCCTGGGCTCTGCAGGGGAGCAGCAGCACTGCACCTGCTGGGAGGGCACAGGGAGCAAATGCCAGGAAGGAGGTGGCAGTGGCCTGGCACTTCTTGGTGAGCTTGTCTCTGCTGGAATAGGCTGTGAGTGTATCCAACACCTCCTGCCGAAGGCCAGTGAATGCCAGGCACTTGTGGTTGAGTCGAGTGCCCTGAAGATTAAAAAGAAGAGTATGCCCTTTACAAAATCTTTTTCTGGGTGAGCAAAGGTGGGTGCAGGAGCACTCCAGGAGCTGGGCAGATGCCAGGGCAGAGTGTGGGGTTTGCTCAGACCAGCTCAGTCAGTTGCATTTCACAAAGGCAGGGACAGACAGTACCAAAGGGTCAGTTTCTTTGTTCCCTGGATGGAAAGTCCACCTAGCAGCTGCTTCAGCTTTTCAGGGGCCAGCTGGACACTAGGTGTGTCTGGGGGTGTCTGGCTGAGGACAGCAGCAGCCCCAAGGGCACAGAGCCAGAGTGTGACATGAGGGGCAGTGAGGAATTGGATCAGACATTTTAGCAATAGTAAAATTCCGTAATTCCCTGTGTGAGAGCCTGGCCAGAGGGGAGAGATCACTTTTCATGAAATAGACAATATTTTATTTAATGGGTTTTGGACATTCCCCGTTACTGCTCCCAGGGAGAAATTCCAGAAAGCCTAAGCCAGTAAGTGCATTCTGGCCTTCAGAATAAATCTTCAATTTAAATACAGAAGTGTTGTAATTCTAAAGAGGAACAGTACAGAAGAAAATGTACATGGTCTTAACTAGAGTTAATAAATTGTTATATTAAATGATAGAGAAATCATTATCTACATCTTTTTCTAATTCCTTGCATTTTCTAGACAGCTTATTAAAATATAGGAAATGTAGATTCATCTGTACAAAATTTGGAATGTTTTTTCTAAGATGAAGAACTTATTGGATATGCTAAGAATTCTTTTCTAACAACTGGTTTTAATGCTTTGACTCAGAGGGACTTTGAGAAATCAGAAGGTGATACCTCTCACAGGCTGAAGGTCAGGAGCTCTTATACTCTAGGACAAAGAGAAAAAGCAAAAGCTAACTTTCTGTGGTGTCTACCACATGTTAAAAACAATCTGCATGTTAAACTGAACTTGCTCAGAACCTCCAGAATAAAAGCATACCTTACACTGTCCTCGCTTTGTTATGCACTGTAATGAAATGTGAAAATAATGCTGTATTTAGCTGTCTGTATGTGACTGAAAATATGCTTGTATTTAGCAAAATGGTTACTACGTGATAATGTGAAATTCAGAACTTGTAAAGAAACTGTAGTGTTTTGGTTTTTTTTCCCTTTCCCCCGCCCATTCTCTCTCAGTGTGTTCCCTGCTCTGTACTCCATCCAGGGCGGGATCTACCACTCCCAGGCACTGCCTCACAGCCACTGGACACCCTTCCCTGCAGGGCCTGCCTCACTCTGCAGAACCTGTCCTCGGCCTTGCTGAGAAAAGCCAGACCAACTGCTCTGAGCCAAACCACCCCTGCTCCCAGCAGCTGCAGCAACTGCAGCCTTGGCCCCTCCAGGAGGCCTCTGCAGGTTGGTGGCAACAGCAAAGGGCAGAGCAGACCTAGGCAAGGATTAGTCATGGAGCTCATCTGTGAGTTCCAGGGTTTTTTATTTACCTCTGATCACACATACACACACAAACACCAAACCCCGAGTTATGATGGCCACAGCCACCTCCCATGCCCCGGGAACCAGAGCCCTTTGAACACAGGAGCCACTTCAGCCCCAAGGCTGTCACCCTGTCCCCTCTGACACGAAGCAGCAGCTTCCTGGCAGTGGCATACATTTTGCTGGGTTCTGCTTTTGCTGTGCAAAAATGCTTAACTGGTGGTTTCGTTGTGCACAACAAAGGCAGGCAATTGCTGCCTTAGGACCAGCCCGGGGCGGGGGGGAGGAGCAGAGCCTGTTGGGATCTCTTTAATCCAAACTGAAGAAAAAACGGTGAGAGAAATCAGGCTGTGTGCGGCTGCCTTTCCATCACTGCTGATGCTAGAAAAAGAAAATGGAGAGCAGCAGCCTGCAGCCTGACCAGTGCCACATCCCGCTGCTGTGGCAGACACCTGTTGGAGAACACAGCAGGGCTCCACGTTCCTCTGCTGCAGCCACGGACACTGAAACAGCAGCGCCCTGGGAAGGAAGAGATGAGCCCAGGCACTTCCTGCTGACCAGTGCTAAGGGGTTGCCTGCTCTCTGCCCTTCCCTGCAGCTCACTTTCTGACAGGCACAGTGGTGGCAAATCACTTGCTTTCAGTCACCAATTCAGATGTGCTGACTCACACTCCCTCTTTCATTCATGCCAGCATCCAGCAGCCACACTTTTCACGTCTGCTGCTTCCATGGAATTTTTCACCCCCCCACGCCCAGTTAAGGGAGGAAAACATTATAGAAGATCACACATCACATTCATGACTTTCACACAAAGAAAAATGCACAAAAACAGCTGTTTGCCACAACTGTTTAGTTTTACTATTTTAATATCATGAAATAAAAGTACAAAAAATTTACAGGTATATTGTTTCTTACGTGAAGATTGAACAGTTAACATTTGCATTTATTTTGCAGTGAAACCTGTACTCTCAGTCACAGAATGTGATTATTAGCCACTGACATCACCACTGAGCATTTCATTTTAGAAAGAAACTGCAAAGGTAAGAGGCAACAATCTCGCAAGGCTTCTTAAGGACCAAAAAAATCTCCAACTGTACCAGTAGAGGTCACGTTCCAGTCAGCCATCCCCACCTAACACAGGTTTCCCACCTGGGAGGCTGTGTTCAGACATCTGGACATCTGGGCCAAGGGGGTGGAAATGGGAGGCTCTCACAAGCTGTGGGCTCTTGGGTCCTTGTTCAGCGCGTTCCCCGAAATAACCAACGCGGGCACACGTATGGAAAACAAGGGGTGAGGCCTGCAGGCTTGGCATGCCCTGTGCTGCTCACTCCTTTCCCACTGCTCTGAGGACAAATCACAAACTGCTGCATGTGAAGTGCTGAGAGCTCAGTAACAGGCAGTCAGCTCACCCAGAGTTACCGCAAGTTTATCCAAAGAGGATATCCAGGAATGCCTGCAGACTGGGGCTGCCATTAACTGACTGAAACAAACCCCAAGATTCCAATCTATTGTTATTGTTGTTTCCTAGAACATTACAGCTACACATCTTCCCAGCCAAAGTCAAAGTTAACTCCATCAGCTGTACAGAGATGAAAAACCCTGCATTGCCTTAGCCTGTGAACGTGTCAGGCTCCATTTCATACATGCCCCTCAGCTTTTCAGGCAGGCTTTCAGGTAGAAATTTATTCATGATGGACTGATCTGATCGAAATACTACATCCTTTGCTGGACTGTGTGGTGCCTTTTCAAATAATTCATTTCATGAAGCATGCATGAAACCAAATTTTGAGTTTACAAATAAATAAAATGGTGCTCACCATTCATTTTTATATATTTTACCATTTACTGAAATGCTGAAAGTAACTCAGTCCTGAATGAGGTTTGGGGGTGTTTAAATAAAAAATACTTGGAAATTGAAACCACATTTAAAATTGGAAAAACTATGCTTTGTTTTTGGATGGGTCCTGCTTGTTTCTTCTCTTTACGTCCCAATTATAAACTCTAGCCATATCTGAGGGTGTGGAATTAAGGAAACAGCTCACGCTATCAGAAAAGAGAAAAAAGAAGATTTTTAAAAAAGGAGAAAGAGCAGTTTACAGAGTTGGTCACTTAGTTACAACAGTCAGTACAGAAACCATTTCATGAAAGGGCTGACTTCATGCAGAGCTTCAGCTCCCAGGAACACTGGTAACTGCTGGTAACTGCAGTATTGAGATCATTACTTAAAAACCTCCAAAAAGATATTGCAGAGAAACACAATTTCAGTTTTGCCTAACTCTGCTGATTTCAGTCAAGCTGCCCATAGCAGCTGTATTTGCCTCTTTCAGGCATCCCAAACTCCTGCTGCACTAAGACAGCTCAAGTATCAACTTGAAAGAACAGGCAGTTGTGCCTTCATTAAACTAAATCTAATGCTTCAGTTAATGGCTACACTCGTTAAAACAGTTTTTAACTAGAAAGTATAAAAATCAACCCCACATACCCAGGAGGTGGTTCATGACAGCATAAAGGAATTTAAAAAACACTGAGCACAGCCCAAGCCAGTCCCTTGCTTGCTGCAGCAGGGCTTGTGCTGCTTGGAGGCAGCTGCAAAGGCTGTGATGGGCAGCAGAGAACAATGTTCATATGCTCCAGAGGAAGGCTCACTGGGCTTTAAGGTGGCCAGGGCATCAACTCAACCTTCCAACTCACTCTGGAGTCAGTCTGGGTTGCAACCACTGCATTACATTTCATGAGGACATACACACAAGTTTTGTTACCTCTCACACACCAACCTCCAACTTAGCCCTGCAAACACAGTACTGCCTTACATTGCTAGGACAGTAAAGTTCACAGGTGCTACAGAATTTTGAGGCAGCCAGTACAAGATGAATACACATCAGAAACTTGTGTTACCTGGATGCTGGCTTTCAGATACATCTCCTCCCCTCCATGAATGAAAAGGATACTGACTTCTGTAGTGGTGAACTGATCTCTGAGAAAATCCAGGTCTTCCTCTAGAAGATCAAGGTTTTTTGTGGCTGTTGACAAATTCTTCTCTAACAGAGCCTGAGCTTCATCAATATCATATTCAAGCATCACATTGGCCTGAAAAAGAAAGATTGATAAAAGCTTTTACTCTTGCATTGTAAAGACTAAGCCCCACCAAGTGTATTTTAGGCTGTTGCTCAAAACCAATCCCATAGGCAACACTGTCCTGACAGGCCAAGACAAGATTCAGGACAGGAAATCTCCAAATCCACTTGAGGCCTCCACCCCTTCAGTAACTGAGTAATAAATCTCCCTAGTGACTTAAAGTTCTCTTCCTATAGCTAAGCAAGAAGGGATTTCTTCTCCTGTGGATCACATTCAGCCTTTCAGGTATTAGCATCTCTTCCTCACTGTATTTGAAAAGTGAGAGACCTTACATTTCTTAGCAGCACCTTTCAGGTGCCACACAACTCTAGAAACAGTTTTTGTTGGATTCAAGATAAACCTCAGGCTCTGTGTGGAATGCTGACAAACAGCTGGCACTGTCAGTAACAAGAGCTACTACAGGTATTAGAGATACAACAGGTATAGAAGTCCTCTCTGATGCTGTGGTGATGGTTTTTAATCCACACGTGGTTGTTTCAGTAAGAAGCTACCACAGGACGAGATACAAGAGCAATATCAGGTGAAAATGCAGCAATGAAGCTTTGTCCTATTCAAGAACTGTGCCCTGAATGGAGCCACAGTCTGTGACTGACAGGATCCCACAGAAGGCTACACTGAGCTGCCAGAGCTGGATAAGCTGTTCTTTAAAGCAAGTGGAGGACAGAGATCCCCAGTTACAGTGACACACAGCCCAACACAGAGTGTAGGCAGCAAGCAGCAGAGAGGCAGAAGGCCAAGAACACCTAAATAAAATTAACTGTGTGTGGCATTTCATTACAGCTTTTCAGTCTGAACTGTCAATAAGATGAAACTTCTCTGATGTTCTGTTAGAAAATAAACCTGGGATGTTCCATGAAAGCCAGTGTTTATGAATTCTGAAGACAGTCTCCTAATAGTAACAGGTACCAGATTTTTTTTTCTTTTTATGATAGAAATGGGAAAGGTTGGGAGCAACTGTCCAATTAGTCTGGATGGTTCATGTGTCATCAGTGTTTCTGTCCTAACCAAGAGGTTTTGTTTGGCAGCCAACACTGGGATTTAGGAATATCCATGATTTAAAAGTCTCAAAATAAGCATCAGCAGGTTAATCTCCACATATAATGAAGCCTCTAAATACAAAATACTCCAACCTGATAGTGCTTAAGTACTTAGGAATCTGGGTTGTGAATGCTGATCCCAGCAGGCTTTAATGCAAGTCCACTCTAAATGCTGGCAGATAGCTGTGAGCAACAGAAATCCCATATTTCCCTAAAAAGGTGCATGAAAAGGGAAAGCAAGATGCTGAATACAAATAACATAGAGAAGATGGGAAGCTACTTGCCAAAATAAATTATTTTGCTGGGCACATTCCCATACCAGGCAACGTCATTAATTTGAACCAAAAAGTGACAGAAATGGTAAGGGAAACAGAAACAAGGTTTTTTGAAAGAACAATCCAGCAAAAAAACAATTCTCTGAAGTCTTACTGTTCAGGAACCAAAGAGAATGGAAGAAGAAATCTTCACCAACACACTGAAGTTACCTGGTTAGATGTGCTCTGCTGCCACGGTGCAGCACCACCACGCACCCGTCACCAGAATCATGCCCACCACAACCAGGGGAGACAGCAAACAAAACTCTCTTTGACAAGCCTTTTATTAAGTTATTGAAATAGTTTCAGAGAAAGTTCCATTTTACTTACCCCCAACCACAAACACACTTTATCTGTAGGAGGAACTGAAGCTTTGCAGTAGAGATTATCTGCCAATAAAAATCTGGTTTCCATTGGATGTGTGGAATCCTTAAGACAAATGATAAAATTTACAATTGCTATTTTTACTGGAAACATGCTAAAGACATAAAACTTAGAATAAAGAGCACACTTTTCTGCTTTCTGCCATTGATACAGTATTAACTTGTGTAGAATTCTACATTACTTCAACAATAGAGCTCCAAGAATAATGCATTTTTAAAAGGTATATTTAAAAACAATACAGAAATCTCTATAAAGAATGGAGATGAAGTCAAAGCTTAGCTGCAATCTATACACTATTAAAAATGAAGTTTGCATTACAAACATTAACTTTTTTTGAACTAGCTTTCAAAAAGTACTACATACCTTTAAAAATAAGTCTGTTATTTATAAAGGCATATTAAGTGTGCTCTCCAAAACATTTCTTGCAATGTGTTCTGTTAGGGTGGAAAGGTAGTTAGCTTTTCTGATACTCATTAGATATTCAAAATAATTTACCTTTTTCTTCTGCATGTGTTTTAAAATTTCTAATGTCTGTTTAATTTCAGGAATCTGACTTTTTAGCCTGTGAATTAACAACAGTCATAATTTATTATTTTACAGAGACACAAAGTTTCCTAAACAAGTGATCAGTTTTATTATACAGTCCACCCTCCATTTTAAAACTTGTTAACAGCTTCTTCCAGCTTACAAAAGCAGGTTTGAAAGACATGTGATGTAAAGGCAGCTCAGCTCCAGCTTCACCTGCCCCTCACAACACCGAGGCTGGCTGGCTTTGGAAGCACAGCAATCACTCAGCTTTCACATGGGAACAGGAACAGACCCCCTTCCACTAAACAGTACATTCTGCATAGTTGTAATCTCCCACAGGACTGCGAAACCTCAGCAGAAATACAGGTTGAAACCATTGCAGGTAAAACAAAACAAGTGTGTTTCTTCTGAGGTTCATGGACTATTGTGACAGTGAGAGCCACAGGACTCTGCACTGTTGGAGCAAAAGCTCTCCAGAGCTGAGGGCATCGCTCTCCCCAACAGCCCTGGCAGAGGCACTGGCATCCCCACGGCCTTCCTGGCCACTAGATTTACTATTTTAAAAAACAGAACTGTGCTAAATATTTCCCAAATCTGCAAAAATTACAACTTACCTCCTTTTCTTTTGAGCAAGATTAAGTTCCAGAAATTTATACTTCTGATACTGCTCATCCAACTTCTTAAGAACTACATCTGCTGTCTCATTTCCAGGCTGTTTCATAAAAGAATCTACATCTTCCTTCAAGGGGAGAAAGAAACCCTCAGTGTTAGAAGAGTTTTATGGAAATCCTAGACACAGACATGCTATCATCCTACTGCAGCTACATCTAGGGGGGGGTTGAAATGTAAACAAACTTTTTTTCTGAACTGGAGTACAAAAGCATTTTGTTTCTCAGTCATCTCTTCATTTCCCCCTTCCTGCTTTTCTTTTTGGTAGGGAACTAAGGGACAGGTGCAAGGATCACTTGATAACCGTATTTGTGAGAACATGGTTAGTGGTGCTTCCAGCCCTGGCTGATGTCAAGTGCCACCTTACAGGGATGGGTGTCCATGGAGCATGGCTAAAGCTGGGCTTCCTACCTGTAAGCAGGGATAATGCTTCTCTGTGGCTAACCAGGTTATGAACTGTTTTGGATAAAACTGGTGAAGGAAAAGAGCTTGATCAAGCATGTTGCGGCAGAGAAAGATGCAAAGGGAGGAAAACTGAGGTATCTGCTCAGACAGGCACTATGGAATTGAACAGCCTGGTTTCAAAAGCTCCTTCTATATTTAGCAGGAAGCCACAGAAACCTCTAGAGAACAACTCCAGCCAGTCCTACCATCAACTGACAGTGAGAGCCACGGGAATGGCAGGAAAAGCTGCCAGAGAAGAAAGGCCTGAGCCAGCAAGGATGTCAGCCTTGGCATGTGCCTCCTTCAGAACCCCAGCAAGCAGCTCATCTGCTGGGGGCCCATGCTCCCAGCTGCTGACAGGTACATCAGGCCAGGGATCAACCATGCATTTTTGGTCTTGCCACCATGTACACACAATTCCAGACAACCCCACTCCCCCACTGAGGTAATTCTGCCCCTGTCTACACAGCTCAGTAAAACCTGATGGAAGCCCCACCACAGGCCTCTTCAGCTGCTCCTTTTGAACTTGGTGTCTCCATTCCGGAAGTTCCACACCAGAAAAAGACTGTAATATGTTACTAAAGTGATATCAGACATGGATCTCCTCTCTTATGATGCCTTAACTCTCTTGGCTAAAGAAACTTACTAGGAAATTACTGAATCTGATAAGATGTCCCTGCCTTCCTTATCATTAAAGAAATCTGTAGCAGAACAGAAATTCCACAACCTGCAGCAGGCAGCACTGTCCAGCTGGTAGATCCAAACTCAACAGACCACACCTCAGACTGCCTGAAAAATGCTTTAAGTACCTCAGGGAAGCAGGGAAGCATTCCTGCCTCTGGATAAAGCTCCCAGAGAAGCCTTCAACAAAGAAAACAAGGATTAGGTTTGGGAAAGTGGTGTCAAAGTGAGGCCTGAGGATAGTGTGAAATGAAAACTCCCTCTTGTGGAAGCAGCTCTGCTTGTTTAAACCACCCAGGGCAGAGAGCAAGAGCAGGGGGGCAGCAGCTCCCCCACACCCTACCCGGCACCCAGCTCTGCCTCAGCCCCCTCTGTCTGTGCACAGGGCAGGACACAATCCACATCCTCCTGAAACAAAGATGCTGAGAAGTGAATCCAGAAATAAATCCAGGCCCCCTACATACTAGTGATCTCCTTCCACTACATAATGTCCCAGTTCAAGGTGAGCTCACATTTACCCCAGGGTTTTCCAGCTGGGGCTTCCAAGCCTGCTGGTCAGGCTCTTGTCCCACCTCCCCATCTGCAAGGCTGAGGCACAGTCACTTTTTAAGCTTGACCAGGACAGCTCTGAGGCACAGCTGGCTGCCAAAGCCATTAGGATCCCCACTTGGTGGTGTATTCCACAGCACCTCCACTGCAGAATTCTTACAACACTTACAGGTTCTGCAAGGACCTGCCAAAACTCCTCTATATCTTTTTAGGAAGAAAATTCACTAGAAAGCACCATTTTGCAAACTTCTAGCCAAGCCACAGGAATGCTCTGTAGAAGCCCTGAAATGCAGCAGGATAGCACATTCTCACGTGTCCCTACAGTTCTCTTCTGAGTGATGACCCAAATAAAGAGCTGCAGGCACTCACTCTGCAGAGAGCTCCAGCACCTGGGGGCATGAGCAGAGAACACGACAAGAGACAGTATCTGCAGACCTGCATCATCACACCTGCTGAAGAAGGCAGAACAGAGAAGGCATTTTATTTGGAAATGTCTGGGCAACAGCTCAAAACCACCATGGCTGAAACTTCTGTTTTGGGAGTTTGTTATCCAGTAAAACCCTCTTCTTAACACTGCTTACTGTGAGTGCTTAACATCACCTGAAACCTGGAGAGGGACAGGAGTGTACAGAAGAACTGCCTCAGAGAAGGCACGAGCCACAAACTGTGTGAGGAGCCTCTACTGAACCAAGACACTTACAGGAAACACCCCTGAAGACAAGATTCACAGTAAGACTGCCCATGCAGCATGTGGGGGAGAAAATGCCAAGCAAGAGATCAGCAAGTCTTAAAATGTTTCTGAAATAGAAACCCATTTTCTGAAATAAAAAAAGCTCTAGTAAAACCTACCCTCAAGACAGTAGTATTTTCACTCTGCAGAACAGAATACCACTACAACTTCTCAGTGCAGGCTTATTTTGAATAAAAGTCTATTTTAACATCTACATCCAAGTACTCTATGATCACCATCGAGGATTTCTTCTGCAGACACACCTGTATTCAATCAGAGCACCTCTCAAACTGAGAATTAGGAAGCTTCCAAGATGTTCAGATCCAGAGATTATGAAGATCCACAAGGTTTTGAAGAACTGAAGAGAAGCACAGGACTAAGGCACAGCCCCAGTACTCTTGGAGCCACGTGAAAGAGCACACAAGATACTTCAGACACAGGTACTGAAAGGAAACAACATGGAACCAAACACAGCTACAAAGGCAGGCAGCAGCATGGGATGAGGGATGTGACAGATGCCCTAAAAGTGTTTGCTGAGGCTGTTTATGTTCTGCTTCCTGCCAGGATCAGTGAGGTCTCACAGGGCAGCTGAAGACATGGCCCTTCCCTTTCACCTTCATCTAAGCTGGTTTCTCATGAGGCATGGAAGGAAGTTGGCTGGAAGGAGCAGTGGTTTTCCAGCCCAGTAAGAATTTGCCAGATCCTAATTATTGTTAAAAAACCTTAAAGGAAAAGGAGGAACTGGATCACTGAAAGTACATGCACTGCACCTGTCTGGTCAGATCCTACACCTAGTCAAGACATATCAGCAGTACAAGCACTGCATCTAGAAACACCAAAATGCAAGTCAAACAAATTCATGTCTATAAAAGCAGTTGTATCAGATGGGGCAGACATCCAACACTTCCCAAGATCCCCAAGGCAGCTAGGTACAGCCACTGTGACCAATAGTTATTGATCGAAGGAACAAAAACAGCAATCAAGACCGAGTACCAAGACTGAGCTCACAGCTGAAGGTGGACAACAGATGATTGTGAGATTATGCCACTGCATAAGTCACTGATTCCTGCTTTTCAACCCCTCAACAGAATCATCAAACCCTCGGTACAACGGTTCATCAGTTTTTAAAATTGGATAAACAAGTTCGGCCTGTTTTCCAGAAAATACATTTGCTGGTTTTTAAGAACACGCAGGCGCTTCTGAAAAGTGAATCTTCTCAGCAGTGTAAAACTTGATTGAGAGACGAAGATGCATGGAAAGGTGTTTGGAGGACGGCACGTTATCCGTGGAGCAGGAGCGGCAAGGCGTGCCCCGCCCAGAGCGCGCCGGGAGGGCTCTCCCGACACGCCGCTCGCTGCCGAGCCCGGCGGTGCACGACCGCGATATTGCTGCGGTACGGCCGAGCTGCCCGTACGGTAGCGCACTAGCTCGGGATGGAAACGGGGCCACTCACCCGGGAAAGGCCCCGGGACTGAGGCCGTGAAGAGCCTCCGCCATCCGCGCCCCCCGGTACCGCCCGCCCGCCGAGTGCCGCCTAACGGGGGCCGGGCCCGGCTGGCGGAGCACAGCCCCCACTCCTCGGCCCCGCTCCTCACGAACGCCGCCTCGGGGATGCCCAGCCCCACTTCCCGGACCCACTCCCCAGGAACGCCGCCTCAGGGCTGCCCAGCCCCGCTCACCACGAACGCCGCCTCAGGGATGCCGAGCGGGCCGCGCTTCCCGCCCGCCGCTGCCGCCGCCTCGCTGCCTCCGGCCGCCGCCATTTGGGAACGGACGGTGCATGCGCCGCGTGCGCCGGGCGGCGTCATCACGTCAGCGCCGAGCGGGGCGGGGCAGCTCCGGGCACCGCCCACCGGCCCGTGAGCGTCAGGAGGCGGGGCAGGAAGGGAAGGCCCCGCAGGAAGGGGAAGGCTCCGGCAGGAAAGGAGAAGGCTCCGGCTGGAAGGGGAAGGCTCCGGCAGGAAAGGAGAAGGCTCCGGCTGGAAGGGGAAAGTCCGGCAGCGGGGGCTGCCTGCCGTGTCCCGGCAAGGACGGGAAGGAGATGTCGCCTCTCCCACCCTCTGCTTGTGCCAGCGGAGGAAGCGCCCTTGTTTCTAAACGCAGCTGCTGTGCCTCTCCCGCAGCGTAGATGACGAGCCAAATAGAGCGAAGAGGAGCAATGCCTTTAACAGTTCACAGTAAACGTTTCTGAAGATCGCTGGTAATGCCTGCCCCGTGTTCACGCACAGGCTGCTCCCCACAGCCAGCTCAGAGTCCCGGCCGCTCCGGTGCCGCTGGGGCAGCGCCAGGCCGAGCCCGCAGCTCCTCAGCACTGAGATGGAGACCAACACGAACAACTGCTAACTAGTCCAAGCTCATAACTGAAAACAGATCTCTGAAACCTAAAGAAACAAAACCACACCTATTTAAAAATAGAGATTTCTGATGCAGAAAGAAGGAGCACCTGCAGCACCCCATGTCCTTACCTGTCCTCCACACTGCTGGAATGACGATGGCTGGGGAATGAATCCAGCTCCAGGCAAACTCAGCCAAGGCTCACAGTCTTCCTGGAGCCTTCCCTTCTCCAATGTAAATAAACACACAGGTGGAACAAGCCAATTAAGTACCCTAATTCAGCCATGGCTTATAGGCATTATAGAAAGCCTTAAGCCTGAGAACACAAAAAATGATCACATATACACATGCCTTGCATATGCCAAAGTTTATTTTTTTCCAAAACTTGTATCATCAAATATGTGGATATGAGCAGTTTTTTAAAAAATGAACAATTTGCATATTAACAAATTGTGAAGTTCCACAATTAAAATATCAACACAGCCAGTCTTGTGCTTAGGCTTATTTTTTAAAAAATTCATAGAACATAAATCCTTAGTTTTTTTTCCAGTTTGTGGCTAGTATATTTTTCCACACATTCTGTATTCTTATAAAATGAAGGAACTCACAGAAAGGAACAGCTGTACAAGAATACATCTGAAAAAAAGCAACCTAAATTATCATAGCTCCTTTTAAATAAATATCCAATAAAAGGCACAAACCTGTTATGGGGGAAAACATAACATACAAAACAAGACCTATTAAATAAATAAAGTGTGGGTTGGGGTGAGGGAAATCTGTTCCAGCACCTATTTTGTCATTGCTCCAAGATGAGATTCCAGCCAAACATTTGGTAAAGGATTAAGCTTAATCACGAGGATACACATCTGAGATATACTGAAAGATTTGACGTTACAATTCCTGTTGTAACTGTACCAGTTACTACAATCTCTTTAAATAGAAGATCATGAGAATCTGCATAAAATATTGATGCAGCAATGTACAGATCAATGACAAGTCAGATACAGCTTCAGAGTCATAGCAACAGGTTTTCTATAGTCCTAGCTATCAGTAATGTATAAATGATAACATGTACAGTTTCCATTGCTCAAAAATATAATCTTTTCAATGGAAATAAATGACTGATACAGTGCCTTTAGATGTTATCCTTACAATACAAACTACCCCAAACAAAGTTTTCCTTTTTATGTACAAATTAAGCACCGATCCACAGTGCGTACTATTCTAATTGTAACCCCCCCGTCCCTGCCACACATCAAAATATCCAGCTGGGGATAGACAGACCCTGTATTCAATTTTGTAGTAGAAGTTCTGTTGTTGTTACTTTTGTGTGTGTGGTTTTTGCTGTTGGTTTTGTTACTTTCTTAAAAGTCCATTTGTTATTTCGCCTACAAATATTCCACCACTATTTGCACAGAATAGATTTTTCTAGTACACATGTCCAAAATTTATTAAAAAAGATAAATCAGTAACTTCTTGGAGGCAAAGTCAATATATCTAGAGAACATTAGAAAACCCCAGTTATTTAGAGAGGTACATGTTCAAGTCCAAGAGGCCTCACACAATCCACCTTTCCAAAGTCCCTCAGAAGTCATCCTATGGCGTGTTCCATGACAGGCTGCCTGCAGCAGCACCAAGTCCCAACAGTGAGGCTCAAGTGACCCACTAGAGTACAATAATGCAAAGTGTACAGCACAAATCAAAGTCTTCCTCCTTGCTCAGACAAACATGAAGAGATATCTTCGAAACATGGAGAGACATCTTAGTCATCAGCTTCCTGAAGTATTCAGAACGTGATTCTGATCCACTGAGTTGGAAGGAAAATCACATTTATATACATCTCTCTTCACTCATCACAACTACTGTGCGCAGTTTCTGCAGGCTGGTACGGTCACTCTCAAGAACAACCTTGGTGTTCAAAGTGGGTTTTTGTGTGGAGAATAGCCATAAAAGCCTTGACAGCATCCTAAGTCCTTGGTTTTCACTTCTCATGTATGTTATTTAAACACATACTCTGCCATTTTATGTGTTCCAGTACATGCACAAGGAAGAGTTGGGCAAAACCCAGTCCTGTGCACCTGTGTGCAGAGAGAAGGTACAAAGCGATCTGTGCTTCACAAGGATCAAGCTGTAAGCTGTGTTTCAAAGCAACAAAAGAAGGTAGGTTATAAAGTTCTAAAAACATACTTTGTGGCTGTTTCTCCTTTTTTAATACTAATAAGTTGATATCAGACAGCTTTGCTACAAGAAAGCAGACCAAAGAACCATTAAAAGATCCAGAGCAAATCAGATGTAGTGCAAGCTATTATCCAGTACTAAATCCATTTCTGAGCCAGGTATATTCCAGATATTCAGAATGCTCTGAAATAAAGTTATAACAAATATATACTGCTTGCCAGGCATTTATTTGCATATTTTATTAAAATAATGTGTTATTACTTATACAACTCAGTATAAGAAAGAGACCTAACAGCTTACAGTGCTAGGAACTGCCTGCTTGTAGCACTCTCACTTCTGCCATTAATGCCCAGACATTTCTAACTACGTGGACTGATCTAATCTGAACACAAGGCTGCTGAATGAATCTATGGAATTCACTATTTCTTAAATAAACAGTCGCCTCAACACAACGACCCATTCTAAATGGCATCTATTCCCTCAGCATGTGGAGGGCAACTATAGGCACTGAAGAACTCATTGGCTTAAAATTGTACAATTGTTCAACCCAATAAAGGTGGATTAAAGCTTGAAGCCCTTTGTAATTCAAACTTGAACATTAAACTACCATATACTGGGTCCAAATTCTTTCAAAATCAATATACATCAATGAACACTGAGTTTTAAATTTCTGCAAGGTTTCATTTTCCAGGAAATTAGTTACAGATTTCAAGGGTTGGGGAGAGGAGTTTTATTTCTTTTGTATTGATTCATTGGGCAAAATATTCACCACAGGGTTAAGAAATACTACTTTTGCACTCTTTGGACAGAATTAAGCATTTGGAAAAATACATGAGTTGTTCTCACTCTGAGGAATGTGCTTAATCTAGAAGTTCTCTACAGAAGAGTTTGACAAGATTCTCAGGCCTATCTGCATTTATGGTGAGAGTGAGAGATATTTCTGCAATTACAGTCTCTCCCAAAAGATTAAAGACATACTATGCTGGAGGTCTATTGTAACAATAGAAATCTCAGCTTTAATATTAATCATTATTAGAAGTAATTTTACAGGAGAGCTTTTCATTGCATTTTGCAACAAAACTTCTGGAGGAAAGGTTGTTCCCACTTCTATCTACTTAATTATAACTACTGGGTTTTTTTAATGCTATCACTTTTTATCAGACAGTGAAAAATACAAGATAAAGCATTTTCATAGCCAATTTCAGTTCTGGAGGAAGATTCTTAAGTACAAAATATGTTCCAGAAGTCTGTACACATCTGACCCATTGTGAACAGCAATATTTCATAAATTAGTTGATTTTAAAGATTTTCCTCACAAAAGAGTCCGGATTTCTTAATGTAGCATTTTTACCTTGAAATTACTACAGAAGAAAAAGATTACTGCAGCATCAAAGAAACAACTATCTAAAAGTTTACATGTATTTACACATTTAAAAATAATTCTTTTTATATGGTTTACAACTAGGTTCTTATTTCAAAAAAGAAGCACAAGCTATTCTCTACAGCTGGATAATTTCAAAATAGTTGCCAGTTGACGAGTGTCAGCATGATTGCAACGTTTGAGTCGTTTGACCTAATGGACTTCAGAAAGCAGAGCTGGCTCTCTTGCCTCCACTGCAGTTATCAACAAGGCTCAGAGTGCTCCCGTGTGCTGTGGTTGGGGCACTGACAGACCCTGGCTCCCAAGGCTGCTCTTCCTCAGCCCCTGGTGGGAGGTGGCACCTGCAGAGAAGGTACCTGTGGAAGTGCAGCTGCTGGCACCTGTTGGAGCTGCATGAGCTGTTCTGGAACACACTCATTTCCCCACGTCCATCACAGACTTGCAGCCTTGCAGCTGCTGGCTCTTTTTACTTAGCCCTGTAATACTGACATACCAATGGAGCAATTTATTATTTTTACTATGTCTGTGTAATATGTGTCTTGTTGATTCACAGCATTTCAAACTCACATTATAAAGTTTGCAAATGACTGTAAGTTATTCCAATGTGAAAAAGCTGTCTGATTTCACACAATGTTGGCCTTATGATAATGCAAGCATTGCTCTATCAGAGTATTTATTAGAGCACATAAAAATTTTATTGCTCAACTCGATTACGTGTTGTGTCTTGGTTACAGCAGCCACAGAATTTATGAATAAAATAAATAACTTTGACATTCTCAATCAGTTACTAAGGTAATCCACTGATGATTAAGGTTGTAGAGCAATCATGTAACTTTCTCCTTGATTTTGAACATGGTAATCCAGCTTGCACCTTCTGAATCAACCTCAATAAAAATACAGTTTTCTGCTGAGCAGTTAAAAAAAATCAGGAAACAAACATGACTTCACACTGCAGTGACTGTTATAAACAAGAATCTCTAAAGCATTGCAGTTCAAAATAATATTGTATTATACAGGGAATAAACAGTTGCCCTGTTCAGGAATACATCATGGAAAGATGGAAATTCAGTCTTTTCATTTTTTCACCAGTATTTGGTTGTTTCTCACATCTTGTTGCTTTGGTGGTTCTACATAAACTGTATCTGTGAAACAAAGATTATATATTAATGCCACTTACATAAAAAATGCTTTCTCAGCATTTTAGAATAAAGAATCTATTTGGCTGCTTTGTTACTTTTAAGTTAAGTCTATAGGCTTTGGCACATAAAAAACCCCAAAGAATATTAAGACCTATGTATTTGGATGACAAGAGTACAGTTTCTCCAGCTTGAATGAGCTCTTGTCCATGCTTTTTCCCCTCCCACATCACCTGATCCTTGAAGAAGCTTCAACACTGGTCTGGTCAGCATGACTCAACCAAGTATCCAGCTAATGTCATAGGAGACTAAAACGTAAATACCTTCACCACTTCTGTTTACTTAATATTGAAACAGTGAGAAGTAAAAATCTGAATTTTACTTTCTTCCTTGCTTCCTGCAATTCTATCATCTGAATTTACCTCCTCACCAGCAAAAGTTGCTGCCCTTGACTGAGGAACCCCTCACTTTCACATGCAGAAATAGACCTGCAGCCTTTCATGAAGCATTTGGTTGCGTTTGCCAAGGCTGAAGTTTCAATGTCAACAAGATTAAAGAGCACTGCTCACCTGAGTTTCAGAAACGGGTGCAAAAGGATTTGTTGGCCTTAGACCAGGCTGTGTGTACATCATTGTCTGGGGTGCCATCAAAGGAGCAGCTCCAACCTGAGGAGGTACCTGTGAGAACAACAAAAAACCCCACAAAACCAAATATATAAAATTCAAACTACTTTGAATCTCACTCATCTCTTTCAATGCAGTGTGAGAAACATTCCAGATTTCACACACTATTGCCAATACATTTAATTTGCAGGATGGTTTGAACATTGTAATTCATGACATGAAACTGGTAGAGACAACTCAATTCTCAGGAGTACAAAACAAATCAAGCTTCTTACCATTCCATATACAGGCACTTGAGGCGTGGTCAATGGGTATGTGATAGGAGCAGGTACCTTTAAACAAGAAAATTTTAAATTTTAGAGAAACTCATGCATACTCAGTAATAGATAAACAGAACTTTGAAAGCCACATACTTTTCAGTACTAAAAATAACCAATGTATTTACAAGAAATTGACTTACATATGCAGGGTAGTGCACTCCATTCTGGCATAGCAAAAGGATAAGATAGAAAATTATTTAATAGGTATTCATGCTGGAAATTCTAACTAAGGGATGGATTCAAGTCCAGTACCGTAACAGTTTTTAACTATGCTCATTTATTAAAACCAATGAAGTGTGAGGAAAAATGTGCAAGGACAGTAACATAAGTTAATAAGCTTAGAAACTTATCACCAGTAAAACTTACAGCAAAATTAGACATTTTACTACACCTAGCCAGATTTGAGCATATTGCTTGCACAAGCATATGTGTGAGAAGCTTTTAGAGGACATGGCATGCAATGCTCCTTCTTCCTCTCATTATTAGAGAAGGGCATAGAAAAAAAAGCCAAGAAAGCCAGTGACCATTTGGCTTAAAAACTGAATAGCGACAGATGTTTAGTCAGGTTGATGTTGCCCACATACTAACATCTGATGTCAGCACGTACCACAGTATGCCAAAAGAAAAATGAAGAGCTTTTGAAGCCTTATATCAGGTAACATTTACAGGCATAGCAATGCATGTTCCTCCCAAGGCCATGCTTTGTTAAGCTGTGCTAATTACACTGAAAGCCAGGTTCTGGATGAAACACTTGGCTATGGGATGGGATGCAGTGGCTCAAGAGTTGGAGGGTCAGCTCTGAGTGCCAGAGGCCCGCCAGGACACTGAGACCTTTGCACTTCTGGGGCACAGATTTTAAAGAGGCTCATAGCTGAGCTAGATCTTCACATCAGTAATTGTTGAACTCATGAAATAAAAACATAACTTTAAATCCACAGTGATCAGTGGGTACTAAGGTACCCTCTATGTTCCAGAAATAAAAATGCATCAGCACTCTAGCAACACATTGTAGAACACCTAGAGGGGATAAAGAGATTGTATGGTCTCAAAAAATCTTACATGAGAATGCAATACAACTGTGCCCTCTCATCAAAATTTTCAGTTTCATTTTTGAGTCCAATACTGGATATAATACTATACTCAACTTCTCTAATTCTGAATGAGCATAGTCATAAGACAAGAAAAATAGGCATCAGAGGCAGAACTATAGTTATTGCAAAATTAAGTCAGACAGCAGTCCAAAATTCACAGGAAATGTGGTAATTATCCTAGTTGTCTATGTAACTGAGATGAACATCTACTTCGCTCTAAGAGCTATATTTTAGAAGTGATTCATATTTCTATGAATATATTATGAATACAACACAGTTGAAAAATCTCTTTTAAAATCATAAAAAAGTCAGTTGCCTACAAATACCCCTCCTAGAAATGACAATTCTTTATTTAAATAACTATAAAAGATACACTTAACATCTTGTACTTTGTTAAAAATATGAAGTTGCTGTTGAGCATTATCAGAAGTCCAAAGTGCAGCTTTGACCTCATTATTAAGGTGCCTTGCAGAGATTGCAGCAGTGTTTCATGACAAAACTGAAAAAGGAGCAAAGACTGGAAGGAACTGCAGTTTGGCCCTGCAATTCTCTGGATTCTTAACGGTGAATTTTTGTGTGCACACTGGCGTGTGAGGGGGAGTGGGAGCATCTCAAACATGCACATCAGGAATTTTCTGGACTGGGATCATTTGTTTCAATCCTGAAAGAATTTATGAACTGAGACAGGTAATCTACCCTTCACTTGAGATACATGCCCTTAATGGACAAGTTTTTCAGTGAGGGGAAATAAACCATGCTAAAATCTTTACCTCATTCAGTAAGATCCTATGATCCTGTAAGCATTCCCTGCTACCCCCAGTCTTGTACCAAATGCCTTTGCTGTTCTTTATAAATTAATGCAAGCAGAGAAGCAGCATTTGCTGTAATGAAGTGTGATTTCACAGTACAGAAATTACCATGTGTGGAATAGTGGGTAAGGGAGTCGGGGTCCATGTGGTCGATGTGCTTGTTTTTGCTTGCCAGTTTGTTCCACCTGTAAGTTTTTTCTCTGTAGGCTGAGACCACTGCATATCTGATCTAAAATGAAGCCATGGTGTTAGTTTTTCATGGAGAGGCAACAGCTAAAGTAAAACAGCATAACAGGAAACCCAAACATCCTTAATGCATGCACACAGCTGAAATCTATGAAGAAACACTCAGAATTTCAGTAATTACTTATGAGTCTCTTCTCCAGTAAGTGTGAAGTCTGGGACTTCTGTTTGTGTTAAAAGTGAACTATCAGTACTGCACTGTGCATTTAATGATTAACTGGAGTTCGATGTAACTTTTATAGTGTTTCATGAAAATAAAAATACTTCAATAAAAATACAGCAATTGCAAAAATAATTAAAGTGAGTTTCTTTAAAAGTTAAGGTTGGCCACGTTGTGGTGACTGACCACAAACACGCTGTTTCAATGCACTTCTCAGTTATTTTGGATTGTTTCAAGAGATGAGATCCTTGCCACGTTAGTGCCAGAGACTTTCAGATAGGTACGTGAGAATATTCCAAGTACATATATGCGCTTACTTTTTAGATGGAGTTCCTCCAAAGCCAAGATCTGTGGGAGAAAAGAAGCAGACAAAATCCTTAAGCATTTTAATTTGGGAGGGAAAAAAAGCTTATTTTGCTTTTAGTAAAAAATGAGAAAGTGAATTTTAAAAGCTTCACACTTACTTCCTACTAGATTTGCAAGTGAAGAATCAAGGTCATTTGCTAAAATTTTTCCACTTTGCTGGCTGGCTACAGTGGCTCTTTGACTTTGTGGAGGTACTGTGGGTTGCAAGACATCATCTAGAAAGTTAAAACCTAAACAAAGAAAACAAAAGCAACTGTTAACAAAATGGTTACATGACATTTAATAAATGACATCTATAGGCCAGGGAAGTATTTTCTTTATAGAGCGCTAATTTGAGTATTTATGTGTGAAGGTTCAACATGATGGAAGTATTTAAGACTTTGATAGAAGCATAGTTTACTTATTTTTCATGGAATAATATATTGTACCTACTAATCTAAAAGAATCTTTAACTGTGCTTTAACAATACTTTGCTATACAGAAGAGAATGATTCTAACTCAGGTATTCTTCAAGAAACACACACAACCAGTTCTGCACTTCTGCCAGTGCCAGGCATTCTGAATGGAATCAGAGCGAAGTCATCACCATGTACCAAGAGAAAGCACAGAAGAAAAATGAACACGAGCTCACCCGTTAGGAGAATCCAGTGGGCCACGTTCAAAGTTTGTTCCCCCAGAGAGAGAGGAAACAGTTATTACACAGAGAATGAAATCAGTCAAAGCTAATTTTAAAGTAAATAACTAACAACTGAACTGATTGCTTCTTATCAGCCCATAATCACCTTGCCAATATATTAAGTTATTAAATTTCCAACTGCAATAGCAATTATGCTAAATTGTTAAGCAATTTTTGCCTGTAGGGTATAAATTAGTCATAAGGCAGTTTTTACCACTTGCAGTCCTGTACTCTGGTGCTGTAGATTTTCCTCCAAAAACAGCATCAAAGTCCACATTAATTGTTGAAGAGGCAGTACTCGGAGAAGCTGAATGAAGAGGAAAACCTGGAAAAAAAAAGTTGAGTAATGAAATACAGCCATTAAGTAATATCACTCATTCAAGTGAAACCAGAAAGTTTTAAAAAACAAACAAACAAAAAAAATCGCATTACCATCAACAGTCACAGGATGATACACAGAAGCATATGTTGGTTTATGACCACTAAAGTCATCTTTGCAAAAAGAGAGAAGAAAATAAGATCAGTTTTAAAGAGGAAAAGGAAGAGGAAACCAAACAATTAAGTCTGCAGTTAAAATTAGGAAGTTTTACTAATATAAAAAGGTTGTTTTTGTTTAATTTACAGGTTTGAAAAGCCAAGTAACTCCTGCATTCCCCATTACAAAAGAGAAAGGAGGCTGCAGTTTGAAAGAAATCAGCTGCAGGTCTTAGGATGTCTAGACTGGGCAAGCAGAACAAAACACTAGTTTATTTCAACTACAGAAATAAACGTTTAAGGAAATATATAATTTACTACACCTGGAATTAATGCACCATTTTCACTTGTTAATAAAAAGTGAAGATTGGCCCATATCACAAAAAGATTACATGGCCCACATTATTAGCATTATCACCTCCAGTTGCAAATAAATTACATGGGGTTTAGTTTTTTTACCACTAAACAGTTCCACTGTCTGTTTGGAGGAAAAAGAAGAATTGATGAAAGGGGTGGCAGATTTTACAGCTTCTTCAACTGGCTTCATGTCAAAGATGTCCAGATGAGGTGGAGAACCAACACAACCATTTGAAGACGAGAAAGGACCTTTCAGATGCAGAAGTGAAGGAAAGAATACAGAGTACAAATAATGGAAAAGAAAAACAGACTGAAATGATTGAATATGAGAATCTCTAGACAAAGTCAAACTGTAAATATTCTACCTAATGATCAAAGTTAGATACAAATTTTAAATAGATATTATCTAGATACAAATTTTAGATACAAATTTTTAGTTTCAGGTAGAAATCTTAACAGCTCTTTGTTTAGGGAAAATAATTCTAATATTGACATAAGGTGGGAGGTGGAGAATGACAGAACAAAGAAGTTAGATAGTACATTTTTGGCTTCAATAATCTACCTTTTAAATAGCATGTAAGAGTATTAATTCTACCTATTAAAATACTAACATTTACCATGGTGTTATCACTGGCTTCTTTTGGCATTTAAGCCATTTCTCTGACATCTAACCTGACCGTTCTTTAGAAGGATGGGTGAAGAAACTGGGGTCCACAGCTTTTTTACAAAAACTCTGAAATTACCAACACCTTTTAAATGAGAAGTATATTAAATATTGCTTAATTAAATAGAAACACTAGTCCAGAATCTTCTCAGTTACATCTGCTTAGGTTTTATTTCCCAGTGTTTTTTAACTTGGATCTTGAGTTATATTTCTTCTCCCTGTCCCCTTTTATTGAACAGTTCTGCTCCTTTGTTCCATCAACACTAATGCTATGTGTTCAAGGAAGTTGGTCAGAATTTTCAGATTATTTACTTCCTATTATGTGATGAATGTCTGGATGCAAAATAGTTAAGGTTTAAGATGCAGATTCAATTAAGTATGAACCTTGTATTCTAAGAATTCCCTTATCATTTAGACAGTCAAATCAAGGTATGAGCTCACCTCCCCAAGCATTGCTTGCTGATGTTGATATAGCTGGAGTACTTTGCACAGTTGGAACAAATGCAGGCTGAAGATCAAAAAGATCACTAGAAAGGTTGGGCATGCTGAATAAGAAATGAGAGACAGAGAGAAAAATATAAAGATATATAACAGGCATTGTATCCTTGCTTTTATGAAAACTTGTACCAATCTCATTTTCTCTTATTTGCTAACAGCCCATCAACAACAGTGATACAATGAACTGGTAATTAAGCACTTACTGACAAAATTCCTGTGGGTACACCAAGAAAACATCAGCAAAAGGTACCTGAGAAGTACCTAGGATCACAGTTTTGCAGTTGATTGTGGAGCTACAGGTCAGTGCAGTGATTTCTGTTTCTTTTGGAAAGCAAAATATCTCTCACCTATTTGTTGTGGGTGCTGGTGCAGCAAAGAGGTCAACAGCTACAGTGGTATTCACACTTTTTCCTGATAAAGTGCTTGGGGATGCTGATGTGGAAGTGGAATTTGATACTACAGAGATTTCTCTTAATCGCTGCTCCTGAAAGGCAAGAGAGACAGTTGGCATTTTAGTCTTATTAATTTATTAACATTTCAGTCCTGGAGATCTTTTCAAAGAAGAAAATTTAAATTATGGTCTTAATAAATAAAACACTTCTTCTTCTGCGAAGTCCTAAAAACAGAAAAATAACTGAAACTAGAGATAAGAGTATTTGTTTTAACAAAGCATGTAAAAATTAAGGTGAGACTTGATGTTTTCAATAATTATTTTGTAATCCATACCTGCCTAGAAGTAAATCACTTCTAATCAAGCTACACATTCCAGGCTCCCCCTCCACAGTCACTCAGAGAAACACCTCAATGGACATTTGTTCAGGAAGGCTCATTTCCCTTCTTTATGAGTCTCTTCATGGTTCAATTCAGACATTCAGAAATCACTGTGACAATGTGCAACCCAATCATAATGGAGCAATGTAGCACCCTTGTTTAAATTAATTTCAGATTTACATCCCTCACTACTTCTAGATATTTCACTGCATTTTTACTGCACTGGTCAAAGCACAGGTGTGTACTTTACACAACTCACATACCTCACATAAAACACTGAGTGACCTTGCAAGCTTCATCACCATACACTATTTTATCCAGTTACAAAACATATTTGAATACAAAACTTGATAAAAACATCCTACCTTAAGTGCCTGCAGTCTAACTTGTTCCTCCTCCAATGCCTGCTGCTTTTCTTTCTCATCCATCCGGCTGAATGACATTCCTGTATTGGCAAGTGTGGAAACAGCACTGGATAGGGCACTGGCTCTAAAAAGAGCAATAATTCGAAAAAGTATTATTAAAAAACCCATGGTCAGGTATACATCACTTCCAGTTTCATTATCAAGTGCCTTATTTAGTCGTGTGTCATCCTCCTTCCCTTACTCTCTGGTACAAAAGAGCAGACACCCCAAAAAGAGTTTGGTGACAAAGAGGCACAAGTGCACAGAGTGACTCCCTCGAGTTTCAGCAGGTAGGAACTAGAAAATGTGGAACATAGCAGTTGTCTTTGCTCTTTAAAGTTACCTCGACTAGACTGGAATGTTGTTCAAATGTCAGAAGCACAGAAAGCTCGTTTGCACACTATGTAACAGCAAAGAAAGCACAGCATTATTCATATGAACAGAATATTGTGGCATCCTTAGATTCTTGAAAAAAATAATCTGAGGGGAAGGACAGCAAATTGGGAACATAGCTCAGACTGATATATTTCTCAATATTTACCAAGTTTCTGTGAGAGAATGTCTATGCCGAAAGAGATCTCTCATTATTCAGTCAGAAATATTTTCACACATACTGATACTGTACTTGACAGAAAGAATAACACAATTTCTTTCAGCACAACACATCTAAGCTAATTTGGCTATTTTGAGGAGGGGTTGAATAACTTTTATGAGAAGGTTAAGATAAATTCATGGTCTGAGAGGTAGGCCATGAATATATAAATAATAACAATTAATACCATCCTGTCTTGGGTAAGAAGAATATCAAAATCCAAACACCTCGTAAATGTTACAAGTAAAGGACTTAAAAAAGTGGAAGCTAAAATGAATAATATACAAGGTCTCAGCTCAGTGGTTTATTACAGCATAATCAGAAGTCTGTCTGAGACACAGGCAGACATACCTACATTTCAAATGTGGCTAAGCTATCAGACTATTACTCACTAGATGTTTCATTTCTATTTCTGGGAAGATACATTCAGAAGTGAATAAAAATAAAGAATAGCACATGACAGAATCCTGAAAATTGTTAGAATGACAAATCTTAAGTACAGGCACTGCTGTAATTCGTTGTGTGCTCACCTGCTGGCAGCAGAGACTTCCTTTGTTTTCTTTCCCTCCACAGAAGCCAAATGCTGTTCCAGTGCCTCAAGCAAGCTGCTGGGTGCCTAAAATTAAAAGTATTTATAAAACACTGCTTTTATCAACACATCATTGTTTAGTACACAGATTGGTTTTCTCACCAACTGAAAACAAACAAAATCTCACACATCAGCAATGGTGCCTTTGGATTTTGCTGCCATCCTACACACCCAAATTCCATCTACTCAGTGGTGGTTCCTTAAAAGGAGTGGGACCACAGAGGCACGGAGGGAAGGATTCTCCAGAGTGGCTCTGCTTCTGTGCATACAAGTCAGATTCTTGGTTTTGGCAACAGTATTTGCTATGTTAGAATTAACTGAATAACCAAAGCTGATGAAGCACTACTCAAACTCACAGAAGCCCACCAACAAAGACCTGGCATTTTTTATATACTTTCCCAAGTAACAACAAAAACCCAGTCACTCTCCATTCAAATATTTATAGTCAAAGGCTTGCAGTAGAAACACCTGACAACAGCAGGATACTAGGTTTGATAAAACAGGGAATCAAATCCCATCTGATCCCAAGGACGTTACTGCAGACTGAGTAGCTATTCAACATGTAACTGTACAATAAACCAACTCAATTACTCTAAGTGAAATTAATCCTACTGCAGATTTAGATGAAGGGGATCTACCCCTAAAATGTAAATCTATTTGCCAGCTCAGTCCTCCTCACTTGGCAGGGTTTCAGAGACATTAAGCCTCTCTTACCACTTGCCAACTTTCAGGAGGTTGGACAGATATAACAGGCATTGTTGGGAGGAAAAATAAACTTGCCCTTGCTAGCCCTTCTGTACCAAAAGCTAGAACAAGGCATTTCCTGGAAAGAGGAAAATATTATTCACACAAGGCTTTGGCAGGCAAGCTCCCCTTTGAAATACTGAGCACAATTCTACCTTCCCACTTTCATTGAAGGCAAATTCAAGCTAGATTAATTAACAGATGTAAAAAAAAAAAAAAAAAAAAAAAGAAAAAAAAAAAAAAAAGAAAGGACAATCAGAATAATCCTATAAAACTGCTTGTCTTAAAATGAAGACTTGAGCTTATATTTCTTAAGTAGAGCAAGGTAGGCTAAGACAGTGTAGTTACCTCACAGGTCATGAATGAATTCAGCGTTCGACCCAGACAGCTAAATCCCAAGGGGGACATTTTGAAATAACCTTTTGGAAAGGTATCAGGGACAAAAAACCCAAACCAAACAAAAAACCAACCAAACAAAAACAACAAGCAAAAACTCAAAACAAAAAAACCCCCATCCAATCAAACCAGACTTCCCCATACTTTTACCTTTCAGGAGGCACAATAGCTTGCAAAAGGCATTGCATGGCACAGCTACTTAGATAATCTTAGTAACAGGAGACTATGCCCTAATTCCAGAAAGCTTTTCCTCATATTTTTTTCTCCCATATCCACTCAAACTTATTTGTATGGAAATGCATAGTCTGTACTTACTTTTTTTTAAATCCTCTGAACAACCCCCTCAACCAACCACAAGAACTAAACCAAACAATTAAGTAATGCCCTCTGAACTTTCTCCCTACTGCAGATATCCATCAAAACATCAGACTTGGAGTGAACAGGGTAGTTTTATGTCAGAAGTTATACCTGGGCTAATCCAGCTACTGACTTTAGAAAGGCTGTGTTTCATGATTCACCTCCATCCCCCACCCCCCAAAACACATGACGGACTAACATCCATACAGAGGGAAACAACCCCATTACATTCATGAAATACAAGAACAGCTATTAACAGAAAGCAACATCACTGTGAAACAGGGCACCTACAAAGGAAAATATTTTCTTCACAGAAACAGGCAAAAGTGGCAGTATTAAGAAATTACAGCAAATCCTTTTGAAGTGGCACTAAATGGATGTACAATTATTCAACTCATATTAAAAAGCCATGAAATTTTCTGTCTAAGTAGTGGCACTGAAATTGCCAAAATGCACAGGATGCTGAGGTCTACCACCAGCTCAGAACTGCTTTTCTCATATAAGTGCACTTAGAACAAAACAGCTGAGCTATTCGAAATAAAATGTTGTGGGCACAGTAGATATTAAGTATTTTCTCACTGAAAGTTTCAGATACAAAAAGCAGCAAAGTGAAGTTAAATACCCCTATTCCCAGTAAATAAAAAACCCCACTTGCTTTCAAGAGCCTTTTAATGACCCAATTACGTGGACAAGTGCACACTAACCCAGTGAGGTATAAATAACTTCAGACTTCAGTATAATGTGATTAGCATAATACAGCCCAGCTGAATACTGCAGTACTAATCAAAAGACAAAGTATGACGCTAAGATCAAACACCAAGAGAAAACTTCAAACTACTGTTTTCAATCATTACCTGCTTTTACCCTGATGGTTTCAGTCATATTACCTTTATACCACATGGGCAAGTTCTTGAAGTGATTAATATTAAATGCTAGGAGCAAGCATTAGAGATTTGTGCTTTGAAGCATGCATGATTTCAGATGGAAATCATACTGTAGGCAGTAATGAACACCACTGACAATGGAAGTTTGTGGCTTAGGTTTGATTTCCATATTAAAAAGACACTGATTAAGGTTAGGCAAATCTTCACACTAGATATATTTTTCATGATTTAGCCCATGAAATTTAATTTCAAGAAGCTAGTGTGGGATTAGATGTGACTGCTCAAACATTACACATTAGATTGTTAGTTTGTCACTGACTGCACTCCACCAGCTCCAGCAGTCGAGCTCTAAGGCACTGCAGTTTGTGCCCAAGTCTCCTCAGGCTGTTTATTGCACCCTGCAGCTTACTCCGTGCTACAGAAATAATGACAAACACTCTGCTCTGTTGGGCTGGCCCTAGGTGAGAAATAAAACATCCCTGTAAACTGAAGGGACTCACAAAGAATACCCTTATTGACCTCTGTGCACTATCAGTGTTTCCTGTTCACCAGGTCAAAGCATTTTCTCACCTCCCTTCTGCCCCTCAGTTTATCCTCACTGGAAGGTGTTTCCCTGCATTCCACCTTTCTGACTGAGTTTTGCAGCACACAATCTGCACCGCACATGTTCCTCATACTACTGAGTAAAATCAAAGCCAGCATTAAGAGTTGATATAGAAACATCAAATTTATTCTTCAGACTTAAGGGGACAGAAAAAAATTTCAACTGAACCAGCTCACTGTCACCTTTAAGTGTGTTAGAAGACATTAGAGGGAAATAGAAGGTTTTCCTCTAGGTATGGCAAGATACTTCTGTTTACTTGCCAAGGAACTCTCTGTGATAAAAAAACAGAAGTTCTTGAAAACTATTATTTTCTGTGGGTTTTATTGCTTTAAACAAACAAAAATCTCATTAAGAACTGCAAAGTTAAGTATTGAATACATTTAATCCATGTGAGAAACTACTATACATATTTCCCACATAAAAATACATGAAAGAGAATACAGTCTAGAGAAGAAAGATTACTATGCTACATACCAACCTTTAAAAACACAAAGAACAAAATAATTGGGTTAATCAATATGCAACGTACACTGACCTGAGTAAGATCTGGAATGTCACCTTGATCAATTCCAACTTGCTGGGTTTACAAAAAAAGAAGGAAGAAAAGTACATTACTACATGCAGTGCCAATGAAAATAAAAACCAGCAGTGTCTGAATGTTACATAGAAGCTGGCATATTAAAAAGGGATAGTCATAATTTTCTGAACTGCTACAAGTTTCACTAGGCACACACCTCAGAAATCAAAAATGCATTAAACTGCATCTCAAGGCAAACTCAGTTTTTCATCCAGCCCAACCTGCACGCAGAAAAGCCTGCTAGAAGCATTAGAAACAGCCACATTGCTTACTGGAACTAGATATCAATTTTTAAGTACTTACAGTAAAGGAAAGCCCTATAAATATCTTTAAATAGACTGTAAGAATCAGTTTATACATTCTGGAGCATTCATAAAATTTATAATGATACTTCAGAAAGTTTACTATGTGGTCTGGCTAATAAAAAGGATACCCAAGAATCCCCACTCCATGTTAACAAGCATATATAATCTTTAAAGTACCTAACCTCTAGAAAACTTCCCTGTATAGTGAAGGTAAGCAAACAATCTGTTTCAAGGTGTTTCTACTGATAGTGTACCAATACTGACAGCTAAATGATATCCTTTCCACATACATAGATTTATTTACCTCTGCTACTTTGAGGAACTCTGACAATTTGGTCATTCTGGCTAGAAATTTTTTGTAAATATCCAAGCCTTCTTTGCACTGGTTCTTCTTCATATCAAAATATCTTTCTGAGGATGCAAATAAAACTCTTGTAAGATAATACCCTCCCCAGCAAAAAGTTGACACAGTATTATACAAGTTAATTTGACACAGGCGTCAGTAAGAGGACAGCAGTAACTCAAAGCTATTCAGATATTCAAGCTTATAATACCTGAAACATTTTATAATAAGGCAGTCAATATGAAACCACTTATTTTTCTGTTTCAGCGTGTTAGATTATAATGCAAAAATTTATTAAACATGGATGTGAATCAGTGCAAATCATTAAATTAGGTATTATGGTGAATATTTTCAAAAAGTTAGCTTTTTTTTTTTCCAAAAAGCTGGTAAAATAATTTGAAATAAATCTCATTATCATTTGAAAATATTCCTGGTATTTATTTACCTTTTTAGACCCTCTATCAATACATTTTGATGTGGAAGTGGCTATGTATACTGAATTGACCTACCAAAAGGAGTACCAACCACATCTTTTATGGTTTTGCCCTATATAATTACAAATATGGCACAGAGTAAAAATTAATGGATTAACAGAACAAATTGATGGCTTCATTCATAAATTTGCTTAAATAGTAATGAAAAGGCTTTGCTAAGAGCTTATCACCCTCTTAAAAAAACCCTACATTTTATCTCATCAGCTCAGGTAGATTCAGGTACCAGTCAAACGTGACAAGTCAAGTTTTAAAGAAAGAACAGGAAAACAAAATTCAGCCATACTGTGAGTATATGAAATATTCAAAACACCACATATCTCACCAAACCTTTATAGTCCAATTGCAAAGGTTATCCATTGCACTTTCATGGTATTTTTGTTTCAGTCTCACCAACCACCCTCTCATTTCACTTTCTGTTTCAATATGTATTCTTCCAGGTAGAGGTGGATGTATAAGCCTATGCTCCTGGTCACTAAAACTAAGACAGGCTTCATTTAACAGCAACAGAGCAGAGAAAATTTATTAAGAAACTGAAGTTGTCTATGTTCTTTAGTTTTCTCAATATCTTTGACAAAATTCAAAAGCTAAAAAAATTCTCACATACCTAAAAGATTAATAATCCCCTCATTGTATGCTGCAAAAAGTCTAATGGAATCTTTAAAGAGGAGCATAAAGGCAGCATTTATAACACCATTTGTTAGTTCATTTGGATTTGCCTGTGTAGAAAGCAATGAGAAAGTAAATTAGTATTTAGCAAAATAATGAAACTCTCACTTCAAAGTGAGAGAATGTTACTTAACACTAAGCTTAAAGTACTTACATCAAAATCAAGGAGTGCATCAAGCTGGTTCTGTATGATTGGAAGGGTTTTCAGAAGCTTTTCAGGATTCATAGTTCTCATCACTCCATCTATCCTACAGAGTAAAGGACACACATTTACAAGATACAGAGATCTCAGCACACATTGCATTGTTTCAACAATGCGATGTTGCTTCCAAGGGCCAAAAGAGCACCATTCTATACAAGCTCAAGAACAACTATGGCTTTCCTTGTCCCACCCCCTGCAACAGGAAGGATCAAACACAAGTAGCAGTAGTAGTCTTACCCTCTTTTCATTTTGGTGAAGTCAACTGCTACAAGTCTATATGAAAGTGCTTTTTCATTCAAGTATCTGCTGTATCGCCTAATGAAGGTAGACATATCATAGCCTAGAAGTTAAGCATTTGTAAATTAGACATTTTGAAGGGAAAACTGAGGTTTTTCAGTTCTTTTCAAGAACTGTTCTCCTACTAGCCTATTTTATGTCAGCTTGCATAAAGTCCTTCCTAAGCACTTTCCAGGATCTTGGGATGTGACGTTAGTGTCTTCCCAAGTAAGTGGCTAAGATTAGGAAAGCATTTGTTGCAATTATGAGAATAAACACCTAAACACATTAAAATATTAAACAAGAACTGAGCAGAAAAGATTAGGCAAGCACCAATTAGTTCTTGTTAAGATGTTGTTGAAATTAGAATAAAAATGTATTCCTAGTAAAATGCTGAAGAGTTTGGTAACTTATCTGCCATCCCTCAAAACCCACATAAAAAGCTAAAAATGTTTTCTACCACTAGCAAGTAATTGAAGGACTTATCAGAGATTTGAAGAAGTTCTCCCTATTTATACAGCACATCCTAATTACCATTCCATGCACCTTAACAGTAAATATTTACTTCTGAGTCTTTACAATGCAACAAGAACAATTATTATTGTGCTGATAATTCATCAGGTTTATTCTAATGAGCATCAAGAGCTCACTTCGTAACATTTACAGCTGTGTGTGCAATGCTACATACATTACAGACAGATTTCTAGTACTCACCTAGGTAACGCAGAATCTCACTTTACCTGTGTCTACATTCTTGGCTGGACATTTTTTTTATGTCTCATGAAATAAGAATCAAAACACTCTTCCATTTAGATGTCATTTAGGTCCTAGTATGCACCAATGCATGCACCATCACAGAAAAAAAAAGGAGTAGAGTTATCTCCTTCATGAAAGATTCTTACCCTGCATGGCACTTTTGTCCAGGTAGTTATTTAGGTTGAACAAAGTGTTCCGGGATGCAAGATACTGGATAAAGCGCTGTTGGTGAAGGAAAAATGGAGAATTTAATTGTTGTGAGAGTCAAAACATAGAAGCATATTACAAGCAAACTACATTTACCTTGTAACTGTTTCTAGTAACCTCTATGTACAATAGAAATTAGTTAAAAGGGAAAAAATGAGAGGAAAACCTGAAAATACTCATTAGCAAAGCTTCTGACGTCCAAAACTCAATTTGGCAAAAATATAAATTTAAACTAAACAAAGAGACATTACTGATCATGAATAAAATACAAATAATCCTAGAGGAATCTGCCTAGTTAACTTTGTACTTTAGAACAGACAAGCTGGAAAACATAAAGCAAAAATACTACTTGCATAATCCAGGCTCCTGAAGTTTGACGTAGCTCAGCTGCTGCAGTGTGAAGAGCACACTTTGTTTTACAGGTCATTTCAATCAAGTTCACAGAGCTTTGCAGAGAGGAGGAACACCAAGCTTTCACAGCAGGTTAATGGCTGGAAAGCACTTCTAAGAATTGGCACTTCAGTGTTACCAGTGGTGAACAATCATTTCTTAGGTCAGTGACCATACACAGGTTCAGGACTGTCACCTGACCAAAGTTTAGCTTTTAACATAAGGCTTGTGCAAGAGAGGCTACATTTCTAACTCCATGTTATTGTCTAGAAAGCTTTTACTAGATTGTGATGAAATAATCTATGTGAATTAAATGCAGTAGAACGGTGCTTCAGGGGAATGCTAACAGCAACAACATATGCAGACTCAGCCCATTAGATGGTGTCCTGCAAGATCAAATATGCTAGTCACCATATTCCTCTCCCCTTTACCAAGTATTCTTTCTTATCTGTTATTAGGTTGGCTGCATATTTACAGAGTGCTAACAAGACTCTTCTGCTGTGCTCTTACTGATAAGCACTACCCTAATGAAGTAAAGCTCATCAGAAGTCTTTCAAGCCTTTATTCTACAAAGGTCACTCATTATTCCCTCACAGACCAACCCAGATACCTGCAGGTAAACTGCAAACACTGATATATTTTGGCATTGAAGTAAGGAAGGAATATTTTTTTTCCTCTGGACAAATACTTTAGAGGCATCAGCAGAGGAAAAATGAAGTCTTTGAAAAACTGAAGTACATATCTAATGCTTTACAGATTGAGACAATTTTTAAAAAGCTCTCTAGTAGGGTTTAAGAGAACAAATCTTGTCTTACCTCATTTCCATACATCATGAGGTGGTGTGTTGTAATTAGAGCTTTGAACACTACAACCCAGCTACTGTTTGCAGTTCTCTCAAAGAGTGTATCTGCCAACTGTGGAATATTCACATTCATTTCATTTGTGCACTGTATTAGATCTAAATTAAAGGAAAGAAAAATCAAAGCATTACAATGAATTACATGCTCAGAGGATCAACATGTTATTTTGCGGTTTTTACATTGAGAATTCATACTGAAAGCATTAACTTCAGTTCTTGGTTTAAGAAATAATTGAGGTGCTTTACTCTCCTTGCTCAGATTCACTACATTTTACTGAAAAACTCCAAGTATGGACTTCAAAGGCATTTCAATAATTTGATGGAGTCCCAATATCTCATCAATAAATAACCTTTTCCATTAAAATGGAGCCCAAATTAGTCTCTGAAAGCCAGTGTGAGCTGGCTGGATGTGTGACCTTCTGGATGCTCAATGCCTGAGGTCACTCCATCTAACCAAAGAAATGAAAAGCTGAGACATCCCAACCTCATGAGATCAACAGGCAGCACAACCCTGCCACTCCCACCTAGGCCTGAGTACTCACAATGATGGCAAACGAGATGCTAGGAATCTGTAAAACATGCCTCTTTTCTGTAAGAGCAAGAATTTGCATCTATGCACCCTTCCCCTTAGCTTAAAAACACCTGATCACAAGCCTACTGAGTATTTTGTGATGGATCATGGTAGGTCTTGGGCTTTCATACAAAAAAGCTCTTTGTGTCCTAGACTGACAATGAACTCAATAGTAGAACATTAACTTGGGAGGTCAGAGACAGAGAGGTTCAAGACTTTGCCTGAGATTTAGCACAAAACCAGGACAGGCTCCAGCAGACATATGGGAAGAGCACTTGCCTGAGAAGGCTAAAGAAGGTACTTGCTGAGAAAAGAGCAGAGAACTGAATCCAGGACTACTCTAAACCCCTCGAGACATGCACATCAGACATTTATTCTCCCTCTGTGCTAAATTTGGCTCAGGTGTGATCAAAGTACACCCTAAGGACTGGGCAAGGCCAGTAAAACAAACATTTGGTTTGAAAAGCTTCCTTTGTGGCCTCTCATTTAAGCTGAGCCTGTGAGCAGCCCAGTGGCAGCAGAGCCCATGGCTGTTTGTGCAGCTTGTCTGGATGAGGAGCTGAAGGAGGGCAGGTGCCTGGGCAGCCAGGCAGCAGCTGAGTTCCGAGGTGTTGGCACCACTGAAACAGCCAACTGCTCTGCCTTAGCAGCAGCACGGAGCACAGACTGTGTCATCAGAAGCACTTTAAATGTCAACTTAGAGCTCACACATTGATAATTTAGGACAAAATATTTCACAGAAATTCTGCACTTGAAATTTATATATTTCTAGTGCACAGAGTATGTTACAGATGGACTTTAACTAAAGATTGGTTTATTAAGACAAAGTCCTTTGATTAAGGATTGCTGTTTAAAATAGTTTAATAACCAGAGTAATTTTAAAAAATAATTTTAGTATCTCATCAAGGTAGAAAGCTATAAAATGCAAGTTATAATAAGTTACTAATTTCATTCAGATGTCTGAGATTTCCAAGTACATACAAAACATGGAAGCTGGGATGAAAACTTTCATTCTTATTAGCAATATACAAAAATGCGGAAATAGCTGCACAAAAAGAAGAGCACCAGAAAGCAGCTTTAAGCAAGATATACATCAAAACCTTATTGCTGAGTAGTATTCAAAGAGTTCAATATTTACAAATGTGAACTTTCTCAAAACCCGAGTAATTTGGTTAGCTACTGCTCCCTATTCATGGTTATATCACCATTAGATGCTCTGTCAAATTAATAAGTACTTTAACCTCCAAGTCTAAACAGTCTATAGGCAATTATTGCCCCATATAATGAAGCAACAGCCTCATCAATTGAATGAGGATCTTGTTGTGACATTTCTAAGTAGTTATCTCAAAACACACTAAAGCAACTAAGTCTTCCTAAATCCAACCAGTTTATAATCAGGTATTATAGAAATACATGGAAAATACTGAGCAGTATCTAAGAGCAGCAGCTGATGTGTCTGTACCCCACACAGAAATGTTACAGGACTATTAAAAGTCCTACTCTCAGTTTATAAAAACCAACCAACCAACAAAACCTCAACCAACAAAAATCTCAAACTCTTTCAGGAGCAATACCTATAAAACTAGGTAACAGTTAAAGAAATTCCATTGATCTGCTGAGGTCAAAGACCACACAGCTTATCGAAAATATTAATTCAGCACAAAGTCCTTTTGCTTCACATAATCAGTAAGCAAGTCAAATTTTTCACTGAAGATTTTTCAATATTAAATGTGCTTATTAAATAACAGCTGAAACTAGAAGGAAGATCCAGGTTAAAAACCCAAATCTTGCTGCTCTCCAGTCAAGCTAGGCAAGGTATTTTCATTTGTACTTTGCCAGCGCTCCCCAGAGAGATTTCTGTCCTGTCACCTTCCCTCAAGCTAAGGTCTCCCAGCAGATGTTCCAGCAGACCCCAAGATGATGCTAACCCTGGGAGATCCTTTGCACATTCTGATGTCGGTGACTGCCACTGAGCGTTCTTACAGTGCTGCTTGGGCACAATGTAACAGGAATCCTACTGCTAGCACCTGCATGCAGTGCTCTAAGTGGAGAGCTCTCCTTAAGCCCCATATCCATAAAACAAGCCTTGCTTTATGCCAGAATAATGGTTTACTTCCACAGGAAGCCACGCAGATCACTTCTGTCGAGTGTCAGTTACACAGTGAAGCTGACAGAGCTCTGCTGTATTTGAGAAGCTCTTTTGTTATTGTTTCATTCTCAAGTGTGGACATTTCTGTGTAAGATGCATGTCTGTCCATCTCAAAAGGCAACCAAAATTAAACACCTCACATGGGCAGGGCCACTAGGAGTCTAATTCAAGCTGCGGCTGAGTGAGCTGCCACCCCATGCACTCTGAGAGACATGAGACACACTGAGGACAACCCTCACTGGCTGCCCTGGAGACAGTTTTTACAGGGGGTACTCAGCACAGCGTAGTCTTTGATTCCAAACCTCCTTCAACAGCCAAGCACATAAGTCACAGTTACCAATATCGGAGAACACATGCTTAGACAAACAAAATGTCTCTGAAATACTAAACTAAGCAAAAAATGGCAGTGCATTTTAAAGGCCAAAACTGGACCTTCTTAAGAGCGTATTGCAAGAGACCAAGTTTAAAAAAAAGGCTACTTCAAGGTTTCAATAAGGCTACTTGGGGTAATTTAAAAAAATATTTTACAACTAGCAATAAAAACAAAGCTGGCATTATATTTTAATTCTACAATTGAGATACATAAAAAGAAATGTAAGCGCCATTTCTCTAACATGATTCTTCTAAGTCTGCAATGGGAGTATCTAGATAGAGACAACTGTAGGGATCTATTACAGCTGGTGGCACAGAAGGAAGAGGCTATTATCCCCATACAGCTGGAAGTATAAAGGAACACATGCACCTGAGAGACTGACAGCTGGGCAACAGTAACATGGATGTTGGCAGCAAAAACTGGAATGAAATGCACAGGGTGAGTGATGCTCATTTTCCTATGGCAGTACTTATATAAACACTTCACAACTCAAAGCATTTTGCCAATTACCCAGAGGAATCATTTCAACTGCAAGTGAAACTGCAGCACTATTTCTAGAATGGAATTTAGGAACATGTTAACATCACACAGGAAAAAAAAAAAAAAAAGAAAAAAAAGAAAATTAAAAAATAAATCTAACAGTTTGAAACCATAAGAGTACCATAGGGGCTTTCAAGCAGCCTGGATGAGCTGAGAGAATCTTAGTGCCAAGAACAGTACTAAGTATTTCTTTTCCACAACTCATCTGAAATACTGGCACAGGCACATCATCTATGAAGCTATACTGCTCTTCAGAGAACAGCATGCATAAATCCAGATATTAAAAACAAACAAACAAAACCAAAAAACCAAAACAATACAATATATGTATATGTATCTATCTATATCAGGTTTTTGGAAAATTCTCAGCCAGGCACTGACAAAAACTGACATACTTTTCCCCTTTTAAGTAATAAGAAAAGCCATAATTTTCTTGAGACAGGAATCTCTCTCAAGAGAGCTGTAAATACATAAGATAAAGGCAACCATAATAGTTTAATATTAATGTATTTCTTTCATTTTGTCACAGGACTGAAACTGCTTTAAGACAGATGTAAGAATTAAGACCATTTTCCTCAATCCCAGCAGTCTTAAAAAATACATTTTCTTCTAGAAAGTTGCATCATAGATGGCACATTACAAAAATGTAAAACATCATTGCCACTTCAGCCAACTTTCTCAACGTAGCCAAGGAATGCAACAATTTTTGCTGTAAGACTTAAAAGACAGCAGTCAACTGTTACAAACATTGTTTTGCCCATGTTTGCTCATAGTGCATGTCTGAGAGCAATCTTTAAATTTCAGTTATATAATAACAGCTAAATCTGAGTTACTTTACCACAAGCAAAGCAATTCAGCTATTCTGTCCCACTCCCCCACTAAACAAGGATACAGGACAGACAGCCCATAATGGTTTAAGAAAATCTATATACAAACCTCATTTATAGATCCCACAGTATCAACTATTGTTTTTTCATTCAAGTTAAATTTCCTCAATTATTGTACTGAAAACTTCACAAATTGCTAAAGAACTTCAAATGAATGACAGCCACTGGTCTGGGTAAAGGGTTCAAGAAAATGCCTTTGTCCTGTACAACAACTTGTGCAGGAACCACACTGCATCAGCATTCACTCGACAGCCAAAAGCTCAGGTTGCCAAAAGAAAGAATGGGCAGTACCAGAATTACAGTACCAGAATTACCACTTCTTAGAAGGTTTCCAAAACTTGTATACGTATGGGAGTTTTAAGTTTTGATTAGCAACATTAACTACCTTCCCCTCCCCTGTGCTTCTTAAGTGGGCTGTATACAAGTTAAACAGAAGCTGTTTTTTCATTACTGTGTTAATTTAAAAGCTTAAGCTGCAATTAATTTAGGGGTTTGTTTTTTCCAAGTTTTGGTCTACACACAAGTCCACTCAGCCAGTTACCGGCTTGGCTACAGCTTTAATTTCTTCTTTTTTCTTTTGATTCTTCAGTGGTTAGACAAGAGGAGGTTTGCCTCCAAAGGTGTGACGGCCCCACTGTGCTGTAAAGCAGACTCTGAAGGCTGAGGGAATGACAGAACTCTCACCAGGAAAGAAGAGACAAGACCTTCAGGTGCTCCACTGTCAGCCTCTATAGAACATTTTATATCACCCGAAAATATTACAAAATACTACAGAAATAGATCTGTTTACTTATTTAGGACACCATGACCTACTTTAAAAGGTAAATCCCCAAGTATGCCCATTGACATTGCTTAGGTTTTTAGGGTGGATTTTTTGTGGGTGTTTTTTCACTCTTGAAGTAAAATATGACTATACTACTCAGCAGTTAGGAGTCAGACAAACCACAAGACTCTTAAATACACACCGACACTGCATATGTAACACTTTTCTGTAAAAACCTATATTGTAATACCACAGTTTTTCTTGCTGAGGAAACTTGGCAATAAGGGGATTTTAAGAATTAATCTGAACAGAGGGCACAAACTGATACTCCTCCACAATCCCTGATACAACTGCAGCAACTCTCAAAAAATTGTTCCTGGTAAAGCTTCTTCCTGAGCAGCAGTTACAAATAATACCAGATGGTGTAGCATTTTGAATGACACACACACTTAGTGACCAGAGTGCAACCACCAGAGTTTTACATTAAATCCAAGCTATGTTTTCCTTCATAATGTACTTAAATTTGGAAGTACTCGCACTGTATCTTGGAAAAAATACTGTATGATTTTTTTTCCAGACATTACAGTATTTCATATCTACCTGCTCACATTTAATACAAGTAAATCTTACATACAAGTGAAAAAATAAGAAATGCACTCAAAGGGCTGCAGATGTGTGAAAAGCAGTGCCTGGGTAGGCTCAATGAACACAGGAGCATGTTCATTGGGATTTTTAACCCCTTACAGACATATTTAAGGCACCATATTTCACATATTTTTTTTCCTTCCCCACCAAAGCATTCCTTATTTCAGATACCAAGTGACAATAAAATTTTTGTCTGTCTTAGGCCAAGGTCTGAGCAAATGAATTACACTAGAATACAGAAGTCATGTGGCACAGAAGGGGACTGTCAGGAGACTGACTGACAGCTCTAAACAGCCTGGGATCAAAAGGAACCTGTTAGTCAAAGGGCACTCTCAGTTTAAGGTATTCTCAAGTTAAGAATTGTTCCATGTTTCCATTTTCTTGTTTTGTAAGGGTGACTTACAGCAGATGACATTATTTCAATAGTATTTTCAAACAACACACTACCTCTTTTAGGATTGAGAACCTTTCAAACTATTGAGCAAACTCACCACTTTCTGGCTTCCTGTTATGTTGCCATTTGTGGACTCAAAGGTTACCTCACTGAACTTGTACCACAGGCAGAGCACAAGACCAGAAGAAAAAAGGTAACTTTAAAAAGGTATCTTTAGAAAACAAATTGTCAGTAACCCAGTTTTAAAGCTTTTAATTTCAACACAATAGCTGCAATGTTCACTACTGTAGCTGGATGCCACCCATTCAGATCAGTAACAAATGAAATATATATTGGGCTGGTTTTAACTGTTTGATCCACACCGAAAGCTCTCACACAAGCCAGTATGAGCAGACCAGTGTCACAGGGTCACACATCTCAACTATCCTCAAACAATATAACCCAGAACGCTTCTGCCGAGAGCCTGAACCAGCAGCACCTTTAGTACCATCAACTTGCATGAATCCTGCAAAACTACCCGCCTGTCTTTGAAGAAACCAGCAAAAGGCTTCAAGCCTTTTTTCGTCTCTTTAATGGAAACACACACGCTTATTTCGCTTTTACAAGCTGGAGAGCGGGTGTGCTACAGCACGTACAAGGTTTGTGCACTTCCGAGCAGTCAGACAGGAACTCCAATTGCTACTCTGTTACTAAAGCGAAGCAACACCACTGACACTTCTGTAGATTTCAGGGGTAACTCGCTGCATCTTTTGGTATAGACAAAGAGGTTTTAACATACTAAGTTTAAGCGTATTTAAGCGGCAGCATACTCTCATCCAGAAGAAACGAACTGATCAACCTACGCCCTTCCCTTTACCTCACTTTTAATCTTTTACCTCGTATCGCGAGCCGTAAAACAGAAAACGATGATATTTTGGGAAATGTTCGAAATGTTTAAACGGCTGTAGTCCACGGGATGCACAGAAGGACGACTAAACAGCGCTTTAAAAAATTAAACTCTGCCTTGCAACAGTGAACACACCTTTTCCCCAGGTGCCGGATTAATAAGCACCACTGTATCCAGAGCACAAGAGCTAAGCAGCTCACACCGGGAACAGCTCATGAGGTTAGAATATTTTTGCTCCCCGGGCGCGACCAGGTGTTACAAACCTCGCTCCCTCCACGTGGAAAATAAGTTCTGAAGCTCACACCCGTCAGGTCCACCCAGATTTACAGGACACCCCCATCCAGCTGCAGGCGGCCGGCTCTGCCCTCTCCCCGCCTGTGGCCGGAGGGCCCGGCCGACAGGCTGCCCCGAGCTGGGAGCTCCAACCCCGGGCCCACCGGCCCCGCCGCCAGCTCCTACTCACAGTCCAGGTGCTTCTTCTTGGGGCCCATCACCTCGTGGGTCGTCGCCTTGCACACAGCCTTGGCGACGGCCGAGCCGGTCACACTGTGCTGCGCCGCCGTGATGCGGTCCGTGATCGACTGCCCCGACATCATCGCCGCGGCCCTGGCGGCGGCTCCGCCGCGTCCCCCCGCAAGGCCGGGACGGCGGCTCCCCCGCGGCCGGGGGCGAGCGCAGCCTCCCGGAGGAAGGGCGCCGGCGGCTCCCTCCGGCGGGAGCGCTCGCCGGGCTCCGCCTCAGCGGCTGCTGTCGGCCGCCGCCGCCGGGGCTGTTCCCGCTGCTCCGCGGAGCGGCGGCGGAGATCGCTCGGCTCCCGGCACCGCTCGGCGCTGCCGCCTCCGCCCGCGGGTGCGCCCCGGCTTTCCCTTTCACATTACGCTCACAGACAAAATGGCGGCGGCCGCGGCGTCAGGTGACCGCGCGCCCGCCCCGCTCCCGCCCCGCCGCTGCCGAGCGGGGCCGGGGCCCGACTGGGTCCGGGCCGGGAGAGCAAAGGGAGCGGAGCGGGGCCGGCCGCGGAACGGGGTCGGGAGCAGGAGCGAGGCAGGAGCCGAGGCCGCCCCCCACGCCGGGCCTCAGGTGTCCGCGGGCGGTGGGACCCACCCCCGCTGCGCCGAGGCGCTCCGTGACTCGCCGCCCCCAGCACCGGAAAATCGCAGAATCAAGTTGGATGGAAAAGACCTCTGCGATCATTGATCCCAGGCTGTGACCGAACACCACCATGTCAACCACACTAGGGCACTGAGTCTTTTCTTAAACACCTCAGGGTCGATGACTCCACCACCTCCCTGGGCAGCCCATTCCAATGTCTAATCACCTTTTCTGTGAAGAAATTCCTGCTAATGCCCAACCTAACACCTCCCCTGGTACAGCTGGGGACTGATCTCTCGCTCTGTCACTATCTGGTGGGAGACGAGGCCACTCCCCAGCTGGCTGCAGCCCCCTCCGGGAGTTGCCCGCCGGCTCTTTGTGTGGCGGGCGGCTGCGATGACGAGCGGCGCCCGCCGGGCCCTCACGGCGAGGCGGCGGCGGGAGAAGCGGCGGCGCGGGAGCGGGGGCCGGGGAATGAGCGAGATGAGATTTTCATCGCAGATCACAGCGGTTTGGGCTGGAAGGGACTCTGGGGTAGTCTAGTTCCACCTCCCTGCCATGGGCAGGGACACCTGCTAGACGCGGTTACACTCGTTTTTGTGGTGATGAGTTTTCTCTCGCAGACTTTACTTTCAGAAGCAACGTGTGGGGGAAAAAAAAAAGCCAAAAAAAAGCGCCCAACCTCCCATGCTGAGCCTGTTTCAAGGGACTGTAGAAGCATTTAGTTTGGAAAGACCTCTGAGCCAATCGAGTCAAATCCTTAACCCGGCAGTGCCAAGCCCACCACCAAAACCTGTCACCAAGTGGAGCCACATTTACTTGTCTTTTAAATCCCTCCAGGGTTGGTGACTCCACCATGGTCCTGCAGAGCCTGTTCCTGGGCTTGACAACACATTTGGTGAAGAAATTTTTCATACTATCCAATCTAAACCTCCCCTGGCACAACTGGAGGCTAATTGCTCTTGTCCTGTCACTTGTTGCTTGGGAGAAGAGATGAGCCCCAGCCTGGATGTCGTGGAGCACTACTCACAAGTAGCCACACCACTGGTGGGTTGGTTCTCAAAACCTTTCCAGCTACTGATAGCCAGCACAACCCTGTGAGGGCTGCCATGAGGAGATCTACCCCAGCCAGACCCAGTACTGTGACAAAAGAATGCAGCGTCGCTACTACTCAGTCACAACAAACACTCTTCCCAGGCCATACCACAGAGGAGTGTTTTTTAACTTCTGCATTTATAGTACACTAATATAAGTGTGAAGACTCATACAAACAGAAGATAGAACACAGCAATAGTTATTTTTACTTTGAAGTAAAAATACAAAAAGTAAGGAGAGTAAAAAGTAGGCAGTTGAATACGAGTGTTATAAACAAAAATCTAGCAGCTTCTGACAGTCAACTCATATTTTAGGGTGCTGATTAAAACTGTATTGCTTATATTATCCCTAAAGTGAAATGCACCATAAATATGTGGGTAGACTGCCACAACACCAACCGTCTGCTATTGCAGTACACGTATTAAAGCAGTAAAGCAGGAAACACTTGCACTCACAGTACTGTGTATTTCACTAGTACATAAAACTTTTGTCTTTTATAATATTTGTATGATTTAGAGGGTGTTTCTTGAGTGCTTCAGCATATTCCTTATGGACCATGACAGGGAACAAGGACTGCTGAAATATCTTCTTACCGACTTCTGCTGCATACTTAAACCATCTTTGTACCCAGCAGAAAGATTTATATATTCTCATTAGCTACTGTCCCCTGTCCTTTAACACGCACTCCCATTCTGTGGTCCTCCAAATGTTCATAAGAACAGGCTGTAGCTTGAGCCCATCTTTCAAGATGGGTGCTCAGGGCAGGAGAAGCAGCATGTTAAGTTCTTGGGCACCAACACCAACTTGATTTGTGTCACCATTGCAGCCACTCAATTCCTTTTGAAACTCACTCTTTTTCAGCCCAGTTCATTCCTGGTGGTTGCTCTCACTTGGTGAGTATGTAGTGCTTGCCTTGGCATCTTCATGGCTGTGTCCAGAACAGTCCAGAACATTGCCAGGACCTGCCACATCAAAACCCAGCCATAACCCTCTCTGCCAGGGGCATTTAACTTGGTTGCAGCATGTTTCACATCCATGAATGACCACTGTGGTGGTCTCCATGGTCAGGTCCCCTCCTTGATCATGAGCCCATCTGTATATTCAGCTGGAGGGGTGGGGAAAAAATTAAAATTAAATACAGTACACAGCACAACCCTGTGAGGGCTGCTGTGGGGAAGATCAGCTCCATTCCAGCCAGACCCAATAAATGTAAAGAGAGCAACAAAGGCGAGCAGGGTCAGCAGCAGAGATGTCTGTTTTGATACCATTGAAAAGCACAATAACACTGAACAAATATTAGTGATGAACTGGGGTGTGTAATGTTGTGAATGAAGGATTTCTATAGACCTAAGGGCATAAATGCATTAATACATGGTCACTGATATTAAATTATTGAACATTTCCTGTGCTGGGAAAAGTTACAACCTCTTCAGTCTCACTGGCAGCAGGCAATTTCCAGCTGCCTTATTTTTGTTTTAAGGCTTGTAGTTTCTGAGGAAAAAAGTGATCTTGAATCTTCAAAGCCTGAGGGAACATCAAAACAGTAAGAAAAGAGATGGAAAGATTAAATACACATTACAAATGTCTACATCTCTTTGGGCCTGTCTAAACAGGGAAGTTCTTTTGCAATAAAGGAGGGTGTGAGCTGAAGCACAGCAGCCATTATGTACTACCTCCTTCCCCAGCAGGGACTCACTTATTTTGTTCTGTTTCAGAAAGCTTAAATTCCACATAGAAGTGCCTGAGTTGAGCGTTTCCCTTAGCCATAGTTCTATCTTTACTCCATGTGCTGTTCAGGCCCAAATCTGAGTTCAAATGTCCCTCTTCAGTCAGTGCATTGACTTGCCCTGGGTTCAGGCCATCCTGTGCACCCCCTGGATGGCTGCAGGTAGAATCACAGAATCATTTAGGTTGGAAACGGTCTTTAAGTTCACTAAGTCCAGCCATTAATGCAGTATTGCCACAGCTACCACTAAACCATGTCTCCAAATACCACATCTACACAGCTTTTAAATATCTCCAGGAATGGTGCCTCCACCACTGCCCTGGGCAACCTGTTCCAATGCTTGACAACCCTTTTGGTAAAGAAATTTTTCCTAATATCAAACCTCAACCTCCTCTGGCACAACTTGAGGCTATTTCCTCTCGTCCTGTCCCTTGTTACTTGGAGGAAGAATCTGCCCTTCAGGCCCTGATGTCTGCCCAGGCTAATGCAAAAAGCCTTGCTCATGGCCACTCTCCTGCACCTATGCTTTAGTTCATTTTAGTAAAGATGAAAAGTGGAAATTATGTGTACAATTTACATCTCATTCATTTTGCTGCCTTCTGTTTACTATAGGGCAGGTAATGAAGGCATCAGACAGGAAATGTGGTCGAGGCTTGGATGCATATAAATAGTGCTTGGGGATAGTGGCAGTGGAGGGAATGGATGGTTCTGGGCTCCTGCCATGGCTGAATGACTCAGATGGTTTTCCAAGGAAATGAGTATTTTACCAATGAGTAGTGAGTGTGCTGCAGACTGACTCTACCTACAGCCCCGGGAATGTAAACAGTTTAGCAGCAGGTTTGTCAATAAATACCATCTGCTCAGTAGCACTGAATCCAAAACAGAGCAGAACCTACCTTACTGGAGGCTGTTGTTTTGCTGATAGAGTTGAGATAAAAAATCACAACTCAATTTTTTTTTTAATACTTTGATTGTGATCTGAAATTATAAAACTCAATTTATTCAGGCTTGTTGAATCCCAATTTAAACCCAGGAGAGTCAAAACGTTGTCATTAGCATTTTTCCTGGTGGCCAGTAAGATGTCTGCATGGAGGAGTGAGCTGTAAACAAGGCTGCTTCTTTCACAGTTCAGGCACTGAAGTGTCTGAGAAACACCTCGATTCCACGCTGCCTGCAAGAGAAGGAAACAAACCATGGCAGCAGCAGAGATGGGATTCCAGGGGGCTGAGATGGGGCTTGAGGCTGGTTTCCTGATTTATCACTCCAGTCATGAACAATGGGTGAATCCTTGTCCCAGCCTTTCTCTATACAGGGGCACCAAGAGTTCTTCTTGGCTCCCAGTTTTCCATGAGCTTTGCCAAAGCAGAGTGCTTTGGGGATCTTTACTGCTGTCAGGTGTGGTTGAAATTGGCTGAGGAGGTTTCTGGGAGAGAAACAAGGCATCAGCATCATCTAAAAAGCTAATGCCAGAAGGAGTTTCAATGTTAGTTAATTCTTACCTGAACAGAGACGTGACAAGAAAAACTCCACACACTGTTGTCCAACTTGGATTTATGGGTACCATATTCTGCCAGTCTCTTTTAAAGATCTTCGTTTCCCTCTCTCCGAGTTGTAAAATATTGATAAGAAACTGAGCTCCAGAACTGGGACTCTCTACAGGTGGATTCATTAAGACCTTGCATAACTGCAAAATATGAGAAGATGAGATCACGAGCCCCTTCCTCCAGGACCTCACCTCAAGAGACCCTGAGCAGTGACCAGGTTTGTCTCAGGGCTGGTTTTGGAGCCCACAAGATGCAAAAATTGTACACAATACCTGGGACTTTAGGCCACTTTTTCAAGCACCCTGCAGACATGATATTTATGCTGAACAGTGTAGGAGTGCTAAAGCCACACACTGGTTGTCACCTCTCCTGTCACATGAGGGAAGAATGTCTCACTTCCTCTGTCCCTCCCATTCAGCCCCTGCCGAGAACCAGTGACTGGGGCAGGACTTGGCCCTGGGAGCTCTCTCTTCTCTTCCCATCTATCTCCAACTTCTGCCTCTCAAACTTGACTGCTGGTGAAGTTTGAACTTTTAAATTGCTGGTTTTGTATAGAGAAGAGAGAAAAGGAAGAGGAAAAGAAATAAAGGGAAGGAAAACTAATCTGGAGTTATGCCACAGTTGCAAAAAGCACTGGGAGGCAGAAAGGCAGAACTCCCATGGCTCCCATTGCAGCAGCTGGTTGCTGTTCCTGCCCTTAGGCTCCTCATGTTCTTTGCAGGTGTATGGCTGTCAATAACAACAGATTTGAGAAGATTTCTGATTTATTTCTGAAGTACTTCCCTGTGAAAGAGTTTCTATTTGGTGAAGAAGCTGTTCTGGTTCTGTCTACTGAGCAATTGACCAAGGTTCATGGAAGTCTCCTTTGCCTGACTTCTCTGTTTAACATTACAATTCAATGTTTTTTAAAAAGGGAAAATAAAATAAATACTACAATATGATGCAATTGGTGTAATATAATTACTCCTGGTTTGGTCTGTTACTTCCTGAGTAGGTTTATGGGAAGGGTTTTGAAAAGCAGGAACTGTGTACAGTATCTCATACAAATTCAGGATCAAGGCTTAGGCTTGGAAGATTAGGCTTGGTTTAAGGGGGAAGGGCTCATTTTTGGCTTTGGGACTGTCCCAGGACAAACCTTGTTTATTTTCCAGACCCATATATATATGTGTGTGTGTGTGTGTGTGTTTGTACACTGAGCAATTCTGATACAGACAGTCACTGCTGGTGTTAGCAGACACTTAAGGAAGTGTAAAAGTGTAATTGTCACCTAGGGAAATGGCATGGCTGCCCTGCTCCAAACATTTCAGAGGGTTTGGGTTGACAGATGACCAATGCACTCATTCATTGTTTCCATCACCTTGGTGTTCATGCCAGGGGCCTGTCTGTGAGAGGTGACTCGGGTGATAAGACAAGGTGTGATGCAGGTGCTGGAGTTGATTTGGAAGCCTCAGAGACTGTGACTTGGAGAGCCCTTGGTCAGGGCCAGGAGAGCCATTCCCTGCCCTTACACTCATCATTTTAACTATAGACCCAATAAAACCTGCAGAAGTAAGAAAGCTGAAATCATCAGCCTAATAAAATTACACAAATTGTGGACCAAAGCAGATTCTCAATGTTTCCATCCCTGCCAAGGAAAAGGAGCATACCTGGCTTGGGGAAAGAGGATCTGGGTGTGGGGAGGGATGTGCCATGGCAACAGAGGAAGGAGCTAGCAGCACAGCCTCCAAAAAAAATACAACACTGCCAATGGAAATCAGTCTTGTATTAAAATCAGTTTAAAGCACTCCTGGAAATTACAGCCCATCAGGCATTAGTTTCATACCAAATAAATAAATGGGAACAAAAAATAACAATAAAATGAGACATTTGGCTAAGAAGGAGTAAAGGAGGACAAAGCTGTGGATGCTTATAAAGGAAAATCTTTCATTTCAGTTCCTTAAGTGTGTCAGTGAAATGCAAGATAAGGGCAGCACATACCTTTTATCTAGAGTTGGAAAAAAAGCCCCGTGAACAAACCAGAAAAAGGCTTGGACAAATGAGCTTAGGCACTTGTGAGATGCCATCAAGGCATTTCACTGTGTTACTAAGTGCTCACAAGCCTCTGAAAAGGAGACACAGAATTAGATGCAAACAGTAGAATTACAAGTATTTTGAAATTGAACTGCTTGTTTGCAATACCTTGCTGATAGAATGAGCACCAAGTCAATGACATTGAAACACAGTGGCTTCAAAATTGTCCAAGAGATGGATTTTTTTTTGAATGTGGGACTAATTTTTTTTTTTATACAAACTGAAATAAACCAAATAAAGATACCTGAGTTTAGAATTTAGCACAAGCACTAAGAATTTAACCAAAACTGGGTGTTCACAGAGGCAACTGAGAGGCTCTAGAGACAGATGAGAGGCTGGTCACAGTGGAGGAAGGAGCCTGAGCTGGTGTTGCAGCAGGTACTGTCAGATGGAGGGGCTCCCACTGTACACAACCTGCCTTTGCCACTTGTCCTTTTGCCTGTTCTGTGGGAAATGCTGCATCTAACAAGCAGCCCCATGTGCCACAGAACTAATAAATAAATGAAGGGGTAATTTTTTATACGTTTATGCCTGGGGACTGGCAGATTGAGTTCTCCAAGGCTGCAGCACAACTCTGTTGCTTAAAAGACATCAGAGAAGCCACACATTGCAGATGTTCTAACCACAGGAAAAACTCAAATGGAAGTTCATGCTTTACTAAGCACCAGTGAATCCACATGAGAGTGAAACCTTAAGTGAAGAGTGGATTTTTCGGTGTCTAATAGCCACCGACTCCTATTCAAGTTTTTTTCCAGGGTTTAATTCCTTCTCTTGCCTCTTTTGGTTTTCTTTTTTTTTTTTTTTTTTTTCAGCCTGATTACCTGCTCTCACAAAATTTGCAAGCAAGACATTTACTTCCTTGAAAGTAAGGTGGGCAGTGGGCTCAAGAATTACTGAGGAGAGGATGGATGGAGTGTGATCTTACAGGAAAACATTGAAAATCAGATCCCATCGGCCTGGCAGGGTTGGGAGAAGCTGCTGTGCTGAGCGTGCAGATGAGAGAGCTGAGCATGGTATTTTTAGAAAGTCAGCCAAGCAAATAGTGCCATGTTCCTTTCTGTGCTCTTCCCTTCTTTTTGCACGAGCCATCATCATCCGAGAGGTGAGAATGGGTGTACCAAGTATTAGCTATAAAATAGCTGGTTTCACTAGGTAGCGTCTCTAGGGAGGTGAAGTTTTGTTATCCACCACATTGCCTGGGAGGGAAAAAAATGCCAAGGGCTGGACATGTTTCAGGGAACAAGAATGCTGAGCCCTGTGCTCCATAGGCAGCTGGCACAAGGATGCTCTGGCTGCTGCTGAAAGCCCTGTGGCCAAATGTCATGCACATTTCCAAAGTGTGGAACACAGACATGTTAACAACACAAGCCCGTGCACATGCTTTGCTCTCAGCAAGCATGGGTTTATTTCACCTTTTTTTGTGATCAGCTAAAATTAAAATGTTTATTAGCTGCCCATTGTTATTGCTTTCACAGCTATGAAATGGCCTTTGCATCACAATCAGTTGCTTTGGCTCCTACTGTTTTTTGAAGTATTAAGGTTGTGCAGGCTGAGAGTGTGCAGGCAGTGAGAGACATTTGTTTGCTGAAAAGCCATTTGCTTGGTTTCAACTACACTGTCATGCCTATACATCAATATCCCCTCTTCCCCTGGGTTTCATCATCCCTACACCCTTAAACATCACAGCACAACCTCCGTCTTGTTTTTTGCAAGAATTCTCCTTCTGTTTATAAAATTAATCAGCAAAAATGGAAAGGGAGTACTGGCAACCCCTCACGAATCCCCACTTCTGACAGGTTTTTTCTCAGATGAATGCAAGTGTGGGGTTTAGTATGCAAGCAAGCACACCATCTTAGTGATGGATGAGCCTTCCATTCCTCACACAGTGGTGGGGTTGGTGTTACAGGGCAATGCAGTCACAGGCACTGGGCTCTGCAGTGTCACAGAAAGAGTCTTTTTCTGCACCCAGCAGAAAGTGCACCAGAGAAGGTGATGGTAGTTTCTGTGTCCCTGCATGGGGGGAACAGCAAAACCCCACTGGAGAACTGATAGTGGCAGCATGGCCACAGCAGGGCTACCTGTGAATTGAACTCGTGAAGGAAATGGCATCACTTTCTTCTTCAGGCAGCAAGTGAGAAGGGCACGGGGCTGTGAGGGCTGCAGAGGCAGCCAGCACCATCAGCTGGGCCATCATTGCAAGCACCATCAGCTGGGCCATCCTTCACCAGGGTGCCACACACCCCTGGAGGTCGTGGGTTTGGAGTGGGGGGCAATGAGCCAACATCAGACCAGGATTAACTGTGATGGGTGCCGTGTTCCTGGGGCTTGGATATCTCTGAGTCTGGCCTAGGAACACCACCCACCATGGCGTCTCTGGGGAACCATCCAGCAACCACAGAAGTGCCCGTGCCAGAGGGTAAAAGCAACATGGACAGTTTTCTGCCTGCTTCAGAAGGTAAAACATGGCAAAAATTACAAAAACAGGGACTGCAAAGATTCTTGCATGCAAAACTGTCATGGAGTGGAAAGCCTTGGTGCAACTTGGGGCCCTTCCACCTTAAAGGCTCTGGGTGTTGGCAGGTTCCCACCCCGTGGCTGGTACACCCTGCTCTGCCTGGGCACAGCCAGATACTGCTGGTTATCTCCCTGGGACAAGGAGCCCAAGACACTGGAGGGGAGATATTTGTACCAAGACATTTCCAGCTCATGCAGTGCTCACACGTCTGTCTTGCTGTGTGCCAGAATGCTGTGACAGCAGCACTGGCACTGCTGGTGTTGAGGAGCTGCAGAGTTGGTGTCACCAGTGCCATCCCAGGTCTGCAGTAGTGGCCACTTCTAGCCAAAGGCCATGACCAATATTGCACTGGATCTCACAGGCAGCACGGGAACTGCTATGAGCGAACCTGGCTGTAGTCATCCATTACTGACCTGATCAGGAGCAGAGTTGTTTTGGGTGGCTGCGCCTTATTTGTCTTAACCAACTCCTGACCCCCAGGAGCCACAGCATCTGAGCCCATGGGCTCAGACCCACACGATACTGAGAGCATGAGAGAGCATATTTCCCATAGCAATAAATGCACTTGAAAACTCAAGTCACCATGGCTGGAGTTTTGCATCATCCCTGTCACAGCACAAGCTGCTGCTGGTGGTCACACTGTCCCCGGGCAGCTCTGCACAGGGGGAGGTGACAGGGAAAACTGGCATTTTCCTGTCCCTTTTCCAGCCAGGACAGGGAGCTGCTGGGGTGGGCACAGCCTCCAAGGTTTTGGTGTGCACAGGCATGGCAGAGCAGACACTGGGCAGCCAGGCAGACACAGGAATGGAAACTCTGCTCTTCCCTCAGGAGCAGTGCAGCTCCAGGCCAGCCCCCACATGCCTCTGTGTCCCAGTGTAAGAGACAGATGTCTCCTGCTTCTCGAGACTATATACATAGATGTGTCCTCAAGCTATATATAGATACACATTATAGAGATAAAAATCTTTCTACAGATAGAGGTCTGCTTGCCTTTCAGTTCCAGTATGTACTGTTCCACTGGCAGCCCCTCAGGGCTGGGAGTTTTTCAGATGGGCTGTGAAGTGAAGAAGAAGCACATAAGGAAGGTGTCTGACAGCCTGAGACATGGGGAGGAGGAGGTGAGCCCTGCCTGAAGGGCGTCCTTGAGCTCTGTCCTGTGTGTCTAACTTGGTGCCACAAACAACAACCCATACCAGAAATTCTGGCTTTGATAAATCCATGAGTCAGGTTGCTCAGCCTTGGTAGAAGCAGACTGGACATCATGGACCTTGGCAGTGGACACTGTGGACACTGTGGGGCTGGGAACAGGCAAGGACAGAAATGATGCTACAGCCAATTTAACACCAGCCAAAACATCACATCAACTGATTTTGTTACCAAGCAGTTGATGAAAAATGCCCTTTTATAAGAAGGAATCCAGGTGAATTGCTCTAACTTGAGGGCCTGAGTCCTGGATTTCCCCTCAGCTTTGTCTAAGGGTCCAGGAGTTACTGCTGGACTTGCTTCCCTCTGCTGTGGGCACACGTGGGTGTGCAGGGAGCAGGAGGAATACAGCTGAACTTCATCCACTTCAGTACCATCATCAGCAAAATGTGGTCTGTGGTAACAGCATTGTGTTTATTTTCCTAAGAAATGCCATCCTCAGCACTGAGGCCTAACATCTCTTTGGAGGCTTCAATAAAAATGACTCCAAACAACAGCTTGAGATCGACCACTTCCCCCTGAAAGGATTCACAAGTTAAGATGGAACATTGGCATTTCAGGTGGCAGTGGAAGCTGCTCCTCTTCTCTGCCTTGATAGCAGCAGAGGCTGCATTTGGGCTCACCTGCACCCCCAGGTCTTGGCTGCAAGGACAAGAGAGAGATACTGGCCAAAAGAAATCCACTGGCTCTTTCTCCCCTCTGGCTTTGCCTTGTGATGTTCCCTGAGGTTTGTGTCACGGATGGAGTGACACACTTCACCAGCAAGAGAGAAGCAGCAATATGGCAAGGTATGCTTGACTACTTACTGCAGAGGACAGGTCAGCCCGAAGCGTCAGGGAGACCCTCCTGTTGGGACCCAGGATTCCAGAAGGACCCCTTGCATTCTGAACTCCTTTCTCAGGGGAGTCTGTGTGCAGCTGTGTCCAGACATAGCCACAAACTTGGTCAGTGGTTTAGGTCTGAAGGACTCTATGTGCCCAACCAATTCTGGGTGTCACTCAGCTAAGATTTCAGTTTCAGCACACTTATTCCTAATTCACTTCATCTGCTATGACAAGGATTCTCTCAGCCTCGAGGAGTAGGTGTTCCTACTCAAGGGCAGCTCTAGTCCTGCAGCCTGCTCTGATGCAGGAGAGCTCAACAGGCATTGGGCTGCCTACTATTTATGGAGTGACTGGTCATATTTACATACCAGCTGTATTTTGGTTGGCACGTGCCCAGGCAGCCCTCAGCTGTTGAGCAAGATGAATGGCCCTTGGCTATTGACATTATCTGTCTTCCCAGAGTCCAAAACCATCTCAGCCACCACTGGTGGCTATTGCTTAAGCAGAAAGTGGGGGAGCTCGTCACCATGGCTGGTAACTAAAAAAAGCAATCACAGCACAAAGTATATTCATGACTACTGAAAGTCTTTGCCAGCACCAAGTGCTTTCTTTCACCAAAGTGTTTTCCTTTTTTCTTCCCCTCTGCTGTTTGGGGTGACGGCTGCCGGGCCACATGATGTGAACAGCAGATAAGGATTCTCTCTAACCTTTTGAGGGACAGATATTTGCATGCTTTCAAAGCCAAAATAAAAGGTGATGGTTTGGGATATGGAAGTTTTGTTTCCCTGAGCTCCTACCCACTTAGCCACAGACATCTTTGGACACCTTGTGCCCACCCTAAAGCTGCTAACCTCCCCCCAGAGTGGGATTGAATGCACTGGAGTCTCCTGGGCTGTAATTTCCCAGTGGAAGCAGCAGACAGGCATTGGGCACAGCAGGGTAGGGTTTGCATTTTGCTCAGCACTGTCTCACCCTGTGCTTTGCAGCTTTCCTCACTGGGTTTCCCCTGCCTGCCCTGCCCTTGGCCCTTTGTACTGAGGGGGTTGCTGGGGAGGGGAAGCGAGCACCTCCCCAGGGAAGTGGCCAGATCACAATTTTACAAACAGGTTGCTCAACCCTGGGCTGGAGTTACTGATCCCAGCTCACACTGACTGCTGCCTTTGCATCAACGTTTTCCAAGCAGAGGACTCTGCTTGGCTGCAGTGCAAGTGTCAGAGTTACCAGAGAAATCTGATTTTTAGTATTTTCTGACCATTCAGAGTTAAAAGGTTGTTGAGAAAGCACATTCCACCAGCTGCTAAGGTACAGTACTTGTAGGCAAGGCTTCTGGTGGAATGTGAATTTTTTCTGCCTCCTCCTGAGGCTGCAGGTTTCCCTCCCCCCAGGACTGAGACTTTTCCCCAGGGTGCAAGCAGCTGGGTGTGTTTTCCTCTAGATCCACAGAGCAAAAGGAGCTTGCACAGGGCTTCTACACAAGCAAAGCCAATTCCCCATGCTGGAGGCTGGTGGGCACACAGAGCTGTTCCCAGAGCCAGGCACGGGCTCCATGCTGAGCCTTTCCCTGGCAGAGGAACCTCAGGGGTTTCCTTATGCCACAGAGCTCCTTGAACCTGCTGCTTCCCTGGGAAGCAGATCAAAGGCACCCATAGCAAAAATAACCCTGATAAACACAACATGCATTTCAGAACTACTTTCCCTTTTTGATGTACACTTTGGATACAGGCTGGGGCACACCTGATTTGCTGTCTGTCGAGAGTATTTTCTGTATGTGTTTTGGAGCAGCCTGGGGACCTGCCAGCATGGGTCAGGCTCTGCTCTCTGTGACACCAAAGAGGCCGTGAGGGTGAACCTGGCAGTGTCTGTCTCCCCAGGGGAAGCACAAGTGAGAGAGCTAAAGAGCGGTGGAAGAGCCACACCACTGATAGGAATGATGTAGTGCAGGTACAGTTCTAACCAGAAACGTGGACAATGCTCTCAGGCACATGCTGTGACTCTTGGGGATGGTCCTGTGCAGGGACAGGAGTTGGACTCAATGATCCTTGTGGGTCCCTTCCAACTCAGCTTATTCTGTAATTCTGTGATCTCTTTCTAGAAAAGACAAAGACTTTGCACTAGCCTGCAAAAATGAGGTTTGGGTTTTTCACCTACTCAACCTTTTCTACTCAATGTCTCACCTGCAAGGTAGAAATAAACCTCATGGATACAGCTGCTCTTCTCTTCACCCCCAGCTCCTGCACATCTGTTTCTCACCTCATCCCAGTGCAGACCAGCCACTTTATGTGTTCCTCCCTCTGTTTCTTCCCGTGAGCTGTGGTCAGCAGTGTTATCAAGAGCTCTTTAGGAGGATTAATGTTACAGTGCCAATGGAGAAGGATGGTGTTTTCACTTACACCTCTGTTTTGCAGCCACCAATGTACAGGTAAGCAAAGCTGATGGAATAACACCAAAACACCCTTTCCTGCTAACTTGATCCACAGAGGCTGAAGGTAAAAAAGTACATTCAAACACTTTTTGAGCAAGTCCAGTCCAGCTGTGGATTGTGGAAGGATTAATGGTGAGGTCATTGGTGAGAGGAGCATAGAGAGATAGGCAGGTCTGCAGTAGAAATTAATCTATTCATTGAGCCTTGGGTATCATTTAACAGTCAGAGCTGTTTAGAGAAAAGTCTGAAGAGATGTATGGATGGTAAAGTGTGTAGTTTGTGGTTGTAAAGAATTACTGGCATTTCTGGCTACTCCAAATTTTAATTCGGTGCAAAAGTCAGATTCTGGGTGTGCTGATTGTGGAAATCCATCTTTATTTTTTCTCCCTGTCATTTTGTCTTTACGTGTCATGCAAGTTCCCTCTCGAGCTGTCTCTGGTGGTTGCTCAGCTCTGAGGAGCAGAGCCCCCCCGCCACTGTCCTGGGGTGAGCACATTCCTCGTGCTGACCAGGCAGAACGGGACGGATTTCCTTCGGTGCCATTTCCTGATGATTTCTGACTAACTGTGGAGGAAGTTAAACCAGAGAAATGATGAATCTTCTATTTTTTATTTTAAAAACACTTTTAAAAAGACATCTATTGTTTAGAACTGTAAACAGCCTGCCTTGCTGTCCTGCTGCCTGCCTCATCTTCATGGATGAAATTTACACCAAAAGCCAGATAAACTTTCTTCTGGGAAACCCTTACCATTTTGGGGGAACTTCATTTTGCCAGGGTCAGTACACTGGGCTTGCTCAGTGCTTTAAAATAAATTGTTCATAGTCTAAATGAATATACCCTAAGATATGACTGAGTCACCTGCTCCTATGGCCAAAGGCAAATCTCTCAGCCTCTGGATTTTTGGGGCCCCAAGAGGCCTGGGCACAGCCCTGTGGGTGTGAGGCTGCTTGTCAGGGGAAGCAGCAGCAGCAGGAGGCAGGAGAGGGTCAGTCTGTCCCTGTAGCCCTCCTGGGGCTGCCTGCACCTGGGCACAGCCTGTCACCAGCCCCCGGCTGGGCACTTCCTCAGGCAGCTCAGGTGTGAAGGGGAACAGCTCAGTGTCAAACTGGGGCTGTTGGCAGGGGTCTCAGCTGGATGTCACTGCAGTAGGGGCACCCCAGCCCCACTAGGACTCCTCCTGTAAACTTTGTTTCCCTTTGCCTGATAAGCCTGGCTGCTTTCTGAAAGCCACATTAATGCTAAACAGAGACATGGAGGAGTTATGGAGACCTTGAGGTTTTTATGAATTCCTGTGTTGCTCAGTCCTCCATGTCTTTCTGTAGAGGAATTCTCACTTTCAGGCTGTTTAAAAGGTTGCACTTAAAGCTTGTCCTGAATTTTGATCTGGAAATTTAAAGGAAAAAGCTCTATTTGCTTTCTGGCACCTCCTCAAGTGCTTGCAGACACCTGCCAGTGCTGCGTCTATTTGATGTCTTGTCCTTTTCACTGTTGTGTAACTCTACAAAACACTCTGGCTTCCCAGAGAAAACCAAGATGCTGGCAGAGTGACAGTCTCGTGGAGCAGGTGGCACAAAGGATGCTTCATGGGAGGGGTCTGTGGTTTTTCCCTTCTGGGGGAAAATACAGAGCAGGTCACCCCCGTGCTGCTCATGCAGGGAAGGATGCTGAGAAATGACAGCAGCAGCAGCAAACCCAGCCATGTGAAGATAGCAGCATAGTCAGAGGCAATTCCAAGAAGCTGAGCTCCTGACAAAGAATGGAATTTCTGAACGAAGGAGCAAACTGAATTGCACCAACCCCACAAACACATGCCATGAAAACACCCCCTCAGATTGCTCCAAGCTTTAAGGTCCTCAGTGTGAGCCCACCAGAGAGCAAGGGCTTTTCAGGCTCTTACACAGTGATGGATATGCCAAGATCCCAAAGCTGTCAGAGCAGGATGTTGGGGCTGTTTAACAATGAGCTTATGCTAAAATCGGATGTGAAAGGAAAATCAAAGTAGAACAAAACAGGACAGTGAATGAAAGGTTGAGTTGCTCCCTGCTCGCTCCTGCATTACAACAGGGCCTGGGATCAGCTCCCCAGGTGGGAATGGGCTGAGCCTCTGCCAGTGCATCCTTTGTTTGTGCTGGATGTGGCACCCCTGGCTCCCGGTGTGCTCCCATAAATATGTATAACCCAATAGCTGAGTCCCTCTGCACTCTCTGCCCTAAACAACTGGAAGAGGAGCTTTGGACGCTGTTTGATGGGGAAATGCAGATCTTAAGACCTGTCAAAACACAGTGTGAAGCCTGCATAAGTTGCTAGCAAAAGTGCAGGACTAAGACCCCACAAATTCAGTGTTGTTTCTGCTACTGCCACTGGCCTGGGGGAAGTCACTGTCCTGCAAAAGCCACACAATAAATTGGAAGTAAAGAATGGCTCTGTTGCCAAAACTCACGGAGATCTCCTGGAGAGAAATGAGATATCACCACTGTTGCATTGAGTTCATAGAGAGCCCAAGGACTGTGAAGGAATGCCTGTTTCTAAGGCAGATGCTCTACTGAGCAGCTCTGGCTAAAATAGACCAAAGCAATTGCACTTTAACCAGAAGAGTTGAGGAGACAAAAAAGTGCTGGACTGAGAGGCTGGATATGAGAAGAAGGTTCCTCACCCAGAGGCTGAGCACTGGAACAGCCTCTGTAAGGAAGTGATCACAGTACTCAGCCTGCCAGAGCTTGAGAACAGTTTGGACAATGCTCTCGGGCACATGATGTGATCCCTGGGGCTGTGCTGTGCTGGACCTGGAGTTCGACTTCAGTGTTTGTTGTGGGTCTTTTCCAACCCAAGGTATATTCTATGAATCTCTGATGGGGAATTACTGCCTTTTTGGAGAGGTTTGTTTTTCACACCCCATGAAGATAACCTGGTTTTGCCACCTGGCTGGCTGCTCTGTGGCTTTTTGCTTCAGGGAAATATTTGATCTGGTTTGAAATTGCAGAAGTACTAGAGAGGCTAGCCTCTACAGAGCCAAGCACTAACATATCCAGACATTTTGCTGTCAGTTTTTTCACATTATTGTTATAATTGTTGTTGTTATTATTATCCAATCAGTGTAGTCCTTTGCACAGAGGTGTGAGAAGTCTGAGAGCTTCCTGGCTCACTCCATGGTGGCAGGGCCCATGCAGTGTTTTCTGACACAGCTGTTTCCCTCCGAGGCTCTGGAGGAGGGGCAGTTGAGGGAGGTCTCTTTTCTGGGAAGTGCTCCCTGGTGAAAGGGCTGTTGCCATTTCTGCTGGGCAGAGCACATGAAGAGCTGTGACCCGTCAGTCAGACTTTATCTGACCTTTTATTTGTCTGACCTGCCCTCCCTTGAAGCCCAAACACAAAATGTCACGGAGTTCCCTTCTATCAAGCCTGCAGGCGAAGGCTCAACTCAGCCACACGTGTCTGTGTGTCTTGAGCTGTGCAGCCAAGTCTCCATCAGTGGCTCTCCAAGCACTCCACCTCCCTCCATCCACCACGGTGTGTCTCCAGCCAGATTACAAAGCATGCAGATCCAAAAGTGGCACTTGCCTGAAGCAATAAATAAATAATTTCCAAACTACCTGGCTTGTTTAGCAGCAAGGTTTGCTCAGCTCTGCTCCCATGGACTGCCTTGTTTCATCTTCCAAATCCCAAGATGTGCTCATTGAAAGGATCCCACATCCCTATCCTGCTGCGTGTGGAAATTATATTACCAGCAACTATACTCCTCAGCACAGAGCAATTAAAAGACCAGGTTAAATAACAACTAGCCTTTGTATCCAAGCCTGGAGCGTGTGCTGAATACATTTGTGCTTGTGCTCTGCATGGTTGGTCAGGAGCTGTGGCCCGTTCCTGCCCCTCGGCTGTGGCTGGGAGACTGCAGCTCACCCTGCCCCAGGAGGACACAGACACGAGTCCTAGTCACAACTTCACAGTTCTCTGTTATTCTGCAAATAATCTCCCTGATACACAGGTGTCTGACATTTGTTTGCAAATTTGTTTGAACTTGCATCCAAATATTTTATATGAACAAGTCACTGCCTAATAAGAGAATTTAAAAATGGAAAAAGCATTACACGAAAGATGTGGGAGCTTATCCCATGAGCACCTTCACTTACCAAAATAATTAAAGATCACAGCTACCTTTTATATTAATTTATTAGAAAAAAGATACAGTTTAATGTGCAAATATATACACCAAACATTACAATGAAACATGAGGAAGGTGAGCCCCTTCCCTCTAGCAATGACTTGTCCCTTCGTAACAGAGATGACTGTTTAATGCTTCCCCACAGATTTACAAATACAAAAAAATGTATAATGCTTCATTTGCACAAGAAGAAGTTTATTTTTATTTGAAAACAAAAAATATCCTGGCTTTGACATGGCAAATGTCTGCTATTTTGGTGGCTTTCATTTTTTTAAACCTGAGCAAGTTTTGCGGAACAGGGGGACAAAGGGAAGGCATTGCCCTGTACTTCGTTCTCATCACAGCATCTGATGGTCTTTGAATTACCAAAATTCTGAATTACTGCAAGTGAATGCAACTCCAAAATCTACATCCAGGATGTAGTTAGTGACAATGAAGAAAGCAGGTGTAACCACTGGCAAAGCGAGCTGGCTGAAAACACCTTGCTCCAGTCACATGGCTGCTGGCATTTCTCAGGTTAAGGGTTCATTTCATTGCCAGTAAGGAAATCAATGCTGCCTCCTGTCATAAAGGAATTACAGATGTGAAATGTAGTTTAGTCCAAAAAGCAAATGAGTTGTGGACCTGCTATGCCTTGGTCAAATGTGCAGTCATTGAAGGAGACAGTAAGGCCATATTAAACACATTGGGGCGGGAACCAGCTGATGGCCCCAACAACAACCACAGGACTCAAACCATTGAGCTTGCTTGTTTTCAAAGTGATCCTGCAACCAAGCTTCCTCCAGCAACTCCACAAGGTGACATTTCCAATTCAACTAAGACAGCTCTGCTCATTTAGTGCTCTCTCTATTTTTAATGAGAGGCCCCAGCAGTGCTGGAGAAGGCACTACAACACCCGGGCTGGGCAATGCCAATTCCCTCAGCAGAGTTTGCTAAGGGACCACTGGCCACTCTGTGCTCATTTAGGTGCAGAGCATCTCTCTGCATCAGCTCTCACCACACGTTTGGAAAAAATACATGCAAGTAACAGACCCATGGCAAAAGAGCACACCATCAGGAGCGTGCCTGGCTGGCCCCAGAGCCAGTACTAACCAAGGGCTCCGGCCTGGACTGTATTTTCAGACATGACACTGTCATAAGCTGACTCAGTTTTCAGGTTTTCCTTCCTTCTTGGCCAAGGGATTAGGATTTAAGAAAAGACTTAACTGAACAGCAACTCCTTTTTGCTCTGTAACACTCCTCCACTGCCAGCTGTTTGCTCTAGAGGTACTGACCCACAGGTTTGTCAGTCGTGGCTGCTGCAGCTCCCCTCACACCCAAATCCTCAGTGGTGAGGTGGCCACAGCAGATTTGGCTTTGCCATCCTCCCACCATCCTGCTCTTCTTAACCCTCTTTGAAGTATCGTGGAATTTGACCAAAACAAAAGGAAAAAAAAAAGCCTTTGAGAAGGACTGCTTTTAGATTTTTTTCCCCAGTATTTTTTAATTGCTCCTGTTTCATGTGTTGTACCTGCACAAGAGTGTATGTCATGGGTCCTGGAGCAGCTGATAAAAAAGGACATTACATGAAAAATCAGAATAAACCCTCAAACTTAGCTCTAAGTTAAAAGTAAAAGTTAGAAACCAGTGAGCAACATTTGACCAAGATAAGAGTGTTGTGAGGGCAAGCAGGGGACACGGGAAGTTGAAAGGGGCCATTCTCCTCTAAGGACAGTCCCTGCCAAGCTATATGCTTATGTCCTTTTAGGGGAGTAAAAATCCAGATACAGCTCTTTCTTGTCTAAACTTTGAATGATCCGTTAGCCAGGTTTGTTGAAGTTTAAATATTTTTACAATAAACTAGAATAACAAGTGAGTCAGTTGTCTCCAGTAACTTGGTGTTTTTCCACTTCAGAAGATTTTCTGACAGCATGAAAGGAAACACTGCAGTCAAACACGAGCTGATCTGTATGGGATTCTGATCCGCATCAGAGGCTGCTCTGCCATCTCCACAATCCGGGATCTGCAGTAGCAGAACATAACTTCACTCACCCTTTGTGGAGGCTGTCTGTCTGTAATTTAAAATACCTTTTAGCTGGTCTTTTAACCCTTTCAGTACATCAGCACATACCAAGAGCTTTCAGCGGGGTGTGTTATTTGCACACTTTGAAAGAAAGGCAATTCTTTTGAGCAGAAAGGCAAAGGTCTCAAAAATCTCATCCATGGCCCTTCCCTGCTTCCCTCTCTCTGACACCTCTGTGCAGGTGCAGATCTCCACTGCCTCTCCCCAAATGCCCTGCCCCTGTCACAATATCACTCCCAGGGCGTGGGTGCTCCCAGCTCTGCTAAGTCAGAGGACAAAACAGCTGGGTTTTAACAAGCTAAGTTTCACACCAGACAGACAAGATGCATGTGGAAAGGTTGAAATTATTTTCAACATTTTTATGAACATCAACTTTTGTTTGAGAGCTTTGGTGAGGGGGAGAGGAGCAGGGCAGGAGGGAACAGCAGGTCAGCTATCTGCAGGACTAACCCTGGATTTCCAAGCAGCTCTGGTCCAGGACACTTCACGCCTGCAGGCCTGGGTGTCCTGTTTGCCCCAGTCACTGAAGGCGCTGGTGACCCTTGTTCTTGCAGGGTAACCTAGGGAGATCCTGGTCACCACAGATCCCCAGGGGCTGGGCTAAAGAAGCAGTGAGACTTCCAAGCCCTTCAGCTCTCTTGAGGTAGGAGGAAAACTGTGTTTCTGTTAGCTATGCTGCCTCTGCCACGGGATGTGTGGTGGCCTCCCAGAGTGTGAGAATGATTGGAGCACACAGGGTGTAAGGAACAAGCTGAGTAGGAGCCTTGAAATGCCAGTGGTTTCTGCAGCAGCATTTCCATGACCTCCGTTTGGTAGGTTAGAATTTTTAGGATGTCAGGTTACAGCAATGCAACGTGGTAACCACAGGCACATGAAGGGAGACCAGTGAATTGGCACTGTCAGAGAAGAAATCTTTTGTAAGGGTCCTGTTCTGTCTGTCCCTGTTGACAGGATCAGACCTCTTATGGCTACTGGGACTCACCTACAGGAGCAAAGCCTGTGAGACCAAATCCAGTGTGGGTCACTCAGCATCACTGCCCACTCCCATGAGTCAAGTGGCTGTGTGCCACTGTAAAATAAAGACCACAGCCAAGCCTTTAAAGTTAAATATCTTATAAACTATACACACATGTCATCCTGAGATAGTGCCTGTAACAAGTCCCAAGGTAGATAAGCTTCCTGAGCCCAGAGGTCCTCATGCTGCATGAGCACATTGTTGTCCTGTTTTGGCAGGCTCCCGGCCTCTCAGAGCACGCTGCACTTCCTAATGCTCCTTTTTATTTCGGGGTGGGTCTAGTGAAACAATCAGATTGACGACTGCTACCAGCATTCCAATGGCATTCCTTCTGCTGTTCAGATGAAAGCAGTCTTGATCCTTTGCCAGTTCTCTCAAGGCTTGCAGAAACAGGCTCACAGCTTCCCTTTCTATTTTTTGGCCAGCCAAGAGCTGTGTGGCTGCAGCCTCCTCCTAGAAGAGCAGCTGTGCTGTGCCGAAGACACTTCCCAAGACAGGGCAGGAAACATCAGTAGGAATCAGACAGAAAAGTGACAGGTATGAGCCACAATGGAGGGAAGAAGCTGAGTACAATGACCAGAGGGTCAAAGACCATGCATTCCAGTCACATGGGCACGTAGTCGTGTTTTGAGTCCTGACAGCATCAGCTCACAGCCAGACCTTTTAAACCCAGGGGAAAAATATTTTTCAAAATTCTCTTTGCTTAAGCACTATATATTCAAAAAGTTCTTATTATTGTTTCAGTATTTTAGCCCTTAGTTGATTAGTCACCAAAACCTGTCAGATGCCTGTTGCCATAAAAGCACTCTGAGCACCTGCAGCATTTGTAGGAATATCAAAAAATAGCTTTAGCAACTAGGAATTATGCAACAGAAGGAGAAGGCAGGACAAACTAGATTAATACAACTTGTAGTGGATTTGTTAATGTTAAGTGTATGACTCGTTGCAGAATCATGCCAGAAAATGGTACCATGGAGCATACTGGTAAGGGCAGTAAAAGGCTAATGCATTACTTTAGTCATCAGTGAACCACTCACTCACTCAACATACTTCTTCCAGCTGAAATCAAAGGTTTCCAGTGAAAATGCCTCTACAGACTGTAAGCATCTTACAACTCTGCCTTTGAGCTCTACTGTGATAGCTGCTTCATTAACATTGTGGTTCCAGTGCAAAAAAAAAAAACCCTCCAGATCCCAAATCTTCGTTCTTTATACTTTTGATTGTCGTTCATCTGTCCATTCCTGCTTAGTGTTCTGTAAAGCTTGAGTCTTCTGTTCATCTACCTGGACATAGTCCACTCTCTGTTCCTCAGACAGAAAAGGTTTCTATGGGACAGAGAGGAAAAAAACCAATGTTTTAATTTTCAGGTTGAAAAGGGGTGCTAGTAAAACTTAGCTTGATTTTCTGTTTTCCCTTTCCCTCGTTCCTTGATTGCTTCACTTCACCTTGAAGCCCACAGTGACATCAGCTGACAAAAGCATTGCTTTACAGCCTGCTTTAGCTATAATTATCCATCTGTCACCCTGTCACTCAGCCCAGCACAGCAAGTGAGGGAAACATGCTGTACTGGCTACTTCCATGCAAGTAATCATTCTCTCCTCATCTGAGTGATGCTGCTGCAGGGATAACCTAACTGATTTTAGATACAAGGAGGGTTTAAATAAGAAAGCTTAAGAGTCTTGAGTCTTTTGCATCTGGGAGTATTGGCTGATGTGGAAAATGATACCCAGACATAGAATGATCCAAACTGACAGCAGTTCATTGCTTTGCAGTCATACCTACCCATCACTTGGGTAGCTTAGAAGTTCTTAGGAACAAGGAACGTATTTTCTCAGCATTGCAAAAGAAATTGAAATGGTTTTTGGTGATGCAAGAATAAAGACGCACATTTTGCCAGATTAAAAGAGATGGTACAGTTTTACCCCGTGAATTTATCATGGGCCGCAAACTTGTTACTGCAAAGAGATTTTTGGGAAAACTAGCAGGAAAGGCTTTGTGGAGATCCTGCAGGCATCAACCTGCTGGCCCACAAGCCCTCATGGCTGCACTTCCAGAGCAGTCTCATACCCTGTGCTGAGCTCGTGTTAGCAGCATCCCTATGAGCCACACTAAGGACACCTTGTCAGCACCCTCATCATGCTTTTGTCATATTAATCTCGGGCCTGACACCAACAGAGCCAGCTGGAAACACGACTGGCTTCATCATGGCACTCAGGGCACCTAGCAGAATGCAACCCTGGGTCTGGATTTCCTCCCAGCAGACAAAAGGGCAGGAGGCTGCAGTGTTTTTCAGATGACTCCTACCTTCTGCACAGGGGATGGGGAAGCAGAGTTAAAATCCAGTGCTAAGTAATCAAGGTTAGATTTCCTTGTCCATGGAAAAGCACCACTGTATGGAGAGGTGGCCTGTCTGTGTTCCTGTCAAGAAAGAAGAAAAATTTTTAATGCTCTAAAAACATGATCCTAAAAGGAAACAGGATCACAACTGGGAGATGGGAGATTCATCTGGCAGAACATGAATGAGAACAGTCAGGGCCCACATAATTTCCTTAGCCAAGGGTGCATTTGGTTACTAACCACAGCATAACACTGATAATAGTGGGATAGCATAAAGAAATTGTGAGATCCTTTTTCTTCTGATAGTTTTGTTGGCAAAACAAACAAAACAGGCTGATTTACACTTGATTTTATCAAGAAGGACTTGTGCCCAGCTTCTCAATCCAAGCCCTCAGATTTGCAGGGGTGCCCACTTAAACATCATCATTCAATGAATTTAAATAAATGGTGAAAATTCAGTTCAAATCCAGAAACTGAAAACTATCCTCATAAAACCACAAACTTATGTCGGGTTTTCCTAGACTAGAAAAACCAAATAGGGAATGGTTAAAACTGGAACTGCACTCTTGAACAGATTTCAGTCTGGTAGAGATGTGAGTTAAAATTTGAAACTATGGTTCATAGAGACTGTGGTCAGTTTTGCAGTATATTTTTATAGCTATTGGTATTGGGCTTTGACTATGGAGCAGATCTGTAGACATTGGCTCAGATAAATGGATTTGAGATCCATTTCCACCTAAAATTCAAAGTAAAACAAGATTCTGGTCTTTTGCAAGATATGGCTAAAGAGTAAATGAAAAAAAAGGAAGCCACAAAGCCAGATGTTCTTCTTTCATGGGATGGGAAGTGGGGTTAGTGCCACCAGCCAAAGCAGAAGCAATGAGACTTTAATAGGAGTTCTGTTTCTGCACAATATTTGGTGTGTTTCTTTAGGAAGTGCACTAACGGCTTTCTGTTATTTCCTAGGAGATTTTGCAAGGCACACTTTTAAAAGGTGAAAAGATTTAATTTTCTTTTGTCTTAATGAGTTCTCATGTAAATATGGCTGATCCCTGTGATCTCTTGGAACTGTTCAGCAACATTCGTGGGCGAACAGCTGAGTTCTGCAGAGTAGGAAAAGGGCTTCCCTTATCTCTCTGTAAATTGGTCCCAGTGTCTTTGGTTTAAAACCATTTCATCATTTGAAAAAAAAAAGAAACAAACCAGAAGGCAAAGGACAAACCTCCTCAACGTTTTTTTCTTAGAAAACAAACTTCTGCATTCTCCATCAATGTGACAGAGCAGAATAAAGCAAAGGATGGCTGTGTGAAAATGACATTACCATATGAATGTAACTTTCTTCCTCTTCTCCGGAAACTGAATTGGCAAATATTCTTGCTGAATTAATACTGTCTCTTTCTGGTGAGATAAAGCTCATTCGATTGCTATGAAGAAAAACACAGGAGAGGTTAAGGAAGCATCTTACAGATGCACTGAAATGAAGCCAAAGCCTGACACAGTCCATATGGTGAATAAACTCACACTAAGGCTGCGGCCTTTGTGGAGAGAGGATGTCCAAAGCCACTCCTTAGTTCTAGAAATAGTGTGCTATATTGCTGACTGATTTTGTTGATTTTTTTCCTCTGGGATTTATGAAAGTTTGCCATCTGGTACAACAGAAACCATAAAACATTGAAGCAAAAATTCTCTACCAAGGGTGACAGAGCTATCATTCCTTTGGGTAATAATGGGCACAGTTACTTGGCTGTGTAGGTATCCACATTTTGGAGACTGATGTGAATTAATCAGCTGCTAGAGGTACATGCAAAGGAACTTGGTCTGGCTTTGCACACAGTGTCAACACCTGCCACCCGGGCTGTGGAGATGGCTGTGACTCAGCTCTTGCACAAGGAAATCTCTCCCATGAACACAACTCTCAGAGGTGCATGGTGAATAAATTACCACAGGCAAGCACAATGGGCTTGGTTAATAGGAAATTAGATGGCTTCTCTGTGCATGAACAGCATAATTCCTTTTGCTGTATTAGTTTCAGGCATAACTTCTTTGTAATTTTTGTTAGTGTAAAACATGCAAACTCACTCTAAGCTCATTATCCTTCAGGACTCTGCACTGTGTCAGCACTGATTAACCTCAGTGCTCTGGCAGGGGTGCTTGGGAGGCAGGGTATTGGCTTTCCCTAACAGGCAGTGCCAAGGGCCTTAACCAGCCTTGGACTGGATGTGACAGAGGGCTCTGCAACTGAGAAACTACTCATCTTGTGTCTCTTTTGCCCTTCACATGACAATCTGAAACAGGGGAGTGGAAATGCCCAGTCTGGCACTCATGCCAGCAAAACCCCACATCTTCTGGAGTGCCCAGGGTGTGCAGAGGAGTTTGGTGGGAATTTCTGGCTTTTACATGCACACTTCAGTACAGCTGCTATTTTTTTTTTTTTTAATTTTTTTTTTTTTTTTTTTTTTTTTTTTTGTGCCAAGACCCTCCCAGCCAGCAGGTTGAAGTCCTCCCCTGCTCACAAGTTCCCTGAAGATCAACAGTATCATCCGCTCATACTACCCAGGCTTTGGGATCAAAGGCATTTGTTTCACCAACAACTAATTTCCAGTGACAAAAGGTCATGCCAAAAGTTCAAGTCTGGACTGCTGTGTGGCAAAATTCTACACCCAGTCTACAATTCAGGCAGATCTTTATCTGACCTGGCTGTCCTTTGCTACATTAAGGAGCAAAAATGGCTCTATCATCTCTATCATGGTTTAGACATGCTAAGCTTTTAGCCATTGTAGCAGCCACACCAGAGTGCAGACCAGCTCCATGTTAAAAGGAACCTTTAAATCATGACACTGAATTCTCTGGAGCTGCTCATTGTGAAAGGGAGCTCTGCTTCTTAGAGACAGCAAAAGCCTGGGGGATAGTGAAAGAAACCTTGGGGAACTTCTGTTTGTGGACTTTGCCAGGAATCTTTTTTGTGGGATGGGATAAGTTACTTTTAACTCTATTCCATGCTGATGCTCAGAAGATTGGAATGGCAGGTTTCTTGCTGACTTACTAAGGCACAGTCCACATCCTGGTCACGGCAGCATGCTCCCGGATCGTGGAGAGGTTCCTCAAGTCCAGAGGAGGTGGTCGTGCTGTAAGAAAGTACAGAAGGAACTATGTTGTCAATGAAAAGTACAGACTGTTTAGAAAAATGTGGTTTTGTATTAACAGAAAGAAATTAACAGAGTATTTCACAGAACATAACCAAGAAGGAAATCAGTAACAAATGACCTCTTCGGTCAGTGCGGGAAAGCAAAGTCCTCCAATCACCTTAAAATAACAGAATAAATATAGTGGGCATAAAGAGACCAAATGCCACACAAGATACATACACTTGCCCCAAATATGCTCTGTATATGCTGCCTGGGAGAGGTTGGTTCAGCCTACAGGTTGTAATAGGTTTTGGATTGTGTTCTAAACAAAAAGGTCCTATACATGGGGATCAGGACCATCCCTGTCACTACTCAATGTACATGTGCCCACCATTCTCACCACCCTTTAAAAAAGGATATTAGTTTGCTTTTCTTCATGGCAATGGTCTAAATGTCTGTCCCCACTTTACAGTAGCACTGCCTGAACCAATTTCTGAGTAACCCTGTGGCTCAGCAACCCTAAGAGCTTTACTGTAGGCTAGGTTTAGGCAATTTTTCCACTTCAAAGCTGAATTTTGTCCCCAGTATATTCTCTAGAAGCACAACCCATATTTTGGACATGCCATGAAAACCAGAAGTGGAAAATTACCATCAGCAAAAGTATCTGCAGAAAATTCCTAATTAAACTAAGACAGCTGTGCCTACCCAAAAGAGGTTTAACCATGGCCAACACATCAAGTTTGAATACTTGAGTTTGGATGTCCCATTCCTGGCAGGTTGGAGAGCTGGTGGGACAGGAGTACACACACATACTTCAGAGGGGCAGGATTTAGTCTGCTGTCTCTCCCAGGCTAGGTCTCTCTGGCTGTTTGCAGTCACTGTGAAAGACAGGCACTGTTCTTACATAGACACCTGGGCTCGGACTGCAGAAGCAGCCGTGGAAACTCTTCCTCCACTCACAAACCACCCTGCAAGCACATCCTAGGCTACAGTGCTGTAAGTCACCTATGCAGCATTTCAACCCGTCCTCTAGAGGGAGAATTGCTTTAAGACGTGCCAAGGACGCTATCCAAGGAGGTCACCCGTGTCCCCACCATCGGGACTCCCAGGCTTTCCACTTAAAAAGTGGTCTGGGCTTACACTTCCTCCGAGGCTTGAGGTCCCGGTTCACCGGCGGGGGCTCCACATCGGAGGGAAGCTCAGGCAAGGGGCTGGTGAGTTTTTCAGTGCTGACGACGGGGAAGGTGAAGGTGGCGGAGCCGGGGCTCATGGGGATGTATCCGTCGGGGGAGCAGTCGGAGGCGGGCGCGGAGGGCGAGGTGCTGGGGCGCATGGGCACGTAGCTGTCCTCCGCGCTGTCCGCGGCCGCCGAGCACAGCGGGGAGAAGCGGCACGGCTGCAGGGCACGGCAGGAAAAGGCAGAGAGTGAAAAGGCTCCATCAATGCACAGCCAGCCCCCTCCCAGCCGGGGGGTGCTGTGAGCTGGGAACACACCTGAGCTGAGCCCAGGCCAGGACTGCTCTGATGGGGCCCCAGAGAGGCACAAGATGGACAAGAGACAAACGCGTGAGTCCAGATGAACCCTCCAGCCCTGGAGCAGTCCACGCTGAGCTACTAGAGTCACTGCTAGAAACTAGAACCAAACTGACTGGTGACTTTATTGGTTAAATTCTTCAATTTCAGCGAGGCTGCATTTGCCTCTCACAGCAGTAATTCTGATCTGTAAAATGAGGGAGGATCCTGAATACAAAAAAAAAGTCTGAAAGGAGAACACCTGATGAACAAGACTTTGGCAAATGTGGAAGCTGAGAGAGCGGACACAGACCTACAACTCACTTCTGATCACTGAGAATTAGCATTAGAAAATCACTTTGTGCAGGTTAGTGCCGGCTGAGTGGTGAGAGGGAGCCATTACAATTCTTGCAAGCTTTCAAAAAGGAGAAAAATATAAGTTGCCCACCACCAGCAAAGGATCTCCCACAGAAAACAACATCCAGCCCCAGGCAGAAGACTGGCTATGTGATGTGAGATGGTGCTGCTTAGAACTGTGTCTGTCAGAGGCTGGCAGGAAGCTGTGGACTGACAGAGCCTTCAATCACAGGCACTGTGAGAGCAGACATTTTCCAATGTCTTAAAGAAGAGATATCCCTCAGGACCACAAAGTGATAGGCTTCTTTAGAGCCCTTTTTCAAGGAATAAGCCATTTGCTCTGGTGCTCTTGGTTAACAGTTTAATTCTTGAGGCTACTGGGAACCCTTGTCATAACAGACCCGCTTCATCTACTTAAAAAATGAGGCGCTCAGTATTGAGGCCTCTTCCTCCCTCTTCTCTCAAAGGCTGACTGAAGCCACAAAGCAGCCAGCACTGAAGTTGCCCAAAGCTAGGCACTTTTCAATTTTTTAAATTCTTCTACTGAACAGAGCAAGAGGAATGACTGAGTATCAGGATGTGAAATGATTAATTCTGAAGTTTGTGCCAGTGTTTTAAATTTGTGGAAACAGAGTACTTACCAAATTCAAGCTAAGCCTCTTATCTCGACTTCTTAGGGAACTGCCTTCCATGTCTGCTGCGAGGAAAAAAAAGTGATTAAAAATGGGATAAGGCAGTGCAACCTTACAGAGATAATTCTGGAGTAAAACATATGGCTCTGAAATAATTAAGAGTTTTATAAAGATTCCATAACTCCTAAATGAGGAAATACACTTCAGACCAGATCCAACTCAGCAGCATTTCAAGAGTGATTACATCTATTTTAAGTATGATGAAACCAAGGAACCTGTTCATGTATTATCCAGCTGCAACTTATGCTTCCTGTAACACAAGCAGTTGGGGAAAAAGGCTGGTGTGGGAGCAAGCAAGCAGTAATTTAAATGCAGCTCCTGCTCTAGTTGTTCTCTGTTTTCCCATTGTCAAACTGGGGAAATTATATGAAAAGGGGCTATTACAGATGATATTATTTCTTGGATATTTATTTAGTAGCCTTTTAAGGTGCCAGGGAAGCAATTGTTATTGCACAGAAAGTGGTACATGGAGGACCACATTCTTTGCTTTGTCATCCAGAAGTGCTGATGTGGTCAAGGGGCTCAAGGTGATGGGGAATGAACAGCCAGATCATGGTGACAATCACCAGTCTCCTTGTGCAGCTTGGTCTTGGGCCTTGGTCTTGGTATAGGCCAATTTTATTTTCCAAGCAAAAGCCAAAAATCCCTAAAATCCAGCATTCAGTACATAGAAGATCAGCTGTGGGAGATGCTTACAACCACCATCCTTTTCTGAAATGGGATTGTCTGTGCAGAAAATGGCTTTTCTGTGGGAATGCCTCAAATCCCTGCAACCATGTTAATCTGTTCCCTGCTCTTACAGTAGAGATGTCAGTACTGCAACTGGGGGCATTTTTGGTGCTACCAGCTAAACAAGAACAAAGCAATTCTGTTGGTGCAGATACATACTCAGATAGACACAGTCACTGTCCTGGGACAGGTACATTTATTTATTTTGGCAAGAAGACATTGAGGCACAAGGCTGTATCAGGTGCCAGGATACAGGTGCCTCACAGCTCATCTTCCTTCATGGCACTTCCACTAGCTCATGCTGCTTTTGCCCTGGGCTAATTACAACTGTGCACCTTTTGCAGGTTAGCAGGGCAAAAAATTAAGTTAATAACTTGAGTGTACTCACTTGGGAAGCTGGTGAGGAGCTCCTGCTTTCTCCTCTTTATTTTTCTGATCTTTCTTGTTAAACACATTTTAATTTAGAGTTTAACCCTTCAAATGGTTTCAACTACACTTAGGGTAAGAAAAAGTGGCAGCACTTATTAATTCATTGCTGCCCCCATCAGGCAGAGACAATCCTGCAGCACAAGAGCACAACATGACATTTGGCCACTTAATCCTCTTAGAGACGTTTTGGTGTAAATTGGGTTGGAGGATCATGAACCAGCTGTATTGGAGGAGCACACGTGCAGAAGCAAGAGCAGCACCTCTCAGGGAGCAACCAAATGTAGCTGATAATTAAGAATAGCAATTCCACTAATGGGTGTTCCTCCAGAAACCTTCCAAGAATTGTCTGTACACTGATAGACTGAGCAGAGATCCCCTTGCTTTGGCTTCTGAGCTTTAAGAGCAAGATCTAACAGCTCCACACATTGTCTGGTCATTCAAACTGCAGGAGTCTAAAGAATGCTTGCCCTTAAAAACCTACACTTTTTTCCTCATCAGAAATGAAGACTTTCACATCACTACAATATACCTGATGATTTTCAGCCAGGTATTCCAGCTGCCTCCCTCTGTTCTGTGGCTCCATGTAATAAAGTTCTCATGCTGCATATGCTGGTTTTTGACACCACGATGTTCTGGGTTTTGACTGTTGCTCCTGTTTGTGATGATGGTGTTTCAGGAGCAAGTGGAAAAGCCAGCTCTGCTCAGAGTAGAGTTTGCTTTGCAGCCTTGCCTTGCTCTGTAGCAGCAGGTTTTCAGACTGCCCTGACCCAAGTGCAAGGACAGAGTGGGATTTGTTCAAGGACATGCAGAGTCCCTGGTTCAACCAGGATTACACCCCATCCCCAGTGTCTCCCTGACTTCCTGGTCTTTACTCTAAGCTGTGAAAAGACACACAGCTCTCACAGAACGGACTGGGTGTAGCAAAGCAGCACAGCTCCAGAGGCATTTCCCACATCCAAGCCCTGTATTAACAGAGTTTGGCATTGCCCAATTCAGTGACTGACTTCTCATTTTGGCTTTTCTACTGCTTTCTCTTCTGAGGAGGAAGGGGGAATATTAGCAAAGCATGAGGCACCCTGAAGGGATCAGAGCCAAACTGCTGCCCATCTGTACACCTACTGAGAGGCTCCTACACAGCAGGAGCAAACCTAAGGGACAGGCCTGAATCCTGCTTGCTAATTAATTTGAAAGCAGCACTTGGTGTTACATTGGGTGGTATAAGATTTCACAGAGGGGAGGACAGAGAGGCACAACAGGAAGTCAAAACTGCTCTGTGCATGTGGGTAGCTCCAACCCACTGGTGATGCTTTGCTGGCTCTTGGAAGTGCACTCACCTTTCCAGTTCCTCATGTTGTCCAAGCTGGACAAGGAGATCCTTCTGGGCACCAGAGCGACCTGAGTGCGGCAGATGCCCGTGTGCCCGTTCTGCAGGGCCCCCAGCTCCTCTCCCCTCCTGTCTGAGAAGTGCGTTGGCTTGGGCGGCCGCGGCGGCGGCGTGTTGGACAGCACGTCCAGCTGCGTCACCCCGAAGGGCAGCGCCTTCTGGCTCTTGTCAATCTGAAACGTTGGGGTCAGTGGCGTCCCCAGCAGCGGGGAAGAGGAGGAAAAGTCACTGGATGGACCACTAATGTCTGTGTTCCTGGATACCATGCTGGGATTTGCCACTGGGGCTCCGACCTGGTGCACGGCGCCAGCGCTGGTTGGCTGTACAAGGTACAAGGAGGGCTGGGATTGCAAGGAGTCAACAAAAACATCGTCTGATGATGTTTGCTCCAGAGATCTGTCTGAATTTGACCAGCTGTCACACCTGCAAGGAGACAGAGGTCAGGACCTGAGCTTTCCTTTTCTCCTGGCTGTAAGAACACAGAAAACAAAAAAGCCCAACCACACAGTCTGGGACAAGATCTGTCCTTTCCCTCTGAGCTGGACTGGAGGCTGGGGCACTTTGTGGAGCACCTTGGGCAACAGCAGGTGTCTGGGGGAAGGCTGTGTGTCAGATCCTCAGCCACCCACCTTGGAAAGGGACAGGACCAACATATGATGCTCAACCACTAATCTGTGCTATGAAAAGCACCCTGTAAATTGGATTAGGCTGGTGGTCCCCCATTGTGTTTGGGAGCAAGCCTGAGTGGCAGGGCTCCCTGGGGCTGTGTTTCATGCCTGGACAGACAGAGGGGGGCTCCAGCCTGACACATGTGGCAGAGCCCAGACTCACCTGTTGTGGCTGAGCTTGCCCGACTCGCAGTTGGACAGGAAGAGGTAGTCAGGGAGGAAGACTGACCCAGACTCGCTGGGGGTCTCCTCGGCGGCAGCATCAGCAGCAGCGTGCTCCACTGAGAAGGAGGGGTCGGCGATGCGGGAGGCGTGCGTGGAGGCGGCCGGCGAGGGCTGTGGGGACGAGGTCGTGTGAGACAGGCTCTCCACAGAACCTGCAATGGCAACGGATGGCCCGGCTGAGGGACAGCTCTGACTCGCCCTGCCCCTCTGACTGTCCTGGCTGTCACCACCCTGCTTTTGCACCAGGGATGTTTTACGCCCGAGCAGCAGTGAGTCAAGGCAAACACTGGTTCTGGGTAGACGGCAGCCTGATTTTGCTCCCCCTGCCTGGGCTGTCAAAGTCCTCCAGGCTGCAGGCTTCTTGCTCTGGGGTCCCCCTCTCCCTCCTGCAGCCAGCAATGAAGAACAGACTCTGCTGAAGAAAGAGCTGAGGCACAGCAGCCTGTTTTATCAAGTATTTTTTTTTAGTATTGAATGCAAATAATTAATTATTCATCTCACAAACTTCAAATTAATGGTGACAAGGAAAGGGATTGGTTTCTTGCCACTTTCTAGATCTCAGTAGACAAAGCTGAGCTTTCCAGCTCATGGAGTAGCCAGACAAGCTCTGAACTTGTCTGCAAGCTTTTTATGCTTGTCTCAGCTGGCCACCAAACCACAAGAGCAGTGCTGTGGCTGTAACTGCCCAGCTGGAGGCTTCCTGGCTCTGCTGAGAAAAGTGACACTATTTTTCTGGAGGTCACAAGGCACCCAAAGCTCAGTGCCACCTTCTCTGGGCATAACACTCCAGTGTCCCCATCACAGAGTGGGATGGCAGTGGGACAGGAGGGGGTCTGGGCTGCAGGCAGTGGGGCTGGCCCAGAGCTGGCTGCTTGCTCACACCACCAAGGACCCCCATATCAGTGGCAGCCTGTGGCTGAGACACTCATCTGGCCTGGCAGCAGAGAAGTCTGGTTCTGTTTCTCTCCCAACCTCTGTCCCTGCTAGAGAGCTGGGGAGAAGGAGCAATGGCTGAGCCACATGGAGTCAAACTAAACAAAGATTTTGGGGCATTCCAACTCAAAAAATCAAGTGCAATCCAGACCTCCCAAAAGGGGCAGCTGTGGAGTGGGAAGGGTGTCTTTACCCCAAAAGCAGCTGCTCCTGGCAGCAAGCTCAAACAGTGGCACCAAGAGCACAAGTCAGTTAGGGAATATGATTTTTCTAATGAAGTTTTAGGTTGCTGCATGGCAGTTCCTTCACCAGAGCTGTGTGGGGATGGAGCACTGCTCACTGGGTCCCTGGCACCTGCAGGGCTTGGCAGTGAATGCCCATCTCTCTGGCTCAGACACTGCCTGAGGCAAAGCTGCCAAACCCTTCTCCAAAAGGAAAAACCCCACAGCAGAAACAAACACAAGAAACCAGCAACTGCTCATAAAACCACACTGAGAATTAACATGCCTTCAACGCGCAGCAAGATGGGAGATTTCTCTACTGCTGATATCCAGAACTTGATGGAAATGCTGGGAACCAGCCCCTGACCAGCTGCATGTGTCCTGTGCCCCAGATCCTGCACCGTGTGATGAGGTCCTGAGACCCTCCAGCAGGTCCAACCTAGTCCCTACCTCAACAGAGGCACAAGCATTGGCACTGTACTAGGCTGCTGTAGTCACTTCTCAACCCTGGGAGGTGCTGGGTATACATGCAAGCAGACCAGGGGGGATGGAGAGGACTGCCAAGCCTTGACTGGTTAGACATCAACATGACTAAACACAAACTAAACCCTCTCAGGCACACGGTACAATTCTTGTACAGCCCATCCTGTACAGGGACAGGAGTTTGGCGTGGTGATCCTTCCAGGCGCCTTCCAACTGAGGTTAGTCTATGATTCCAGTGATCCAGGATCTCACACCAGCCACAGTAGGCTTCACCCCTCATCTTTCTGATAGCAGAAGAAGAATAAAACAGCTGATCCTCCCTCCCTGCACTATCCTACATCTCATCCTCCCTTTCAACTTGGGAGGGAGCTGCCTCTGCTTCCCATCTACCACTATTGACTCCCTGCTGCTTCCTCCAGTTAGCTTCAGAGATCTGGGCAGTGGTGAGCCTCAGATCAGCAAAGCATGTAAGAACATGCTTAAATTCAAGTGTAAGCAAAGGATTTGCTTTAATTTTGAGCAGGTGCTTATAGCAGCAGGGTTTCATCAGTGATCATCGGGAAGGAATGGCTTTCACATTTGCAAAGCAGAGCTGACGGCTGCGGCCTTCCCATCTGAAAAATAACTTTTGTTCATCGTGCTGGCTCAGACAGTAACTCTGCTTTTCAATCTAGGACTCAAAGCAGTCTTGCAAGCTGACAATGATCAAACATACACTGGGCTAACTCCCATGGGATCTCAGAAAAGCATGTTCACTTCACCATCTGACTACATTTAAAAAATCCCAAAACCCAACAACTAAAACTGCCACAACGCATAAGAAACAAATTAATGACATTCTGAGTTATTAACACAGAGAACGAACAGGCCTGAACTCCATCTGGTACTCACAGGGTTTAGCCATGGATTATCCCATCAGGAAAGGCTGTGAGCTGCAGACCACATGGCAACGGTTGTGAGCAGGAGGGAGGGGTGGGGACAGCACAGACCTGCCCTTTCCTGACCTTCAGGGGGCTCAGGGACCTGCAGCCAGCTCCTCACAGACTGTTCCTGTCTCTGCCAGCTCTGCTGGTAACTGAATCGTGTGCATTAAAACTACCACGACAGCAGCTGGGCAGAATAAATTATGCATGGCTACTTTCAACAGTGAGAAGGCAGAGAACAGGTTTGGTGCCTGCCATCCCCTTTGCCAGAGAGACAGCAAGAGGCTTCACCTGCCAAAATAACTGCTTTGGTGGGACTAACACCCAGCATTTCTGCCCTGCAAATATGGACAAAGCCACACAGAGGTGCACAGCATCTTCCACAGTGACCTCTCCCATCAATGAAGGGCCATTGCTTGGAGAAACAGAGGGCTTTTCCCTTGTGCTACAGACCCAAGCCCCTTCCCCAAGAATTGCTATGGTGCAACAGCCATGCAGGGACACGGTGGAATAGGGATGTTCTCCTCACATCAACCACCCCCAAGGCTGCACTGACACACCAAGGAGGTAGAAATAATAACAGTAAGGCTTCCTAATGAAACTGCTTAAACAACCTTCCCACCAGTTTCTCCAATGAAAAGCTGTTACATTGGATTGTGTCAATTAGTCATGGCTTCGGCTTGTACATGGAATAAACTGTGCCCCTGGTGTTCCACAGCTGCTTCATTTCATCCCCTCCCTTGCCCCAGACACTCGGGCCAAGCATCCTCCCAATCCCCTGCATGGCCATGGATCCCGTGGGGCTGGAGAATGATGGCTCTATTGGGAGGTTTCACCAAAGATGGAAGCAGGATTTTGCTGAGATAGGGTAGGAAAACTAGGAGCAAGGCCTCTTCCTCTCTCCTCCAGCTGACTCTCCAAAGGTGCCAGCTCCCCTCTCATTTCCAGCACAGCCAGCAGCACTTTCTGGTGGCAGCAGTGTGTGAGTGCTGCTGGCAAGTCCTTCCTGACAGCCGCCCTCCCAGGTGCTTCCTGACATCTGCCTGGAGCTGCCATGTCATCTCTGCCTCCCAGCTGTCCCCTCTCTTGTTGACTACAGAGCTGTGCTCACAGGAGCCATGGCTTTTGTAACTTCACTCTGCATCTGGCTGCCAACACCTCTGGTGTGGGGATCTGGCTGTCCATCCTTCTTTGCTGCTGGAAGGGACTAACTGGGAACAACAGGATGGCCCTTAAAGCTGAGTCACTGCATAAACCTGGGGCTACACTTCGGGCATTAAGCAGAGAAAGCAGCAGCTTTGTGTTTTGTGTTTTGGCCTCGGTCACAGCAAATTTTCAGTGATGCACAGATTAAGAGTGATATGACTCATGGCAGGGACTGGTATTTTTTTAAAGCAGTAGCATTTAAGTTAAAAAAAGCATGTGGCATTTAATAGGGCTTTTCTCTTCTAATGTTAATTTTAAAGGGTAATGTGTTTAAACCTACAGGCTTTTGGAGAATTTAGAAGATCCTGAAAAGCTGAAGCAATTAGCAACTGTTTGAAATGTGATGTGCAATTTTTGGGGCTGTGCAGATTTAAATCAGAGGATCTGGATGTGCTTGGCAGCCTGACCTGGATACACCCCAGACCTGAGCTCACTGGCAGGAGCTGCAGGATAAATAGAAGCTCTTAGGAGCTATTTGGCATTAGAGACCCAGTAAGTGCATGTCTGGAGGCTTAGCTCACACCATCCTTGATGAGGGCTGCAAGTTCAGGTGCCAGACTTTGTACTGAATCAAGGCAAATGCTCGGCAGTGCTGAACTTCTTGGGGGGTAGTATCTGCCTTGGAAAGCTGGATAGGTGTCAGCTTTCCCAACTGCTGCTGCACGAGCTGTCATTTCTCATCCATCAGTGCCCACACTGGCAATCTTTGCTCAGAGAGAAACACCAGTGTGTAATACTCTGGGTATTGTCCATGTGCAAGTCTTACAAGCAATAGTGTACTGCACCAGCAAAACAGAGAAGGCATTTCCCAGTGTAAATGCATCTGTCTGGGACAGCCACTGTCTTAGCTCTTCTGCCACAGATCACTCCCCCCATGAACATCCTCACAAAGTGCCAAGAGAAGGCTGCTACACATTCGAGAGACAAAAAATATTTTTCTCTTTTGCATAGAAGGGTTTATCTTAATTTCAGAGTAATTGGTAAAACTGGATCTCAAATAAACCTGCACCAGAAATAACAATCCAAGAGCAACAACTCAGCATCAACAAAGGCAGAACAGTAGGAAGGTGGTTACTGAATATCCCTAATTCCATCCAGCCTCCAAAGGGCAGTAGACTCCAATCCCTGCCAGAGCTACTTTGAAATTTGTATTCACGGGCAGCTTGTACCGACACATAATCTGTCAGCAAGTTTTCATGGTGGTTTCTGAAGTGAAGAGGAAAAGAACAGACATCACATTTGTAACAGGACCACTGCAGTGTTCTTGCCACTCCCATTTCCCTCAGAAGACACTACTTAAAAGACAGCTAAGCAATGCCAGGAACCATGATAGATTAAAATAAAACCTTTCCCATAGCCTTTTGTTTATTATCAAGTTGCTTGGTAATGGTGTGGCCATGCAGCACTTGCAGACACCAGCAGCACTCCAAGTGCAGCAGCACAAAGACCATGGAAGGATAAGCTGCCTGGCCACACATGATACCCCCAAACACATTACTGCCCGAGGGCTCATGTCCCTCCATAGCCCCCTCTTCTACTCCTGCATTGCCTTTTATCACATTGAAGGCTTCATTCTGACTCACTTCCTCTGCAACTCTCAAATTGCTGCTGTATCTGCCCCTTGGAATTGTCAAGGGAAAGACAGATTGCTGTTATCTGAGCCTGATTGTCTCATTTAAAAGGTAACTTAATGATGGTACAGGTCCCCACTTTAATTACCGACTACATCCATCCTGGAGTAGTTAATTCTTGGCAGCTTTTCAAGAAATTCACTCTGCTGAGTATATACAGGTATAGGGCCTGGCAAAAAAGCTGCCCAGATGCTTCACTGGCAGGACCATCTCATAAGTCTATACACACACTTCTAACACTCCTATCCTCTGCCTTTTCTTTGTTTTCTCATATTAACAGACTAAGGCAGCTTAGTATTTCTGTCACTGATTTATGTACAGGCATCTACACCCAAGTCTGTGCACATTCCACATCCAGCATAGCCTGAGAAAATGGGAGTTGAGCAGGATGCTTTCCTGGAACAGGTGTCTTACATTAAGCCTAACTAAATAAATACAGGACATGTAATGAAATAAATGGCCCCAGAAGATAACACTCAGTCAGCTTTTTACATAAACAGCACCTTTTCTTATTAAGGACCTGCTGTTTGCTCTAGCAGGAATTGATTCATCAAAGGGAGACCAGGCAGCCAGTGAGTATTTCCACCCAGCAGCAGTGTGGTCTCTGAGAACTTTCAGATCAGGGTTTAGCAGCATCTCAGTCTGTATGGAGCTACAGGAACTCTTCCACCTGCCCAGCCCAGCCTGACAGCAAGGTCCATGCCTCCTGTCACCCCTGGGCATTCTCCCAGCCTCCAAGATGAGTGTGATCCTACCTGTGCCATCTTCCAGATGTCCAAAGTTACAGATCTGGCTGATGTTGCGCACCCAGATCTGCATCTCCTCCTCAGTCTTGGCTACCAGGTAGAAGGTGCGGTAGGTGGTTCTCACGATGAAGACAAAGTTGTTCTGGAATTCCTTCTTGATGAAGTTGGGCCCCGAGTGCTTCAGCACTTCGCACTCATTGAGGTCGATGATGCGGATGGGCTTTTTGGAGTGGTTGTTCCTGTAGTACTCCAGCACGTCGGGGTTCCCACTCATGCGGCCCCTGCGCAGCACGAACCAGCGCTTCCGCCAGGCCTGCAAGGGCACAAAGACCTTTAGTGCCAAACACCCACTGCAGCAACCAGCCCCATGCAGCATCAGCGGGGCTTGAAAAGACCCCTCAGCTCATTGAACCCAGGCATCAACCCAGCGCTGCCAAGCCCAACCATGTCCCTAACACCCCATCTGCACGTGTTCACAAGAATTCCAGGGATGATAACTCCGCCAATTCCCTGAGCAGCCTGTTCCAATGCTTAACCACCTTTTCAGTGAATAAATTTTTCCTAATGTCCAAACTAAACCTCCCCTGAAACAACCTGAGGCTGTTTTGTCTTGTCTTGCTGCTCATTACCTGGGAGAAGAGCCTTACCCCCACCTGGCCACAACCTTCTTTCAGGTAGTTATAGAGCAATAAGGTCCTCCCTCAGGCCTCTCTCCTCCAGGCTGAACAACCGGAGTTCCTTTAGCTGCTCCTCATAGGACTTGTGCTCCATGCTTACTTTCTTTCAGGTTTTATAGCTGTTTTGATAAGCTGGCCGAATTGTGATTTTTAGTTGATGCACTTGCTATCAGCCTGCACTGGAGATTGGAAAACAGGCAGAGGGCTGTCCCTGGGAGGTCAAGATGAACATTCTCCCTTCCCTTCACCCCGCCAACATGATGCAATCCAAGTGTTTCAATACATCACCACCTCATCCGTAGAAGGGAGAACACAATTATTTTTGTAGAATGAAAATACCAAGAACTTCATATACCTGGAAACAAGTGCCTTTTGCCCAGCAAAGCCCAGGGCTCCAGATACCCTGTGCAGCTTCCCTCCTATGATTTTCAGTGCTATTACAAAGCTGTTTGTGAGCTGCCAATTACTTCTGAAAGCCCAGACCAAACCCCTGAGTGAGTTTTAGTGCTAAACCCAGAAAACTTCAGCATCTTACAAAAGGAGAATTATTTACACAGGCACTGTCAACCTGAAGCAAACCTGGCAAGCACTGATGTTTTCTGACCCTTGTGACTGAAGGCATAGGTCCCATACAGGCTTAAATGAAGTCCTGCAGCATCACTCTATAAAGCTACATGCCTGTTTCTAGGCACAAAATAATATACTTTCTCCCCCTTTTTTTCCCCCAGCAGCTGCTTTTGTTCATCAACAGTATAAGCACCTCTATGTTGATTATAGCTGTCACCAACGCCGACTCTGGGCCAGAAGAAATCAATCCTGATCTCTGTCCCACAGAGAAAAGCCAAAATAAGACATCAGGACATTTGCCCTTGCCAAACTCCATAAAAACTGGTGGATATGTCATGCCCAAACCAGCCAGGCTAGGGACTGGCCAAAGCTAATGCTGCAGCTGCCTCAGGGCTACTGCTGCTGGTTCTACAACACCCCGAGGCAGGACAGCCCAGTACCTGATTTCATCTCCAAGCATTTTGGTTTTCATGATTCTAAAGGAGTGTGTAGGCTGCGTTTAGCACAACCCAGGCAGCTGGTGAGAGAACAGAGAAAACTGCTGCTGTGCTCTGGGGAAAAGCCCATGGTGCCTCCATGAGGCAAGGCTGGCTGTGGTGTGTGTGAGCTCGTGGCTCTGGCCCCGAGGAGCTGCCTGCTAACCTGTGGATACACAGCCCCATCAGCTTTGTCATCGGGCCGGCGCTGCAAGGCTGGCCATGGAGCGGTGCCCTGTCCGAGAGCTCGTGATGGGAGACGAGAGCAGGGCTGGGTCTTTGGGAGAAAACAGCGGCTATCGCAGCTGAGCAGCCGTGAGAACAGGCTGAGGGGAAACAATGGCAGATAGCTGCCCACATCTGCGCGGCCCTCGGGCAGGGTGGGCCCCGCTCCCTCTCCCGCAGGGCAGGGTGGCCTCAGCACCTTCCCCAGGCCGGCGGCGGGGCCCAGGCAGCCAGGCCGCCCGAAAAGCAAGGAGACTGTTCTTGTGGGGGCTACACAGGGACTACAGACACGAGCAGGAAAGGAGGGGTGGGTGAGACAGAGGAACTGCCCTTTGGTGGTATCACAAGCTCAGGCAAGTCAACAGCCCTTGGCTGCCACCGCAGAGTGTCCCAAACATCAGAGTGTCCCACACATTGAGTGAGCTCGCAGCCTCATGGAGCTGCAGGGACCAAAGCAAATAGCGCCCGTGCTGCCAACCACTGCTGAGCCTGGAGCACAGGGCAGGGAGAGGCACGGAGGGACGGCAGCCTGAGCCAGCAGCGCAGGTGAATCAACATTTGCACACTCAGATCTTCACAGACATTTAAGCACTCAAGCCCTCTTGAAATCAGGTGCCATGGCAGAGTGGCAGTGGCAGGTGAGCTCACCAGGAGGATCCAGCAGACTCCCCGTTGTCCCACACCACTGCCACTCTTGCCTTGTGCCAGGAATGTTCTATGCCTGACACCAAAGAGTCTGAGGGAGCAAAAGCAGCAGACACCGCCTCACCCAGCACTGGGAAATGGGGAGTGCTGCCAGCCCACTGCCCCAGCACACAGCCTTGGCTGGACACAGGCACCCAGCACCAGGGAGGGCGTAGAAGGGTGGGAGAAGATGAGAACACCTCTTCCCCGATTGCTTGCTCTTAATATTAGCTTCATGATACCATCAAACTGCATCTGCACACACCTCAACCCTCTGGGCTCTGTTGTCTGTCCTCCACTTTCTAAGGAAATAGTGGCATCAGCTGCTGACATGACGTGGTTACCTGTGTGGGTGGGGTTGAAGGACCATCTTTTGCACATCCTCTCACATTTGACATATCCTGTCCCATCACTGCCTCCTCAGACTAATTTCCATTCTGAAACCTTCCCCAATATGTGCATTTACAAAATCTTGGCTCCAAAACCCTTTTGCTTATCCAACAAGGCAGAGTGACAGTGCACAGGGTTTTTGGACAGGAGCAGGTTTGCCACTGCCAATACACAGGACTTACCCTGTTCTGTGGCATAGGCAAAGCAGGGGTTTTGGTTCTGGAACACCTTGCAGCAGGAGCCTCTTATCTCTGAGTCAAATATCCTCTCCTCATTTTCCTGGCATTTGCCTGCAATCTGCTGTACACCTCCTTTTCCCAGGGTAAGGGGATGCAGCACACTGGGGTCACTGGGAGCCCAGCAGTGACAAGCCCTGGCCAGAGAAGTCAGCAGGAGCAGTTTTATCTCTCAGGGCCTCAGCAGCTCAGACACCCTGCTGCAGAGGCTGCTTGGCCCCTCACAGTCCTGTCTAGAGGACAGGCACTTGTCCCTCTCTCCAGTCCCCAGCCCCAGGGCAGGGCAGGATGGGTTTTAGAGAGCTGTATATCCTTAGTAGTTTCCTTTTTACCATTTTCCAGTCACAAGACTGCTTCCTCCTTTCCCTGTTACAGGACTGTCCTTGTGTCTGCTGAGGGAGTTGGTACCAGGCTAAGAGAGACCCTGGCAACCCCTGCAGTGGCTTGAGGCCAGTGGGGACACCCAAGGAGGCAGCAGGGCCAGAGTGGCTGGGCTGTGGTGAGGAGGGATTTATTTCAGCTGGTCAGAGCCAATAATATCTACCAATGTTTAGTCTAGAGCTGCACATGCTGCCAAATTTACAAGAGAATGTGGATCAATTTAAGGGTGAAAGACTGCACTCCCATGCTGAGATGAAGTATATTATATACTGCAATAGGTACTGATTCCTGGCACTCAGCTTAGGCTCCTCAATCACACTATTAAAAGGTTCTATGTATCCAGGCTATTCCATCCAAACAATTACATTTATTTTGGGGCCTCCTGAAATTATTATTTTCTTGATGAAGGAGTGATAGGATAATTACAAGTTTACACATCCTCAAAAGCCTTGTGGGCATTAGAGAGAAGGCTGTATCAGAAAAACACAACTACCATCAGACAAGAGCCAACATCAATCTAGAACAATTTTCATCTGCCCTTCATAAGTGAAACAGTTCAATGCCAAAAGAAAGAAAGAATTTGCAGCAGCATTGGTTGGCTGCCAGCACATTCCTTTGTGTAACACAAGCTATCAGTGTTTTCATCTTGCTCCTGAATTTTTGACTTTGGGAATTCCAGAGTCACATCTAAAAGAAAGAGGAACAGCTCTGTTTCCATTTCAGTAGGATTTCCAAGAAAGAGATTGCTCCTTCCACAATCTGACGTCTCTGCTTCTGCTGAATGAGTGGTGTGAGGTTTAGAGGGCTGCTCTTACATGGGAGCATTTGCTCTACCTCAGCACTGTCAGACAAAAGCCATGAGCAAACCTGTTTTGAGCTGAGAAACAGCTGGCTAGTGAACAGGGCAGAATGAAGGCTGAAAAGGTTTAGCCAAGGACCTTCATCACTTACCTTCTGCCTGAGGACAATGTTCTCATTTGTTTGTACAACATATCCACTATTTGAGATCTAAATAATTTATTAGAGGACATACAAGCTCAGTGAGGTAAACTGGCCTGAAATGTAATTTACCCTGTGGTTTTTGATTTTTTTTTCTGGTTTTAACAACAAAACACAGAACAACCAACAAACCAACAAACGTGAAATTCTTGACCGGCTATATTAATGCTTACAACTCCCCCATGAGGATAATCTTCATTTTACAGAATGCAGCAAAGGGGATGGCAGGGTGAAGCAGAAAGAAAGGTGGCTGTGTGCTGGTTCCTTGCCTGCCTGGTGGCCTTGCAGCCAGGACAGGCTGCAAGGACATGGCACAGGGCATGGTCTGATCCCCATGCCTGCTGCAGGGCCTCTGGCACTCAAAGAAGAGTTTGAGAGCTCACTGATAGGGATGATTGCAAAAGGCTTGATTATTGGGCATTGCTCTCATCCTGCAAAATCCCTTGGAGAGGGGAAAAGCAGCAAATCCCACCAGAGAAGGGCTTGGCATGGCTTCTCTCCCACAGCTGGTTGAGGGCCGGGAGCTTCAGTGCACAGTGCTCCTCCTGCCACTTACTGTGGGCCCACAGCTTAAGTCACCATCCTTGGGGCAAGAGAACTAGCAGAGCTGCAAGATGATAGTCCCATGAGAGTGCCAGCACTTGAGACAAATTTTCACAGCTTGTCTTTTTTAAAGAGCAGTTTTTAAACATATTCCTGTGGAAAAAAAGAAGTTAAGCGGAACTTTATAGCATTTCCTATAAAAAGCCCAAAAGAGGAAGTTAAAATTCATATGTAGTCAGGTTTGTAAGTAGCTGATTCTAAGCCCACTAAGACCATGTATGTTACCAGAGGTTCCCTGCCTGCACAGAGTGGGGCTGCAGAGCACGGTCCCTGCAAGAGGAATCTGTGCACTGGCAAGGACTCCAGACCAGCTCCCAGCAAACGTCCTTGTGTTCAAAGAGGACGTTGTTGGGAGCTCTTTGTGCCACTCTTTCCAGAGCAAAGGGCCACTTCCACGCAGCACATGCTCCTCAGAATGTGAGACCCTTGCAGAAGGGCTCACACCTTAGCAGCTTGCAGTGCTTGGTTGTAACACTTGATTTACTCACTCACGGAAATCAGATGAAAAAGACCACCACTCTTAAACCACCCAGCCTGTCCCCCAGCTGGAGTTATGGTTTTGCTGTTTCAGTTGTGGCTGTTGGTTTGCAGCATGTATCAGCTCTGCAGAATTAATGATGCTCCTGATGAGGCTGCCTGCTTGTCCCTGACAGTATGTCCCTGTAGAGCACTCTGCGAGCAGATGAGCTCACTGTCCATCACTCACTGGTTTAATGCTTCTCTTGGATTTTGTCTCCTGTATTTTCCACTCAGCTCTCACAAATGTCTTCAGTAGTGAGGGGCTGAAACTCATGGTTTATGACTGGGAAAGAAAAATCAATAAATACTCAATTTCAGAGAGGGATACTCTTCCCTTAGGCCCTTCCTCTGCATCCACGGGCATGTAATTCTATTTAATCTAGAGAATAAAATAAGACATATTTTTTGCAGTAATTTTTCTCCTTTTGCTCGGGTGCCTGGAAGTTGAAGGGCATTCTTGATTGTGCTGGAAAGGCATTGGCTCTCCCTGCCTGTTCATGCCCGCTGCACCTCTGCTTTCTCAAGGCTAGGGCTCAGCTCTGTGGGAAAAAGCTCTGAGCTAACCAGTGTTTCCACACGAAACAACTTTCCACACAGACTGGCACAAATGCTCTGGCTCACCCCGTGCAAAGGGCTGTCACACAGCGAGCTCAGGACAGGCTACAGCCTCACAATGGATTTCCATCTGCCACGTTCTGACCTTGGTAGTTTCAGAATGACTCTAAATGAACCCTGTTTCAAGAAAGTCACCATGAGCCCTCAGAGGAGACGTGATGGGTACGTAGTACAAGGGGAAATACCTTCTTCCTTTCAAGGTGATACAGCTATGTTAATTGACTAAAAACACCAGTCAGAAAATTTCCTGCACTTTAAGTGCAATGAGAGCTTTGTAATAAATAAAGCACCTTAGAGGACATCCTGTAGAAGCAGAGACGTGTTCTTTGTTTCTGTTTCTTTACATGAAGGAATCTGTGGTTTGTGAAGAAAAGATGACACATATTTTAAAAAAAGTAGAAAAAAATCCCACAGTCACATGTTGCCTGCTAACCTACACACATTCCCATTGCCTGCTCTACATCCTAATCCATAATATTTATGGTGCTTTACATAAACAAACATCTGCATCTGAGTGAGTCACTGCTATTTAATAAACATGAAGATTCTTTGTTACTCTAATGGGTTTGTTTGGGCATGCAGGGTCAAAGTCATAGGGACCCAAAAACGTGAGAATTTTAAATACTAAAATTTAAAATTTAAATTTTAAAATACTTGCAGAAGATAAGTTCTGAAGGTAAAATCAATAATGAAACCACTTCATTTTGGGGAGGGAGAAAGGAGGCAGACATTTGGATGAAGAAATATCATTTCACTCATGTGCACTGCCATTTAATAAGGGCAATAAAGAACTGTGCTCCTCACAGTCATTTTGATGAGGGGTTTTCCCCTGAGGACACCGGCAAGGTGGCACTGCATCCCTTTGTTTCTCATGCAGGTAGGAATTGCTCACAGGACTCTGTGGGCTGCAGGGGAGCTGCAGTGCTGTGCCCTCCTTGCTTTCCCCATGGCTCCTGGTGGGTGGGTGTCAAGGAGGTCTCCCACAGAGAAGAAATGTGGGTGCTGTGGTCACGCTGCCCACATGGGTCCCTGGAGTTTGTAGGGGAGGATGCTGATGGAGTATCTTATCCCACAAGATCTTGCTGTGGGGGAAGAGCTCACTGACTGATCCCAGCTACAACAAACACTGCCACAGCGGAAAACCACCAGAGCTCCACCTCACCCAGGGGGCTGATATATGTCAAATGGCCTCACAGGGTCCTGTCCTGAGGTCTGCAGGGCAGGCAGGACCTCACTGTCACCCCATCACTCGACAGAGCTCACTGTCCACCACTGTTCCAGGCTGTGGAGATGGCTCTAGGCTGATAAAGCCTTGCTTGTGAAACACACAGCAACAAAACACCCGAGAAGTGGTGGCAGGATGGCAATCCATTTTCAATGTATTTCCATAACAGTGACATCCTGCAACAGGCATGGAGCCAATGACTACCCTCCCCATTGCCAGCCCAGGGCATCACACCTCTATTCTTCCTCCTATTTTGACAGCAGTGGTGTTGAAAGCTTGGAGCTTTCCTTGTGAACTGCCCTGCAAATGTGTGCAGGCCTCTTTGAGCTCATGTACAGAAAATATAAGGATCAATCAATATGAAATTAGTGCTGCTTGCCACCCCAGGGCAGGACCCAGCTGTGCCCCAAGGGCTGCACCTCCCAGGGAGAGGCTTGTGGCCAAGGGGGGTTTGTCAGGAGCACCGAGGGACCAGGGCCAGCCAACAAACCTGACAGCACCCGTGGGACACCAGGAAGAGACACAGTTGGTATTAATAAAAAATGAAGTAACTCCCCAGCTGCACTTGGCTGTGGCTCATTGGGACTAACAAGATGGTAAAAACGATCTCCCTTGCTTTCAGGAAACAACTGGAATTGCTGTGACTCAGCATCATGTAAAGCTATGCCCAAAGTGATCTGCAGAACTAATGTAAAATCAGGCTAAGGAAAAGAAAGACAGCTGTGGTGTGATACCTGCACAGGTCTGGGAACTGCCTTGTCCCCAGGATGGCCACCTTCCATCTGGGCTGCCAGCACTTCTAGTGGACCTTCCATCAAGAGTATGCTGCAATGGGTGAACAAAAGCCCTGGGTGGAGGGAAGCTGACTTTTGCCAGCTGACCTTGCCTTGGCAGGCAGGTGGAGCCTGTCCCACCTGTATCCCTGCATGCTGTGATGCCAGGCAGGAGGTACCAAAGTACTGGGCACCAGGGTTGGATTTGACTCACATCATGAGCACCCTCATGAGCAACCTCATGAGCAACCTCATACCCTCTGTTTCATTTTGTCTTCCTTTTTCACTTTTAGTGGGGATGTAAAACAGGTCACAGCTCAGAGCAGAGTTCCCAGCAGCAGAAGACAGCACTGCAGTGATTATTGCCACTCAAGGACCTCCTCCCACCCAGAGCCCTCTGCTCCTCCAGGACACTTTTCCTTCCCAAGTGCAGGCACTGTGAAACACTAATTCCTTTAAGCTGCCCCTCAAATGACACCTTCTGACTGCTGCCAGATTTTTGCAAGCATTTAAGCTCCCCCGACAGTGAAGACTTACAGGCAGGGCTCTTTACATGAGGATGTTTACAGCCTCGCCCGCTAGCCAAGAGTTTTAGTTCCATATTCCCTCACAGCATGTTTGTACGTAGCATTTAAAATGACATTGTTATCATCCTGAATGCAGCTTAAGTTTCTGGAGTGCTTTTTTTCACCTTTAAATCCTAAAGTACTTGACAACCAGTACATCATGGTTACAGCCTCCATATGTTGTGATTTGTTCACCTGCCACAGGCTACACCTGCCTCTGAAGTTGTGCTGTGTTCCTGATACTTGGACTGCTTCTCCACACACCCACAGGGATGCACTCCCATCTGTGTGTTCAGCCTCAGCCAATCTGCTGTGACACTTTCGCATCTGAAACCCTTTATTAGCTGCATAAGGTGGCAGAGGTTGGTGGACAGAGAACTGCTGGTCTGGCTTGGCACCGCTCCTCTGGTCAGTTAAAAACCAAAATTTGGATTTCTCATGATGCGGGATTGGATGCAGGATCTTTTTACAGACACAAGTTGAAAGCAGAGAGAAAGGAAAAACTTCATGCACTGACATAGGTCTTCCTGGATTTAACCATTAACTTTGTTTTCTTTAAGTGGAAAAAATGCTGCTGAAGCTTTAAGCTGCCTGATAGGAATTCCTACTTTTACATAAAAAGTACTTGTGTAAAATGCTTTGGAAACTCTTAAGAACCCCGACTTGTTCACAATAAATTCTTTAATACTAACTTAAGGAATAAGATGAAATCTTGAATAGAGGTAAATTTTGATTTCTTAGAATGGCTTTAATCCAAAAGTCTTGCGCAGCCTTAAAGGATTTTTGGAAGACTCTGCACGGACCTTTGAGATCTGACTGAAAAATAGGTTGCTCCCAAGTTGTTTAAGAAACAACAGTTCTGAAATACAAATGCCGGATATAAGCATCTGCTGAATAACTGAATAATAACTAAGTCACAGGAGTCTTCAGTCATTTTTGGAAACGAGTACAGGAAAATGTATATACCAAAGGGACTGAAGTTTGGACAAATTTTGAGCAAATTTGCTAAACTAATAGCTTTTATGGAAGGACTCCAAACCTGCTTCGCTGAGGAAAGGAGTAGGGGCTAATCCCCTTTCTTGTCACTCGCAAGCACAGTGTGAATACAGATGTGCAAAGCAGTTAAAGACCAGAAAAAACTGCGGGCAGACTGCGCCCTGCCTCAGGCTATCGGGAGTCCCTCTCCCTCTGCTTTACTTGGAACTGGCAGTTTTCTCAGTATTCTTTACACAAACAGAGCAAATTTTGCTGTTTCACCTTGTTAACTGAACATGTGGCGTGAGGTCAGCAACAGTCGCCAGCCTATCTACAACTGTCTGTGCTCACATGATGTTGCAGCTCGAGCATAAACAGGAAATTGGGCAAAGTGACTCTTTTAGTAGGGGACTACAACACCACTTTTTTTTTTATTTTTATTTTTAAAGTGTTCAGCAACACGCTGTCAGACCTAATGAAGAAAAGCAGAGTAGCCAGCAGGAGCAGAATAAAAGCTGCAAATGTTTAGGCTGTAGCACTTTTGCCTGATCATAACAATGAGGTTCAGGAAACGCCCCCACGCTCAGTGTCCTGCTCAGCTGATCCGGGTGCACATGGAGTAAAGAGCTGTATCCTCCACATCCCCTTCAGGCCAAATCTGGGCTGCTCTTTTTTACATCCTTATTGACTTCACGGCTACACGCCGCAAAGACTTGACCTTTGCACTTCATTTCACTCCTAAAATTGCCTGGAGAAAGGAAGTGTGAGGGAGGCAGGCAGCAAAACAGGGAGGAGGCACCCATGTGTGGGAGGACTTGCTGTGGAGAACAGGTCACTTTTGTTGAAAATAAGAATCAACCTTTCTGCACATATGGACAAAGATAGAAAGAAAAATAGGAATAGGTCCAATCTTGCAAGAGCAGCTATAGAGTATCCAGATGAGCTCTGGTTTTAGGCATGAGGAGGGGACACTGATTTAATTGCATGCTCCAAGGTATACTGACTCAGAGATCTCCTCTGGGATCTACGTACTGGCCTGAAATCAGTCCCGTGGGAACCACCCGGCCTTTGCGGTGACATTTAAACTCCACTGATGCAAATGGCAAAGCTCCCATTTGCTCTGAGGGGGCCAGGTCCTCCTCTTGACAGGAAGCTTTGAGAAATTCAGAGATTCCCAAAAATGGAAACATGATATGAAAAAATTATCTGAATAAAGGAAATCTGCCTCTGGACTTATGAGAAGCATTTCTACCAACCACATCAGAAGATGAACTCTCCCTCCATGGGTCTAGTCTGGGTTTTGCGGGTTGCACACAGGCTACCCACAGCTGATTTTTCTCCAGCCAAAGAGCAAGTATCTGCTGCTGACTTCAGGCATGGTAAAAGCCCCTGTTAGGGGGAAGGCAGGCTTTACCCTGGCCATACCTGGTCAGGGCAGGCTTTGTGCAGCACAAACACCCAGCTCTTACAGCCACATGGGCAGAGTGGCAAGCCAGGTACCACGGTGAGCTGCCAGGGCTCCTGCAGGAGCAGAGGGTGTCTGGTGCACTGGGAGAGCTGTTGGAATGCAACCAGAAAACAAACAAATTATGGTGAAATAAAGTGAAGTCTGGAAAGGTCTGTATTTGTCCCAGAGATGCAGTTTGAGCAATCAGGTCTCTGCAGCCTCCAACTGGAAGCAGTGCTGTGTGATTCAGATGCTCAGCCAAAGCCAGTCATCACTGGCCAGATTCCCTTGGTGAATATTTACAGAAAACAAACCAGATTATAAACTAAGAGTTATTTGTCAGATCTATTTAGTAAATATTATAATTGTATTTAAGAGCACACCAAGTGTGTGGGCAAGGCACAAACCAAAACAGACGGTGGAATGTGCTGGATGAAGTCTCTACATTGCATATATGCAGGTACTGATGTTTTTGAAAGGGGGTATATTTAGGTGGCCCATGCTTCCTTTAAAGTGGGTTGAGTTGAACCTCAAAGCACTGAAGGTGGCTGAAAGTGCTCAATAGCTGCTTTTTGCACCCATTGGTTCATTTCAAAGTACATTATTAGAAAACCAGCTATGGGATGGAATTAATAATTCTATTTTGATTGCACTTCTGCAGTTTTCACCTGTCTTCTCATCAACTAAATTGTGATGCTTAACCTTTAATTATTCTCTAGGCAGTGTTACATCTCCAGACCTGGGTTTACTTCTTTAAAAGCTGTCTTAAAATAGTCTCTGCTTCATACTTCACAGGAGGCAGAGCTAGTTTTTAAATATTTTTAGACTTTGTTTTTTTATTCTCCTTTGTGTAAAAGCGGTCATTACTCATATGGCTCATAATATACAGCATTCACTGGCTATTATTTTTTATTCTAAAATACATAAATGTTAGGAAACACATAAACAATGCTTCTTTTGCCAGGTTTTCTCTTTTTTTGTTTAAGACTTCTCCCTGAGTTGTCAGTACTTTTTCTGTTGATGTTGGGCCCTGTGTGTCATCCAAGGAAAAAGGTTTCAGCACAAAGGGTTTGAAGAAATAGCACCCTGTGAGCTCCGCTTTCCTTTAAGTTTTAGGTGTATTTCACAAAGTCAGCTGGTTAAAGTCAGCTCGAGCATGCAAACGCTGCTTGTGTAAACTTCCCATGCTCAGGAGATAACTGCGTTCCTCGCTCGGCTCTGGGAAGGCAGGGCTGCTGCCTGTGAAATTCTGCAGGCCTGCGCTGTTTGCCTCAGGGCTCTGCCTTCTTCACAGCAGCCCGTGGAGCAGAATGCTCCAGTGGAGCTGGGGATGAGCAGCAGGGCACAAACCTGGACTCTGGACTTGGGGCTGCACCTGGCTCCTGAGCTGTGCTGCTCCCAGAACCACACAACACCCTGTGCTGCAGAGGACCCACAAGGACCACTGAGTCCAGCTCCTGGCCCTGCACGGCACCATCCCCAAGAGTCACCGTGTGCCTGGGAGCATTGTCCAAACATTTCCTGAGCTCTGTCAGCCTTGGTGCTGTCACCACTTTCCTAGGGAGCCTGTTCCAGTGCCCAGCCACCCTCTGGGTGAAGGTGGTTTTCCTGATATCCAACCTAAACCTACCCTGACACAGCTTCATGTTGTTCTTTGGTCCTCTTACTGGTCACCAGACAGGAGATCAGTGTCTGCATCTCTTTTTACCCTCATGAGGAAGCATCTTCATCATCAGTGCCTTCTCTTCTCACCTCCTGAGACTAGTTCTTCCCATTGCAAATCACATGCAGGTTAAGCTTTTTCAGCCCCCTGTTACTGCTGCAACTTTGGCCTGGATGTGGAGACATGAATGTGGCCAGGGCTGGCATTTGCTGTACAGCACTGCTATTGAAAAAACTCAGCATGGCAAATAAAGTCCTAAGAGCATATGTAAAGTTTATCTTCATTTCCATGACTTCTCAAACTTCCCTTGCTGAACCAAATGATGAAATCACAACATGTTCAGAAATATTAAATCATTTCCTCAACATCTGAATACAACAGGCTGCAGAAGGAAAACAATTACTTCTGGCATGCTGCACACTTTAACACTCCGAATTCTGGTATCCCAGCATATTTGCAGGCTTGCACTGTGATCACAGCAGCATTAAAACAACTATGGATCATGATTTACGTCATGGGAAATGCCCCAGCCTTGCTGAACCCAGCTTTGCCTGGACATTGAGGATTTCAGAGCACACAGTGCACATGCAGGCAGAAACTTCAGGATGCCCCAAACCAGCTTCCTCCTGCTGGCCTGTGGGCAGCAGACTGGTGCCACTCAGGAATGTGCCTAAGCCAGCACTGGGTAGTGTCCTGCTGTCTCTGTGGTGCAGAAGGGCCAAATTCATTGTGGCACCGAATGGATGAGGTGCAATGCAAGGACTGCCCTGCCTGGCTGTGCACCCACCTGTGCCTCCCCACTGCAGCTGCACCCTGTGTGAGTGCCTGAGCTTCCCCTCGCTGGCCATGGGCAAGGGGCAGAGCAGAGTGGGGCTGCTCCTCAGCAGCTGGCCGTGGTCCTCCCTGTGCTGGGGAAGGCCAGGTCCCACACGTGGAATCCTGGCAGGGCTGCTGATGCCAGGGAGAGAAACAGGGCCTCCCCAAACAGAAAGGAGAGAAAGAGTGAAAAATAAAAGTGCTCATTTCTGCAGAACCCCATGGATTTCACACCCAGAAGGGTTCATTGCTGCAAGCTGATAAAGATGCAGCTTTCAAGAGGACAGGACAGCTTTCCTGAGCAGGTGCCTTCTCCTTGGGGTTATGTTCAGTCAGTTGACAGGGATTTGTAATGCAGATTTTTTTTTTTTTGTGACTACAGCAGAAGTAAAACTCACTGCCAAACTCCACAAATAGTGGAACAGTTTGGGAGTAAAGACAGATTTCAGAAATGAAAGTTCAGCTTGATGTATTGGGAACAACGTGCAATTAATGTGCTCAGCAATGTCTTAAATACGAGCAATGTGGGAGAAGGGTAATAGCTCCCTTTCTATCATTTTTCAACCTGTCAGCACACTAATCTATGAAACACCAAAATCCAGATTCTTAGTAATGTAAACTGGTAAATGTGGTTGAAGGCAGTGATATTGTGCAGCCTATCTGGATCTACGTCTTTTTTAAACAGTAAAGCTATCAGAAGAGTATGTGCCTGTGGGATGGTGAAATAGGATCAATGTTACTGTTACAAAAGTGAGGACAATGAGCCAGCTGGGTTTTTCCACAGGCATTTTTAAAACTACAGCGTTTATTTCTGCTTTTCTGCAACTTCTTCTCTATCTCTTCTCCTCCCTTCCCTATCCCCTTTTCTTTTTTTTTTTTTTTTTTTTTTTTTTTGTTGTGGTTTATACACTCTGAGCTACACCCAGAAAATGAGGTCACCAGGGAGCAGTAAGGATGTGGATGCAGACTGTGACTGCATCACTTGCTCTGTGCATGCTGCTGGCTGCCTTCTCTCACCAGGGCTCCCTGGAAGCAGCTGGAGAAGGGACCAGGAAGGAGGAGAAGGCATCGAGACTGAACTGCTTCTGTGTGATGATGCTCTGCTGCTAGTGCTGTTTGAACAGGCACCGGGGAAAAACACAGACAGATGGGATGTGCTTCAGGGAGAGCTTTCTTGTGCCCTCCTGGTGTCTGCAGCTAAAGAAGGAGGAATCCTTCACACCCAGGCTGCTGTGTCCCATGAAGGTTAAGGGCTGTAGGGGGTCTGTCATGGCCCACCCAGCCACCCTCTCCTAAGCCAAGGCTGCAGGCAAATGGGGAATATGAAGAACTGCACAAGCTCCTTGGCCATCCCCTTTCCTGCCAGTTCCCCTGCCTCACCTGAGTGTGACCTGTGCCCTCCCAGCCAGTCATGGCAGGACAGTGCCACCACCTTTGTGCACAGCCACCTACACACCTTTTGCCCTGAGGGAAATACCTGTACACTTGTTCCCCCTGTGTCCTCATGTCTGGGGAGAACCTGAAGCACATCTAGGGCATCTGAACCACATGTGACTCTACCCCAGTGAGGCTGCAGTGAGGGCTGCCCAGGATGATGCAATCCCAGCCAGCTGGTGAGGCCATGCTGCTATGCTGGAATGAAAGGCCCATGTGACCTTGGCCATGACCAAGGTGTGTTCTGCTTTCCTCTGATGGGAAGAGTTGGTCAATTGGCTTTAAAACCATACCTCAGCCAGCCCAAATTCTATAAATCTTCAAAGCCAAAAGTGTACCGTCATCTGCACAGTCTGCAGTGCTTGCTTCTGAAGGAAGCAAATGTAAGTGTGGCTGATGCTAATACTTGAACTGCTTGAATGCTGTCAACTTGAATTGCAAAATAGGAGTTGAAGTGAAATTCCAGCTGCCTTGGAGTTCCTCTGCTGAATTTTGAAATCATTTTCAGTTTTGAAGTGGGTTTTATTGTTTCTAATCCTATAGGAAAGATTAATGAAGACAGAGAAACTAGCAGCAGAAATGCCAAGACAGCATTACACCCTAAGATCTGCTCCAACCAAAATGCAGACACATAAAAATTCAAAACTCTCTACAGATATGACCATTTCCTGGTCAGCTGAATGTGCAAGCAGAGTTGATCCACAGGGCTCTCCTCCTGTGTTGAGGACACTGCACCCCCTTCTCAGTCACTGCTGAGTTCTCCTCTTCCTCTCACCAATGATGCCTGGCCACAGAATGTTAAATAACTGAAGGTTTGTGCCCAACAATGTGCTTTCAGCTTGTTTCAAAGAGTGCAAATCCTGGACAGTCAGTGCCTTCACACTGGCTAAGAAGGCCCTGCTCAGAGCATTTCTCTTAGGGAGAGTGTGGAGACAGACACATCATAACAAAGAAACCGTGTGCAACACCCTCGGCTCTGCACTGGAGCTACACTGCTCAGCCTGTTAGAGAAAAGCAAAGCAGAATTTCCCTGTGGCTGCCTTCAGCTGAAATGTGGTGCTTGGGAGCCATGCAGATTATTCTTTTTATAACAGGTCTCAAATCCACTTCTGTTTTAGCAGGCAATGTTTTGCTCCCTGGCTCTGCCATTTAGGCTCCTGCCTGATGTTATTTTAGGAGCGACAGCATGTGGGTATCAACAGGCCTGTTGGTGCTTGTAGGTAGTGATGGGAGAAGGGATGCAGGCTTGTTTGGAGAGGTCATTTCAAGAGTGTTTATGCTCTAGGAGCAAGACAAGACTACAGAATAATAAGTGTTTTTAAAGGCAGAGTTAAAGGAAGAGCTAAAAAGAGAGAGAAGGGGAATCCCAAATGGGCAAGAAAATTGGAAAGACAGGAATGGGAGGAGCAGGAAAGCTGAAGGAAGAAGGACAAATTTAAAAAGAACTGTGGGGACCATACAGAGAATGGACTGGGCACTGCAGCTCTGTGGGAGGATGTCACAGAGGAGCAGCTTCATCCCCAGCAGCTCACACACAGCACAACCTGCAGAAGGCTGACAGTAAACCCCTGGTCCCAGCACAAGGAAGGGCACAGCTCCTTCAGCAAGGGCTTCTCAAAATTAGACCTAGTTTTAACTAGGGGTGGAGTAGCCCCATCACACTCTGAATCATCGGGCTGTGCGCTGGCCATTGTATGCATTGTTATGAGGTGTCTCCTTAGCTAAAGCCAAGCAGAAAAGCCAGCAAAGCAACAGGAGGGAAGAGGCCGTTACTGGAACCCTATGAGAACAGTGAGGAATGATGATAGACAATGCCTCACATCCCTGCTTCCATTGCAGGAGCTGCTAGTGCAACAGCGCAGTGTCCAAAGCACGGTGTGACAGGCACGGCTGGCCAGGGCAGCTCAGAGCGGGCACCTCTGCTGGCTACTCAAGAACTGCACAGAGCCCTGGAAACCTCCTGTTTTGCTAGCGTACTGCAAGCAGAGGGCAAGAGCTAATCAGGAGTCGTGCTAATTAAGCTGCCTGTGCTGGGAGAGGATGGGGATGTGGCTGGATGCCAACAGTAATATGGTAGGCGGGACCAGAGGGCTCCGCTGACTCCCAGGGAAAGTCTGCTTTGGTAACCTGGTCCTTATGCATTCTTTCTTCCCTCTCCTGGGGTTGCTTGTGGAATGGCACAGCCCGTGCAGCCTTTCTGGAGCCCCCCACAGCTCCTGGAGGCACACGGGCAGCAGCCACTGGTCCTGGCAGGAGGGCAGAGCTCGGCCGGGAGCAGCCGCTGGGCTCGCATCCCCTCTGCTCAGCCCCGCCGTGGGCTGTGACGGCTGGGGCTGCTGCTGCTGGCACAGCTACAGCCTCGTGTTTTTTGACCTTTTACTCTTCCAGAGATAGAAATGGGATTTGTCTGAGGCTTGGAATAACTTCCTGCGATTGTGCTGGAGAGGGCTAGTCTGGCTTGCTAGATAGCTGTGTCTGTCGGGCTGGCTCAGGAACGGAGAAAGCCTCGGCTCCATGACTAAGCTGGAGACAGATTTAAAGGAGCCCAAAGACACAGCTGTGCCTAAGAGAAAAATAAGCTGAGAGCACTATACATTGTCCCCAGCAGGACAACTGGGCCGGGGCTGTTTCTGGGTTTGGGCATTAGCCATCACTGGAGAACCATAAACAAGCCTGAAGCAAATGGGTCTGTGTTTTGATAGTGATTCCTCAGATGGTAACTTATAAATCCTCTGTGGATCACTGACGTACGTGTGTCTGCGTGTGTGGGAAAGTAGGTAATGGTCTGAAAATTGATCCTTTGGGACGATGAGAGCAAGCAATGGTTGTGCAAGCCTCCCCCTCCTCCGTCACCATTCCTCTGCCTCTGCTGCCAGCACGGCCAGTGTCACTGGGCAGGCACTGAGGCTGAGGCGAGGGCTGCTTTGCTTTTCCTGCATCTTTTGATGCCCTTCTGCACCTCTTTTGTTCCATCTTAAATTGACTTCTAGCAGCCTTTACAGGTGACATTGACGGGTCAGACGTTTTCTAACAGCACAACATTCAACAGATCTGTTGGGATCTCCCAAAGAATTAAGGAAATGTACTTCAGATAAAGCCTTTTCTAAGCAAGCTTTTAGTTGTATCTGTATTTTACTCATCAGTACTCAAAATCACTATGTACAAGATGTGTGCTAGTGTATTCCTGGGTGACACTCACAGCCTGGCTGCCTCTGACTCTCCTTTCTTGAAGTCTGGAGCAGGAATGATCTTGGCCCTTTACTGATATTACTTAGAACAACTGAACACACAGCACCTTGTGGGCAAGATTATGGACTGAAAATGGTAATTTTCTACTCTTCTGGCCACCAGCAGTACCCCTGAAGATCCCCTGGCACATACCAAGGAACACTCAGGCTATATCCAGCCCAGCCAGCTATCAGCCCCTTCCCCTCCCGGGCTGGGTCTCCACAGGCTGGAGATGTCAGCCCTCCCTGCTTGGCACTGCTTGGACAGGACAGGGAAAACAGCTCTCCCATGGCTGCAGCTGGAGCTGGATCTGTGCTGTTCCCGAGCACGAGTGAGTTTCATAATGAGTAAGAAATAAAAATTTGGATCTTCCTGCCCAGCAAAAGCAGAGCTGTCCCAAAGCCAAGTCACGTTTCTGCTGCAAACAAGTCTTAACACAAAAGTTCAACATACTTAACACTTCTGTGCAAAGACACCATTCACAGGTTTTCAGCCTCAGGGGAATTCAGGGTGTTAGTGATATGTATCAGCAAATGTGATTTATAATGTAATTGTATAATACAGTAAGAGGGTAACACTTGAGCCTTTGAGCCTCAGTGCACAGCCAGCAGAGAAGGAAGCAGTGCTGGACTGCACTGTTTATCTGTTTGCATCAAGCTCTGGCTCCAACATATATTTCACTTACTGCTTTCTAAATAGGAAGTGTCAAACAAACTGGAATTTTTAATAAGTTTTTATATTAAAAAATCTGCAACCCAAACAGTGAAAAATTAACAAACAAAAACCCAAAAACAAACTAGTTTATTTGTAGGTAAATTAATATAATTCATTAATTCAAAATCCTTTTAAAAAGTGTTTAAATGCTTTTGTATTTTTTTCCAATTCTGTTCAAATGCAACTTGTTTCAAATCACATAAAATAATCCTTGCTGGGGGAAAGCAAGCTTTTCACAGTGATACTTCTTTAACATAAAAATTGTAACATAAAGAACATCAGTAATTGTGTATTAAGCTACACTGATGCCTGGATATTTATGGATGGATAAATGCCTGTTAGCAGAAATAAGCACTACATTTACCCTAAAAACTTCACTTAATGGTAAATCATTGCACATCAGCTAATGAAAATGTATTTCAAGGAAATAAAAGGAAAAGTACCTGTGGCAAAAGAAGAGACTTAGAAATCACCATTCAATTCAAAGATTTATACCTTCCCATTTAATATTATAAACATCTGTGCTGACACTATGTGAATTAATGCTCTTTATGGGAAATTTCCTCAGGATGACTGGACTAGACTGGGGAAGTATCATGAGGGGGAGCTGTTGAAATTAAAAATAAAACTACTAGTGCTCTCAGACTGAACAATACTTGCAGCCTGTGATCAATGGTGTCGCATGCAATACTCTTTTTCTACCCTCAGTCATGTATGTCAAAAAGACAGTGATGGACTGTCACAACACAAGGCATCTGTTAACCCACAGATTAAAAGGTATCCAAGGGCTAAGCCATTCATCTTTCTCACCACACCTTATTCCCAACAACTGAACTCAGTTATTTTACTTGTGGTACAGCAGGCAGCTAGCACATTTTCACAAGGACTCTGAGAATAATGCACACTAAGAGTCTTTGGAGCTTCTCATGCACATGGGATTTCCCTGGGCTCTCAGTGTTCACAGACTCTGACCTGGTGGCTACAGCCATAATTCAAACACAGCTAGAGTTTCATCTAAGAGCAAACATGCAGATATGCCTGATACCACTTAAAAAGACCAGGTCATGGTATACATGCAGTAGCTCACACTCTGGTGAGCACGTGTGAAGTAGGTCAGCACTGAGGGTGTCTTCCAGGCACAACCCAATGGAGTGTGTAGGTGTGAGAGCAGTCTTACCATAACAAAAAATGCCCCACATGAACACCACCACAAAAAGATGTAAAACACTGCAGCTCAGCTCCCTGTAAGCTTAGGCTTTTCTCTACTACACCAGGAAAAGAAAACCCAGAAGAGAATACCCGTTACTCAGACTCCTTCAGACTGCAGATCTTTTTCCTTACAGTTTCACAACCCATCACAAAGCATCCCAGTGTTTTCCATCCACTGCTCTTGGGCCAGTGACATCAATCCTGATACACACTGTGCCCTACAACACAAACCCAGGCAGGCATCCCACACCATGGCCCTGCATGGCTCTGCTACATCGAGAGGTTCTCTCACAGCAACAAACAAATTTCACATCAGCAAAGATGTTACATCATCCTGAAAGTCTGTGTGCTTCTCATAAAATTTCTGAAATTCTCTGCAAAAGGCATTTGGCTGCAGAGCCGAGAACTTCCTGCCCCATTCTTGAAGGTTGGTGAAGGCTCGTTCTTCACCAACCCCTTGCTGTCATTGTCTGACCCAGTTCCAGGAGCAGGAAGCTGTGCTGCTGTATTGCCACTTCTGACAAGCAAAGTCGACATGATCTGCCCTGCCTGCAGAGCAGGGATGGTGGCAGGAGCTGCAAGCAGAAGCGTGAACTTCCCAGTGGCTGGTTTTGCTAAATGAATCCCATAAAAAGTGATGTGAGATAAAAAGGGATGTTTGAGCACAGAGCAAACAAACACTCCACATAGATCCTGAGACTCCAGCGAGCTTAGCACAGTTAGAGGAGTCTCTATCTCTCACATCCAAAAGATAACTTTTGAAATTCAGCCTGACAGAAACTCTTCTGTCAAAGGCTGTTTCCTGAGAGTACCAAAAAATGTCCAATTATTCATGACCAAATTTGCCCTTCAAGCTTAGGTCCCAGTTCCAGAAAGCTCTTAAGCACATGCTTCACAGCAAGCTCAGGAACAGTTTTGACCTAATTTAAACTAAAATTTAAGGAATGGAGCCCGCTTATTTTTTTGCCATTGTCTAAGTTTCCCCTGTCATTTTCACTGCCCGAAGTGTGAGCACCACCTGGCAAAATTAAAGGAGAATTTTGACTCTGACTAAGTGAAATGCTCCTATTTAACCTTCTTATTGCTTCAGAGACAGTGAAGATTTTCTTTCAGAAAAATGCTATTGCACAGTATGTATCTAACACATACACATCTGTATGGTACGAAAGGGAAGGGACACTTCCTCTTCTAAAGCAAAAGCCATGCACCAAGAGGCCAGCAAGCACCACGCATGAACATGTGCATCAGAGGGATATGGAAATCATTTGGGATGTTGAATGTTTGGCATCTAATAATTGTGATTTGCAAATGGGCCATACAAAACCAGCAGCACAATTAACCTCTCTCTGTCTGGGGGCTGCATGGGAAGAAGTCTTTCCCTGATTCAGCAGAGAGAGTGAGGCAAAGCTTGGTTCTTCAAGTCTTGCAGTGATTCCTTAATTATTTGGAAGTGGTGGAGTCACCATCCCTGGAGGTATTTAAGGGTATTTAAAACATGTAGATGTGGTACTTGGAGACATGGTTTAGTGGTGGGCTTGGCAGTGCTGGCTTAACTGGTTGGACTCCATGATTTTGAAGTTTTTTATCCAACTGAAATGATTCTGTGATACTGTGATAAGGGATCTTGGCCTATGGGAGCTCAAACTGTGTAAATGGAAGAGCTGTTTGTGCTCTGAGTAAGGAAGTTTAAATTTGACCTGCAGTAAGTGTGTAAGGCTGCAGAAAGGAAGGGCTTTCTTCAGAGCAATCTCTCTTTTGTCTAAAGGCCACTGTGGCTGTGACTCACACACAGCCATCAGACTATTAACACTTTTATTCCAACTAGTTATTTCTGGCTTTTGGCAGTCAAAATACCTGAATGCCCAGAGTGCTTCCAGGGTAACTATAGTAATCACAAAAACAAACAACAGCAGTTCGACCCATGGGTCAGCTGAAGCCAAACTCTGAATCACGCACTTATTTTTTACCTATAGTTATGAAAAGGAATTCAAGCTGGACAGCAGGGCAGTTCATTTCCTAGCCACCTCAGGGTGCTCAGCCAGACAAGCTCAGCACAGAGGCTGTGACTGCTCGCCCCCTCCATGGGAGATGCAGAGAGGTGGGTGCTGCACAGCTTCCCTGAGAACCACAACTTCATCAGAAACGCTTTGTAAATCCACTGGAGGCTGATGGACTGAATGACTGATCTTTCTTTTTCTGGGTATTCATAATCTGTATGTTTCAGAGAGCTCTGAAGGTCAGAGCTCTGAAGTTAGGAGAAAGACTGTTCAAGCTCTAGACCTCCTTCACACTTTCAGTTCTTCCTATTCCTGCAACAGTGGTCAGTTCACTCTCAGCTGGGTCAGTAATTGCAGCTTCATGCTAGTGAAGGTGTAGGGCCTTCTAGAAGAAGCCATAATGTATTTAAATTAATTACCTTGCATCTCAAAAATGTCACATTTTTAAAATAAAATAGTATTTTTAAATAAACATTTGCAAGGATACATTGTGTTGCTGCTTCACCACAATGGGTTCTTCAACTCCTCTCCCTCTCTAAAACAAGTCAAAATTTACTATCTATTTTGATTATTTAGATTATTTAGGATATTGTAAAGACAGGTGGCTCAGCAGCCAAGCACTTTTCGAGTACATAATCCAAAAGCTAAAGTGCAATTTGAGAAACAAGATCACAAATAACAAACAAATGTATTATAGCATATAATACATATTTTAATAATAGACAATGGTCATTGATCCTTCAGTTGTGCTTCTATTTACTTTCTATAAAATCAATTTTGCTAAACTAGAGGGCCATGAGGTGTGTATTATCAGTAAATAAAAAAGATCAGAATACAATGGAGCAAGACCTTTATGATTCACTAGTAAACCACGAGAAAGAAACCACCAGTCTGGAAGCATCAAACCTTCCAGCAGAACAAAATGCAATAAAATGTGTAACAGGAGCAGCCAAGATAACTTGCAGGCAGCTCCCGGTTCTCTAAAGCTGTGTGCCTCATCTTAACTGAACAAGATCTAAATTAAATTAAATCCAAAATCTCAAGGTTTGAAAAAAAACCAAAAACCCTAATACACTAAAAAGGAAAAGGGAAAATATAATGAATTTTTTGTTTCTTCTCCTGGATTTCATTAAAATACACAAGTGCAAAATACTGTCTACAAACATGAAGCCAGAGTTACACAGAGGAGAGAAATTCTGTGTAGGCTGAGATAATTCTTGCACATGATACCCCAAAAGGGTGGTTCTGAATGAGAAAAGAGATTTTTTTTAAGGTGTTGCCCTTGTTGCCTGGGTGCTGCTCACAGCAACAGTGCAGGGAACAGCACACAGAAAGGACTCTGTAAAACCATGGGTGCTGCCAGCACCATCCAGGGCTGGGCACCGTGGAGCCTTTACAGCTTTCTACTGTGGATCAACTGACATTTTGAATAACAAATCTTCTGAATTCTATAGGGAAAGACAAGGTTTACCCTTGTGCCATTCCCCATGTCCTTGCTGGTTTCCAGGGGAGGAATACTGCAGGAGTTCCCTTCCAGGAGAAAACCAAGCCAGTAAAATCCCTTCTCCCGATCCCTCCTACCCCAACAATGCACAATATTGTTGAGTAAAAATGGAGTCATACTCACAGGCAGCAGATATAAAAGAGACTTCTGAAAGCAGTGGTTGTACACAGAAAGCAGTAACTGCTTTCCTTTTTTTTAGGCTTCATGCTTATTTGTTTAAACCACTAAGAGACATTTGCATGTTACCTTTTTCTGGTCCAACATGAAAAAAAAAAAAACAAACAAAAAACTTAGAAATAAATGCAAGAGCAAGTAACACCTCCTGTTAACTTTCAAATTTAATTTTAACTCATGAAACACTTCAGCTAAGATCCATCACTTGACTTTACGTTTTTAAAGAAGCAAAGAGTAGGATCAAAAATGACTTTACTAAGAGGTGGAAAGAAACAACAGAACCCCAACTATTATCTTTTCTTATTTTAAACCTCATCCCACACTTGACACAAATTTAGAACTGAATGCGGAATTACTCCTACTCTTCTCCTTCACTTATGACTCTTTCTTACCATGTTTTCCAGACTGTAAATGCTCCTTGGGAGGGTCCAGTGCAACAAGGAACATGCAGGGTGTGTGCTGCAGGCAGCAGCCCCACCAGGCTGCCTGCTGCAGATGTGGTGACTGACAGCTATGAGTAATTGCTAGATTTAAATGGAGCCTGCTGGGAGGTAAAATACCACCTGGTCAGGACAAAGATCTGTATTACACTAACAGAGATGCTAAACCAGCCACAAGTGAGTGGATTCCAAACCCCAACATTACAGAGGTTTTTCAGCCACAGAGTTAAGAGTGGCTGTAGCACAGATGTGCCCATTCAGAGGGCACTGGCCCAGAACTGGTAGTTTTATGATTGATCTAGTCCTTCTGCAGATAGAAATGCCTTTTCTCAGCAGAAAATACATTTTTATTACTTTACAATGCCCAGGAAGACTCATATGGTGATGATGTCTTGATGTTCAGGGAGCTGTTTTCCAGGGACATACCAAGGGAAATGCCTCTCCCATTCATAACGACTCTGATTTCCAGAGAAGACCATAGAGAAGAGAAAACAGTATACACAGGAATATTAAGAATGGCATCTTGGCCTTAGAGAAACAAGGAGAAGAATTTATTTTCTGACTTCAGCAGGTTACAAGAATAATCAGACACACACAAAGCCATGTGGCCTGTGCATCAAGACAAGCAATACAATGTGATATCTCAAACCAGGGAAATTTGTTGAAAAGCAATCTAACCTCAGAGAGCTGATGGGCTGACTGTAAGATATAGAGGAATACTGAAAAAGCTTCCAAAGAAGGCAAGGAAGACTTTGATGACACTACTCCTTGTTCAGCAAACTGTATTTTCTTGGGGAAATTTCAAGGATTGCAACAGACAGAAAAATTTCAGCCAGTGGCCACTTTCTGATTTCACACTCAACACTGTCTGAAATTGGTGGTTTCTGATGGGCATGGTCTGTGCTAAGTACAACCCAAAGAATTTTGCTCTGACTTTGGCCCTCCCTGTGGTGCTGCCATAGCTATTTTAGTGTGCAATCAGAGGACAAGCTGGACAGATGAAGACTTGAGGAGAAACACAAGGCATTACTTTTGCCAGGCAGCTCCAGACTTACAGTACTTGCTCAGCTGGGTTCCAGGAGATTTTCAAGAAAAATCAACCGTACTGACTTTTATGGAATTCCAATGTGCTTCTTGTTTCAGATGAAACAGTGCCAGTGCCATTATTTAATGTTCCTATCAATGAAAAACCGTGTGACGCTGATTCTTTTTCACCCTCTCAGCATGGATACTCAGACTATCTTTGATACTCCCACTACCGTTTTACTGTGAATCAAACCAGCATCAAAGAAACCCACATAGGAAACAAGATGGATTTAGATGCTTAAATAACTTAGACAATCTGGCCTGGGAGCAATGGGATGTTTGTGCCTGTATTACTCAAAAGGGACCCTCTAAACCAATAATGCAGCAGAGTCATGATGCTATGCTCTTTTTGCACCCTTCACCCTGCTTTGCAAAAGTAAGAATTTGCATTATCCATTTCCCTTCTGAAAAAGAGTTTGAACTGTCTTCCAATGATTTATTCATGTGGTGTCATTAAGCACAGAATCTGACCCAGCTTAGCAGAGGCACAATTTCCAGCTCTGTGGTTTTTCACCTCTGAGACTATTTACTATTTGCTTGCCAGTAATTACCACAACCATCTCCTGCTTTGAATTCTGGTACAGAAGAGGGTTTCCAATTAGTTTCCTTAAACTTAAAGGGAACTTAATTTTAAAACTCAGCTGAATGGAGAACTTCCATGAATCAGGCAATAAAATAATTTGCAAGTTTTTCTTCTTGCTCGTTCACCAGGTTGGTTGTTATTGGTTTCAAAATGCCCTGGCCAGCATTTTTTTTCAGTCCCTGAAGTAATTTTTGTTGTCGTTTTTTAATACACCCTGTGCCTAAAGGGACAAATGCTTGGAAGTGTTTACATTTTTCACTTGTTTCTTGGAAATGATGGCCCAAAGATAAAAAGAATACTTCTGCAACGATAATTTGGCACTTAAAGAGCTTCTAGTCTTACTGACTGTTTGAATTAATTTTTAAACCCATCACAGATGGTCATATTTTATTCTGTGAGTTCATCATAACTTAAAATAAGTTGAGAATTATGGTGCTTACTGCACCAATATTATTGCATTACTATTGTCATGAGATTATAATATGCATAATTTATACAATGGTTTATTGGAAAAAAAAGAAAATGGAATTTTAAGCCTATCTAGGAATTTGGGGCATTTGAGTAGTCATCTTTCAATAAATCCAAAGTAAATATTTTAAATATGCCATAGGACATTCCTGTCTATCTCTTTGAATACTAATATTGATCCTGTAACCTCAGTCTCCTCTCCACAATGGTTTATTTCGATTTTTACAAAAATTAGGCAGAATAATCCAATTGCCTTGAATCCAGCTGGAAAAGGACTTTGTGTTTGTTTAATCCAAGGCTCCTTCTCCACATCTGATTTTGTGTTTGTTCCTATTTGACAATTAAAAGGAAAAGAAAAAAAGCTTTTCTTGGCTACAAAATCATGTGCAAAGTCACCCATAATGTACAACTAAAGCTGAAGATGAATGAAGCACTAAAATCATGCCATGCCCGTTCCTTGCACCACTTCTGGCATCCAGTTTGAAAAATTGGTATTTTTGCAGGCCATAGCACTCTTTAGTGTTTTTCAGGATATTTTCACTTTCATTCTTTTGCTGCAAAGAATCAATGTCTCTAGAGACTGCTGCTTGCATGCTTTCTAATCCACATTTAAACCAGAACCCATGACATATACCTATGATTAATTTCACACATTGCTTCAGCTCTGAGGTAGAAACACTTTTCTCACAGCATTATGTGACTGATGTCACGTGCTCTGTGTGTCAGAAAAACCCTCTGAGAGAGACAGCTCAGCCCCTCCAGAGCTCCAGGACCACAGCTCTACTCACAGGAACACAAACATGCTCCAAGACCCCTTAACAGCCCCTGATTAAAGAAGCTGCCATCCAGGAGACAGACGCAGCAAGGAGAGATCTTTTTGTTTGTTTGCCATTTTCTAAGCCTGTGGCTACTTCACTTTTATGTGGGCTAGCATGGGCCACAGGCACCCCAGGGGGCCAGGGAAGCATCTGCATGGAGGCTGAGGGCTAGCATGGAAACCACCAAAGGAGGAATGTGGGAAAGGTGGAGGTGGCTGACAGAGTCCGAAGCAGGAGGGCCAAGGGCCTCTGAAGAGACACTCCAGTCCGGGGCTGCAGTGTGTGTCAGACTCCTTTGGGGTTTTTTTTTTGCATGTGTGTGTCTTGCATTCCCACACCACAAAGCTGCTGCCTCCCTCCTGACAGCTCCAGAGTTCTGTGCCAGGCACAGCTGAGCGTGGATTGTGCCTGAGCACGGACTGGTGGCTCTGCCTCGCCTCTGCCCAGGCAGAAAGTGCCAGCTCTGCATTTACTGCCATGGCAGGGTGGAACTGGAAGGGAAGTCCTCCAACTGCAGCTGGGCACTGCTTCCACAGAGATTCACTACCAGAGACTTCCCATGCCTGACAATCTTCTCCAGAGTTCTCTGCTTCTGGCTTGGTCCTTGATTAATTCAGGGCTTGACACTGTGAAACTGAGAATTTTTCCCAACAGCATTATATACAGGAAAGAGCAATCACAGGCTCAGGACTGAAATCACTAAATGCACTATACACACACTGTTGCACTCATTCCACTGAACTAAATTAGTGATTAATGGTATTTTCACCAAAAAGCCGAGCAAATACAGTAATAATAGTAAGTCAAATGTATAACGTTGTGAGATATGCGTTTCAAAAGAACAGGAACCAAAGTTGCCAAGGCCTCCTGTATTTAGGTAACTACCTGAGCTCTTCTTTCCACTCAGCTGAGATCTCCCCAGCATTCACCACAGTTACACCCTGACCCCAGAAGCTGAGTGTTATTATCAGCATGTCAGAGCTCCCCTCTGATTAACAGGTGTTTGTTTAGAAGTTTGTCGAGTCAGTGTTTATTTTTAACAGCTGGATTACCAACAGGCATTGGATGTGTTTCCCTGTTCCCTGAGGTGGAGTCCCTGCCCTGGGGCTCTGGTATTTGCTGACTAACAGAGTGCCTGTAGCCTGCTCCAGAGCCACAGCTCAGACTTTTTCTGGGAACAGAAGAGGCAACTCTGCACCAGCAGGCTGGTAACTGGTGGCTGGAGACAGTTTTTCAGGTAAGCTGTGGCAGCAGAAAGGGTATCTGCACTGGCACAGCCCTTGCCACCAGCAGTTTGTGCTTCCTACAGGGTCTTTCCACAAAAGGCTGAGATGTTTTCCAGCACTTGGGCATTTCCCTTTGCTGCTCTGGAGGCTGCTCCAAGGTCTTCAGCAGAAACATGCCAGGCCTGCTTCCACCATTCCTATTTGAAGGCAGCCCCTGGACAACAGATGCAGCTCTGGACTGGATCTCAGGGAATATAAGGAACACACCATTTTCCAGACAGCCACCGATGTTCAAGCATGGAAGAAACACAGTTTGATAATTGCATTCTGACTACTCTATTGCACAAGCATGTTAGGAACAAAAAACATTTCTGCAAAACTCATAGTGGATTTCACTTTTTCGTATTTAACTGTTTTATTGTAAGCATGTACAATGCCTCCCAAAACAATTTTTGTTGGAAAAAAGTGAGCCAGCATAGCAAAGTTTTAAACATCCTTCTGCTTCTTTACAATCAGACAGATGATCATGAGATTTAAGTTTTCCCTTTACTAGTTTAAAACTTTCCCCTTTATCTCAGAGTCCTTATGCTGAGAGATACTTCAGAGAGTTTGATTGTACAAGCAGTGAATAGAGACCCGGGTTTTTTGTTGTTGGTTGGCTTCTGTATATACAGAATTTAATCATGGAAAATCAGATATTCTCCTTGCTAAACCCTCTCTTGCTAAACAGGTCCAGTAGTGAAATATCCTCAACCATGCAACCTAGTCCACGACCTGGTCCAAAGAGTTTTCACTGGGGACTCACAAAATTACTGTCCCAATGATGGGCCAACAGTACCCTTGGATGAGCTTAGTAAATTGAGAAGTCTTAGTGCAGGCTTCAGGGGACCACAGTAAAAATGGGAAGGATTAATTTTGTTTGCAATTGGAGTAAATACACCAAGGGCAAAGGAGACACAAAACCTGAACTATGCTCTTAAGACCTGGAGACAGCAAAAGGAATCTGACAGGGCAGTGTGTGGGAAAGCAGGGATTACCACTGCTTGTGCTGCTGCTGCTTGAATCAAAGGGCTGTCTGCATTTTTACTGGCATGGCTGAGCTGCCATGTATCTGCTGGCATGAGTATGCCATGGGAACACTCTGACATTGATAAAAAGAACATTGTTCCCAGTTTAGTTTCTATTGCTCCAGAAACAGTTAAAGGAAAAAGATGCCACTCACCCCAAGAATATCTGAGGTGTTTATCAGCCTAGTTATAGTGATTTGAATTCATGCATCACCATACATCTCTGTGGGTTTCCTGCAGATTACATTGGAAATGGAGCCTCTGGGAACAAGTCAGTGGCAATCATTTTATCAATGTTAAACATAAACAGGTTACTGAAGCAGATTTTTGCTGTATCACTAAACATGGATTACTGGAATTTCCCACAGGAATATACTGCTCTGTCTTAACAGCCTGGAAAAAAAGAACCTTCTAACACTGGTGTGCTGAGTGGCATCACAATGTGACTGTGAGGTGTCAATGGCAATTATAAGCTTATATTAAGGGTAAAGATGCTTTTTTCCTGGACCTAGCCATAAGTGCTTAGGTGATTTGCAAACTGAGCCCTAAGGACTCAAACAGCAAGCACCCAAACAGATTCTCTGGAGAAAGTCAGTTGCAAATCTGCAAACTGTTCTGTTCTTAAAGAGATTTAGAGATTTTTCAAGATTTTCTGAAGTTTTTTCCTAAAACTCCCAAAGAGTTGAAGCTGTTAGGGAAGGTGCAAGCCACAAAGGATGCACATGAAATATCTAAATATCTCTGGCCACTAGACTTCACTGCTGGAAGAACAGGAATTGCAGGAAATAACCCCAAAACATGCCAGCAAGGCTGTTCTGTGGCCCAAAGCACGAGGTTTTCCTCCCCCACATGTGCCAGCTCAGCCAGAGAGCTGCTGCCTCAGGCAGAAGTCAGTAGTGTGACTTAGGTGTCACTGTGACTGGCAAGGACCTCCAGTGCTGGAGGTGGGCTCTGCTCTGTTTGGAGAGGGAAGACAAAGCCTGGTGGAGGAAATGGCTGTAATGCAGAACAGCAAAATGAAATACTTTTGGGAAGCTCAGTGTGCAAGCCAGGAAAGCACCATGATGGGGGATGGCTGGGGCAAGGAATGTGGCATCTGATGGTACCCTGTACCAGACACAGGGCAGGGCTCTGCCTGCTGCTGCCTCACCACCACTCTCATGCTATGATCAGATGTTAGGAAGAAGTTCCTTACTCAGAAGGTGGTGAGGCATTGGAACAGAGAGCTCAGAGAGCTGTGGCTGCCTCTTCTCTGGAAGTGTTCAAGGCTGGGTTGGATGGGGCCCTGAGCAACCTGATCTAGTGGGTGGCATCCTGGCAGGGGGCTGGAATGATCTTTAAGGTCCCTTCCAACCCAAGCCACTCTGTGATTCTGTGTTCTCACACATGCCGTGGTGCATAGCAACTCGTCTGCTGGGCCATCTGCTGAGCTGCCTGTACTCAAATTAGGACTGCAACTCCTCCTTCCTATGTGCAGCCTTCCAAATCCTACACCCTCCTCACTGCAAACCTTCTTCTCCTGCTTGATCCATTACATCATCCATCCTCATCAGCGGGCACTGGCTGCAAGGACAGGAGGTGTTTGGCAGCCTTTGCATTGTCTCTCACCCTCAGATCAATCCCCCCACCTGGGGAGAGGCATTACAGGCACTTGCCTGCACTCTGTGTGCTGCCCCATCAAACAGGGTCATCATTTCAGAGATGGGGAGGAATCCCCCAGCCAGCAGTCAGCATCTGCTCTTGTTCTGTATTTCTAGGTCCCCAGCTGGGGATGGTAGCATGGTCTACTGTTGGCCATGAGTCATGCAAATCTCATGCCAGGCAGAGCAAAAATGGCTGCACCATGCATAGATTCAATCTCTCAAATAGAAAGTGAGATTTTTCAGTGAGTTCATGCTTTTTAAGAAGTTACCAATTTCTCTGCAACTCTGCTTTTATTTCTCACCATAACTCTATCTGGCTGAAATATCTTTTTGTGGAAAATGGTGTGAGCGAGATGTTACACAAAACGAACTGAAACTGTGCATTTAAACACATTCATATCCATTCATTGCCTCCTGTTTCCAATCACAAGCTGGTAAATGCTGCAGTTCCCATACCACATACCTTCTCTCCCAGTGTCACTGGAGCTACCAGGAGCTCTGATAATAATGGCAGATCTGGGGGTTTCCACTGGGATGCAAAATCCTCCTACCTGCTTTTCTCTTCCCACTCTCTTGCTGCTGAGGCCCATGGCTCTGTGCTTGATCTGCATTCAACCAATCCATAGAAAAGCTAAACAAAAAAACCTTGAGCTCAACCTGACATTCAAGTTCAGTGTTTAAAGGTGATGAGACATCACCAGTCACAAGGTACTGTTGTTACTAGTAAGGAATATGCAGGAAAACAGCTCCAATCATTTAGATGTTCCCCATAAATATAGTCATAATGGGTTAGAATTTGAGACTACATTTTCTAGCTTCTGTTTTCTCTCTAAGCTCTTGTTTTGCTAAAGAACATGAGGTACCATTTCTATTTCAAGGGATTTTTTCTGATGAGTCTAAGTGCTTTGTACATGAAACCTTTTCAGAGAGGACAAAGAGGTATTCCAAGCAGATTCATGCAAACTCATAAAGGCAAATGAAAGCTTCACATCCAACCCTCCAGTCTGACTCTGCACCTGCCTGATTCCAGCAACTTATTAAAGCCAGTATTTACTTGGCCTTTCTGTTCTTTATGGGTGCACTTGACTCTGGAAGGGAAAAGTTTCGTGCTAAATGGTAGAGACTCAGTTGTGCTACAACACCACATTTCCTTGCTGCTGCTGCTGTGCAGGCTCATGTGCCTTTTCTTGTTATCCCAGCAAGGAGCCATGAAGATTGTGCACTATTGAACTAAATCTGGAGTGATTCTGAACAACCATGTTTCCACTCAAAACAGGTACTCTGACTGCAGCTACCTGAGCTGCAAGTCAGAAGTGACCAGCTGCCCTACAACAAACTGCCCTTAGGCTTTATGCCCATTAATGGTATAAGGTCTTATATCTGAGTGCTTTCCTCTGCTCCTTATCTTTTATTCATATGCACAGATGACACATAAAATACCTGCTTTCTTAAAAAACCCCAATCTCTGAACTAAAACCTGTAACAATCTGCTCATACAGAGATCCCAGCTCCACTTCCAAATCCAGTGAACCCCAGAAACAAGTCAAACTGAAACCTGTCTGTGGGTGCACAGTGAGTTCTGAGCACATGAGAATCAGAGCCACCACTGCTGATGTCTTCACAGAGCTGAGGCTGCTAAACTACAGCCTCGTCATTCCTTAGACCTGTCACTGGAGAGCATCTCTAGGACTACCCTTCTCCATCGCTGTGCTCTGGGAAGGACTGCACAGCTGCAGCTTCACACAAGCTCCCCTGGACTCTGCACCTCCCAGGCTTGTGCTGCCTGCTCTCTAATGGCAAGATTCACTCCAGCATCTCCGAGCCCTCAAGGTAAGTGCCACAGTGAGGGGAGTTTCCTCTGACTGAGAGCAGCAATGCAAATCTGCTTAATCTTCATCCAGCTAACTACAGTTTATCTGAAAGCTGGCTGTGTCTGCCAGCTTCTGCCTTGGCACAATTGCATCCAGTTTAACAATCAAGCTGTTTGCCCCAACAAAGAGCACAGGCAAACATCCCCGCAGCCCACCTGGACTGCTCCAATGGGTAAACTGCTTAAATCTACCAACCAGCAAAACAACTTTACTTACAAGTTTTAGAAAATAATGTCAAGGACCTGGAAATATAATGAAAGGCAAGAGGTCCCTTAGGAGGACAGCATAACAGAACTGCAGAGGGCATAATTCATCCTTCGTTCCACTGAGCAAGCTGCTGTTGCTGGCTAAAACTGGGCAGTTTACTGAGCATACGTAACAGAGCCCTGGAAAGGACAGGCTGTAGGTTGCTCTTCTTCCAGCTGCAGACTTCTGTGCAGAAAATGCCTGGTAAAATCTTATTCACTCCAAAAAGAGATAAATCATAGTAATTGCACTTTAGGGTTTGAGATAAATGCAGTCTCTGGCAAGGGTAAAGGATTTGACAGAGTCCAAATGAGGGTTTGAACTCCACAGGGAACAAGAAAGCTTCTAGCACCCTCTCAGAGTGAGGCTAAGTACTGGTTGTGGTAGAAAACAACCAATTTCAGCAGCAAACTTGTGATGAAAATAAATAAACAACCCTGATGGATCCTAAGCTCTTGTTGTTTTCTGACACAGAAAGTCAGACACACCCCAAGGTCTAAGACACTAGGGGTTGGTGTGGGGCTGAAAATGGGAAAGTATCTTATTAAACCAGCTAGTCACATCCCTCATATTAGGAAATGCTCCTAGTCATTCAAGTTCCATCCCTTCATTCAAGGAGCATTAACAAAGAAAATTTCAAACCTTGTGCAATGTAGGATCAAGATTTGTTGCATCTTTGGCTCTTGTTGTACCTCTAATTTAATCCTCTTCTATAAATTCTATGCTAAATGTGGGATTTTCTGGAAGGCTTCAGATCCAAAGGTGTCTTCCATAGGGGGAACTTGTTTGTTTGCAGAAAAGTAACAGATTTGTGGAACTACAAAAATAACACCACAAAATCTCTAATAGGACTGCATGCACTGAACTGGTTAGGGTTATTGCTGTGGACTTCTTCCCTAACACACAAAGAAATTAGAGGCCTCATACTGTATTGCGTGAATAACTTGTTTTTAAGTAAACATATATATTTATAGAGAAGATCCTCCAGATTAATTACAAATCTGCTAAATTAACTGATGGCTCAGTGCTGTTCCATGTCCCACCTCCTGCCAGGGGAAGGTCTGGCAGCTTCCAGCTGCTCTGCCGTGGGCTCAGAGCTCCTGATCCTCCCAGGAGCAGAGGGGCCACGGGTCTGGTGCTCAAGGAACACAGCCCTGAGCTTCCAGCAGCTGCCATAACACCTTGCAAATAAAGTCAGAGGCCTCCCTCTGCAATTAAGGAGGCTGCTGGGCTGATTCCTGGGCTAAGGGTGCTTCTGCCTCAGCCCACGCAGCTGGAGGGAGGGCTGGGGAAGCTCTTCACGCAGTGGCTGCAGTGCCCCTTTCACTGAATCAGCCCCTGGAGCTGGAACAAGAGCCCAGCTACAGCAGGGCACCCCCAGGCAGCAGAGCAGGATGAAACGCAGTGCCCCATTCTCTGAATCAGCCCCTGGGGCTGGAACGAGAGCCCAGCTACAGCAGGGCACCCCCAGGCAGCAGAGCAGGATGAAATGCCCCCGCTGTTGAGCAGGTTCACAAGCCAGGCTCACAAAGAGCTGCAGGCAGGCACCTGGGGCTGCTCACAAAGAGCCCGAGCACATTTTGTGTATCTGGGCTTTGGGAACCTGCCAGACTACCCCAAAAAGGACAATGGACTCACATTTCCTGGGGTTTTTTTCCCCTCAAAGCTTGCTCCCTCTGACAGCTTTTCCCTTCTGCACGCCTTTGCAGAGTGAATTTTCAGCAGTCCCTGGGTCCTTTGATACCTCCAAGTACCTGCTCGATTCACAGCAGTGTGAGGTGCCACTGTTTTACTGTGCAAATTTGATCTTGCAAAGAACAAAGCCAAAACACTTACAACTCCCAAGGTGTCATTTTTTTAGACTCTGACATGCTCAGAAATTCTGTTGTAATTTCCTTCTAAGTAGTCTAGGGTTAATGAGACTGAAGAGAATAATAGGAAGGAAATAAATAATTATATATTCTTTTTTTTTTTTTTTCCCCAACATGTCCCAAATGTCACCTTTGACCTGGCTTTCTATTTCTGGCATGGACTAAACTCTCTCTATTTATTTAGCAGCCTACACACCATTACAGTAACATAGCAACAGTACTTTCAGTAGTGAATTTGAAAAAAAAGCAAAGCAAAAAAAAGAACATATGAACATATCAAAACTGTTAAAGCACTGCAGTCTAGTAACACTTCAATAAATGAATTTTTTTTTTAACTTTAAATTCCAGAATTATTAAGCTTCCAGTCTGCAAACCCAAAGGAAAGGGATGCACAGGGGAACCAAAGCAGTGTCACCACCACGAAGCCTGTTCTTCCTATCTGACTGTCCCCTAACCTTTCTGTTTGTTTGTCTTAATGATGTTCCAGCTTGAATATTTATTGGGCTCAGAGCAGATGAAAGCAGGAGTTTGGGGAGGATTCTGAAATAATGATGGGGTTTAGCTGGTGGTTTTCCATCACTTTTCCAAAACAGTTTATCATTATTTTATAATCTGTAGCTAAAGGCTGCTGTGACACTCAGTTATCTGTCAAAAAGGAATATTTGAAAAAGTATAAAGTGTAACAGTAACAGGAATAATGGGAGTACCAGTCCCATTTTCAGTTGACAGTCCAAATCTCACTGTTTTCCAGGAAAGTTAACCCGTGAAGACCTGTAAAAGCAGCCCTGGAGTCAGGGGAGGACCCAGTGAAAACATGTTGCAAACCTTTTTACAGTGGGAGCAAAGCACATGAAAATCTCAAAAAACCCAATTCCCTGAGCTACTTGAGTGCTTCTTATTTTTAAACCTAAGGCCTCAGTGAGAATGCAATTATTTTCTTAGGATGGGTTCAAAATGTTGAACTTATTAAAAATAAAACTTCTTAAGCTTGCAAAGCTTCCACTGTAAATATTAGTAAACAATCCAGATGATGTAGCTGGAGCAGCAGTGAACACTTGGCGGAGGAGCATTATCACTTCTCCTGAAACTGTTTCTTCACTGCTACTGTAAACTCAGCTGGCATCTCTTGGGATGTCTCCTCTCCTCCCTCAGTGCTCTGATCAGCTCAGTCACCTCGGAGTGCTGGGGGCTTTTCTGTGGAACCAGCAACAGCCCCTCAAGTACAGCTTTACAGCAGGCACCCAAAGCCAGCTTCCCCGGCGCTCCCAAACCCAGGAAGAACTTTGGCAAAGCTCGTGGCTTTACTGCTTGCAAAGTTTGTAAAGTCTGCAAGCAAAACATGGCTCATGCTTGTTCTGAACTATTGGCTTCTCCTTGGCACGACCAGTTCGTGTCAGCTTGAAAAAATGGCTCCGCAACTGTAAAATCCTTGAACTTCTACAAACAGCTTGCATGTCTGGTATGTAAAAACAGGCTGTTCACAAACTGTGTGCTCTGCTGACATTACAGCAGTTGCAAAGATAGAAAGGGTCCCCTCATGGCCATTATTCTGTCCAACAGAAATATGAATACATAACCCACGGTCTCAGGACTTGGGAGTCACAGGATGAATATTTAGCACTAACAGGCCTCACAGAAAGCATTGTCTTTCAAAAAAAGCATTGTCAAAAATGAGCCAAAAACTTCCATATGACAATCCAAGTTCAGTTTAAATTAACACTCTCATTGAAGTAACTTCGAATTCATACTAATAACAACATTTTACTGCCTTTCTGTGAATGCTCCATGAAAAGGGATCCTGGATAACTGAAATGGGCTGTTCAGGGCTTTTGTGGAAAGCTACAATGCAGTTTTGACTGCAGGGGTCAGGTGGGGCTTTTGGCATCAGGAGGGAAGGGAATAACAAAATCTCTAAGAACAGTTGTCTCATTCTAACAATTACAAAGCTATGAATGAATTAGCCTCAGAAAGGGAGTATTTTTCTTGCACAAAGACTAGGCATCAGTTTTGGTCTGTTTTGAACAAATACGAAGCTCCAGCAGATTCCAGAATTGAGTTTTGCATGGCTATGTGTTTGTTTATTTTCCTGATGCAACACAAACTGAAGCAAGTCAAGGATATTATTGTAAAGCAGAAAAAAAAAAGTTAAAGTATTGCATTTTATTTAACAATTAAATGAGAGAGAAGAAAATGTATTTTATCTGGCTGCATTTAATGTTTTGACATGCAAATTTTATTTCAAAGCCAGCATTTTTTCCTTGTCTTATCACATTGCTAATTCATTTCCAAATCAAATGAAAAGGACAAAAACCCAAATAAAATAACTGTTTTTCCCACAAGTAACATTTTAGGAATAAACTTGTCCCTTTCCCTAAAAACCTATCAAATTTTCATAACAAATATTCATAGCATTTTAATGCATCATGGGTAGAAGTAATGTGTTTTCCCTATTTCCATAGATGACATGCTACAACAAAGATTTCACCAAAGTATGACTTGTAATGCATTTTCCTCTGAGCCATGTTTGACTGCATCACTCCTTTAATTACCACTCGAGTTAACATTTCCTTCTCTATTTCAAACTAGCATGTTTTTTTAAGGCACTATTTTTGAATGCAAAGACCTGATAACTTGTGGGTTTCTGTTTTGAATAGAAACCAATAGCTGGACATTCCTGTGCACTGAAAACATGTAGTCAAAGATTAAACTGGGGCTTCAGGACTATTACGGCCCCACCCAAATAAATAGTTCAAGGGAAATTATTCTGATACACAGGTTGCCAAGAACAGCAGTGTTTTTTAGAAATTATTTCTTTCTTAGAAGTCAACCTATTTCATTAAGCATTGCATTTAAGCTATCAAAACATCATTAAAATGGAAGAAAACGGTCTAAAATAAACACCACATTTAACCTACCAAAACAAGGTCTGATTTGCACACAGCTAATTACAAATGCTTAATTCCAGTGATGGAAACTCCTCCCTAACATAAATATTCTGCTGTTGTTTTACCAGTGAGATCAATTTGTACAGGATTTCACAGCGAAGGGAACATCCAGACTGCCACACAGGAACTTCTGTTTGAAAGCCTTCATGTTCTCAAAATTCGGTTATTTTTTAATACACAAACCAGATAGATAGAATATTCACTGGATTTTAAAATGAAGCAACAACAGAAAAAAAAATAGGCACGAAACGTACAACTGGAATGAGCTGAAAGGCTCTGACAACTTTCTGTAGCCCACGTGACTCGTACTTCCACCCAGCCTGTGAACCACAGTTACAAAACCCGCGCAAATTGGTTAAACCAGCTCAGGCAGCTCGGGATATTTATTCAGGAAAGTATGAAAGGTGGTCAGAATTCTCTGTTCAAAAGGGACAGGACTCAAGAGGTGAGGCTTTGTAAGGAGCATCTAGAAATAAAAAGACCTAAGGATAAAAATTATATTTGGGTTTCTTCTTGAGAATATTTTTCAGAAACTTCCCCCAAACCCCAAAGCAGCAGAAGTACTTGACCTCACAAAGCACTTGGGGATTTCTTTCAGGGGAGGGTGGCAATGTCCTCTGGTGACAGCAGCCCAGTGCTGGATCAGAGAGCAGATGCTGTCCATCCCACCCACCCTTCGCTGTGCTCTGCGACTCCTGTTCCTACTACTTGAGCAAACTCTTCCATAATTCTACTTTACTTTTTCTTCTTAGTAACTTCCTGTTTGTTCTCCTGATAAATACCAGAACTTCAGCTAAAAATGGAGAAGTCGCCTAGATTCTCTTATCTTCTCAACCCCCAGCCTTGGTGTGCTGCGGTTGGGCCCTGGCAGATCCCCCAACGGTCAGAGATGCTGGGCTGGGCTCTGCTCTGCCCTCCTGGCAGCATTACTGCCCCACACACAGACACAGCAGCAAAGAACTCTGCCCCACCAGCTTTTGCCATGGGCTACATCGACTTACACCTCTACTGTCTTCTCAGACCAGACACTCCAAGAAGAAGTGTGGTAGAAGCACAAGGCTACATTTTCCAACATGAGGTCCATTTGGGACTCTTGTTCTAGAGATGCTGACAAGGAATTTTGGTTTTCAACAACGTTTGAAGAAATCAGTCGCTCAAGTAAAGCGGGAAACTTGCCCTTTTTCGAGCAAGTGGTCTTCCCTCATCAATTTGTATAGTACTGACGATTAAAAATAGCTCTTCAGCTGGGGTACAGCTGCACAGCGTTAACTTAAATGGAGCTGCAGTGACTCACAACAAGCAAACATCTGGAGATGGCCCTTTACTACTGCAAACCACATAACACTAACAGCAAGTAAACACTGGCAGGGCATTCAGAGGAGCTACCGCTGCTGTTCCACACTGTGTGACAAACAATGGGACAGCGATTTGAGGAGAGGCTGCAATTAGAGGTTGCAATGTGTTAAAATTCCCATCTCCTTCTTCTTGTCAGCACATGAGCAATGTGTCTTCTCAACAGCACTGGTCTCTTATTTCATTAGACATTCTCTGGGACTTCTTCCACTTTGTTTTTTCTTTCATTGTGACTTTTTGCACTGGCTGTTTTAAGTCCTTTGTTTTCAAGTCATGAAACCATTCCTTCCTTCCACCTCCCCCAATAAACAAACAACAAATAATAACAGTCAGTGATCAGATAAATTTCCACATGAAAACTATCAAGGAGCCAGCTATTCAATGCTAACATTACAAAATAGTGATGGATGTACGCAGCACCAATATAAGGAACTGTGAAACCCATCAAATTTGAAGCACATTCCCCCATTACATTCAGTTTCCTAGGGAGGCTGGTATTCACTGATCCACTAACACCAACAGCAAAAAATCTTCAGTGGCTTTTCCTCCTGTGGGGCTGAATATGAGACTATGACTGATACTTAACATTTTTGGTCTAGAGCAGGATGGACTTTACCTCCATCACCACCACTTCTTAGTTTTTGTTAGCAGCTTCTTCCTCTCTGTCTCCTGTCCCATACCCAGCTTCCCCCCAGCTCTGGCTGTTCCCTGGCACCCCTCAGGCCCACGCAGACCTGGTCGGTGAGAAAAGCTGGAACCAAGAGGGGAAATGAAAGCAGCACAGCTTTCGGGTCACACTCACAGGACGAAATACTGCAACACACACCAAATACTCTCCTGGGAGACTCCTTGCACAACGGCCTCTATAGATAGGCTGACTGGTGGTTTCATGGTTCAAGTATCAGATTGAGAGAAAAGCATTGTCCATGCCATTAAATCATTATTAGAGTATTTGCCTGATGTAGCAAAGCTCCCCGTGCTTTCTAACGAATTCTCTGTGTTTAGCATTAAGCCCTCTGTTTTTACAGAAAGTTACACTAGGGTAATTAATCTCATGTTCGTTTCCTGCACATGCAAGAGAGCAGCCTTTGTTAGGGAATGATAAGACACTTCTAAGAATAGTGTTACTAAGAGCATCGGCTTTGTAAGACATTGCAGGAAAAACACAGACTCTTAACACCTGCTTTTCACTTTCAAAGTTTTGAAAATAATGTTCTGCTTACGTAGAGGCAAATTCTGACTTGTTTATGCGTAGAAAACTTAATTGCTTTCACCAGAGAACAAATATAAATGAAGATATTTTCTGGTCTTTAGGCTCCAGTCTTGGAAAGAATAATTTGTTTAATTTTATAAATACTGCAAATATTCCCAGTGGCTTCAGCGGGACTATTGCAGTTCCCAATCTCACAACCTGAATTCATTGCTTTTTCTGATATTTTAACCACATATTCCACTGAAATGAAATGAATTTTCTTAATGATATATTTAATGGAAGAAGGATTAAGAATTTATCTGTGTGTAAAACACTGGACCCTCAGGTCAGACCTTACAAAGGCTGGACGCTGAACTCAGGAAAATGTAAACTGGGAGACAACCCCATGAGAGCAAATGAGGCTGGGCAGCTTGCGAGAGGTCCCGTGAGCAGCAGGCCAAGCTGGACACAGAGCTCCCTGGTCGGCTCAGACCATGGGCTTTTCCAGCTGAACACAAAGGGTGGTGTTGAACTCGGGTTTTGTGTATGTTGTCAGTTCAGAACCAGAGCCAACACCATTCTCCTGTAAGCGGTTGACACTTGACACCTACTGAAGTCAGTTTAAACAGGCATTGTTTTAAAGCTCTGTTGTTTTTAAGCAGTCACCGTGGTTCAGCCCGAGCTATCTGCTACCCCAGTGCAAGATGCAGGAGCTGCCATGCTGGTGAAACTCTACGAAAAATAGGGGGAAAGTCGTTCCAGCAGGTGAGAGACAATTTCCATTTGGTTTGTAGCATCTACTGTGTAACCAGTCATATGAGGAAGGACATTGAGCTTTGCTGTACTTGCACCAGATTTCTTTCTGCTTTATTATGGACCAAGGGCTTGGTCCACTTATCCTTCTAACCAGAAAACAAAGCTTAATCTGCAGAGATCTGGCTAATCTAATGGTGTTTGGAGAATAATATAGACCACATTTCCCCTGGTTTTGTAGTGCAAAATCTGAGCAGAGCAGACTGCAAGTAGCCTTGTGAGCTGATCAGAGCCCCTGTTGTGACTATTATCTTCACTGTATAATGGGGGCTTTCAAATCCCAGCTTTATCACATTCTGTTTTCTCTACTTTGCCCTTTTATGAATATTGAGTCATCAAAAATAGCTTCACTGACAGAGTTACTAATGATACCAGCTGGGTGAATCAGTGGCTCTTACACTGTGCCTGCCATACAGCGCTATTAGTACACTCGTTACAAAATATAGCAAAAATGAGATGCCCATAATTTATTTGCAGCTCCCGTGAGACACATCATAGTGGTTATTTTAGAATTGGAAAATGCTAACTGAACAAAGCAAATATTCAGCCACTTCAATGCAATACTGTGGTCTACAGGAAGAAACTCTGGCTAAAAATAAGTTAAAAATAATTCTAACATCAGTAAATTATCCTTTCTGCTAGTTTTTAGCTAAAGAAAAAATACACTACCAAATGATATCCACCATATTCTTCCACAAGAGAGTTATGCCTCATATTACCGGGAAGAGCTAACATCAGCACTCCAGAGAAAATGCTGATAAACAGAAGAGACTACGACAAATGATGTAAGCTGTGCCTACGGCTCGGAGCGCCAGAGACACGGCCAGTGGCATCCTTCGAGTACGGTGCAGAGCTCCAGGGGAAGTCAGGTTAGAAGAGCATGACTCAAAGGAGTATTACCGATTCCAAAAGTGTCACAGCAGAACATAACAACATGCCTGATGAAGAACCACCACAAGTGAGTATGCAAAAATGGCCCATGATGGGCTTACATTGTTCATGCTGTCCCAAGCAAATTTTTAAGGGTCATTTATTCCTACCCGGAGTGCTTTCCTCGCACCCCTGCAATGAGACAGTTTCCTATGTTTGCAACGCACATCCTTTTTTTTTTTTTTTTTCCAGACAAACAGGCAAGCAGATAGAGAATGAAACAAGGGGCCCATAGTGCAGTTGCAGATCTCCATGCAGGGCTAGCTTCATCTCCCCAGCCCCCTTCACCTTCTAGCTATCAGGAACTTTACAGCACAGCATCTTCCAGCACCTCTTTATCACAGACCAAAAAGCTTTCTGAAGCTTTCTGCTAACATCTGGCATTGGTAAATAAAACTATTGAATATGTTGCCTTTAGCAAGTGTCATAGAAATTACAGAGCATCTTAACAAAGCCTAGCCTCAGAATTTAAATTACAAGAATTTTGGCTGTTTAGGTTTGATTCCCCCCCCTTTCCTTTTAGGATGTTCTTGTCCGTCCCTGGAAAAGTGACATCTGCAATTCTATTACAACAATTCTGTTAGTTACGGCAACGTTAACTGAAACCGAAATGTGGTTTTCAACCTAAAATATGTTGCATAACAGCTGAAGTACTATTATCTTACGAGCCGGGAAAGGTTAATTCCAGAGGGCACAAGAATGTCGGTGGAAACTAAAATACTCCATAAGCGCATGGACTTGGAATTCTTTTTGTTTTGGTCCAAGGCGAAGCCGAAACGGGCGAGAGATTTCAAAGGAAGAGTCAGGCAGCGAGCACATGCCGAAATCCCTTTAGCGAGAAAAAAAATATCACCAAAGCCTCTGCACTTACGTATCTCTTGAGTTTCTTCTCGGGGGGTGATTTGATGAGCCATCCAGTGCAAACCACGTCCCCCGAGCTCATCTTCCCCCCGGGCGCGGAGCGGCGGAGCGGGAGCCAGGGTGCGGGCTGCCAGTGCGTGTGTACTTGGTGTGTGCGGGGGTGTGTGCGGCTGTATGTCCGTCCGTCCGTCCGTGCGTGCGCTCGTGTGTGCTGGGACGTGAGTGTGTGCGCACTGGGATGCGAGTGCGTGTGTGTTTGTTGGGCTGTGAGTGTGTGTGTTTGCTGGGATGTGAGTGCGTGTGTGTTTGCTGGGGTGTGAGTGTGCGTGTGCTGGGATGTGAGTGTGTGTGTGCGCCGGGACGCGTGTGCCCGGCCGCGCGTGTGTGCGTGCCGTGTCCGCCCGAGTGTGCGCCGCTGTGTGCGGGCGTGTGTCCGCCCGTGCGGCTGTGTGTCCGCCCGTGCGGCTGTGTGTATTGTTCCCAGCCAGTTCGCACCGCAGCAATCAGCTTCCTTCAGCTGCGCTCTGCTGCGGCTCCAGCCCGCGGAAGAAGTCATGACATTGATCACTGACACGGCCAGCCCTCCCTCCGCCGCTAGCACAATGCAACACACCGAGCACGTGATGGGCGGCCGGGGCTCGCCGCCGCCGCCTGCGACACCCCCGGCACCGGCAGCGGCAGCGGCTCCGCGCCCGGCCGCGCATCGCCCCGGCCAGCCCGGCCCCGCGCCCCGGGCACGCCGGCTGTCCCTGCCCGGAGCCCCGCGGATGCTGGCAGCCCCTGCCCCCCGGGCACGCCGGCTGTCCCTGCCCGGAGCCCCGCGGATGCTGGCAGCCCCTGCCCCCCGGGCACGCCGGCTGTCCCTGCCCGGAGCCCCGAGGATGCTGGCAGCCCCTGCCCCCCGGGCACGCCGGCTGTCCCTGCCCGGAGCCCCGCGCTGAGCCGTGGGAGCGCCGCAGGCAGCGGTGACCGCGGAGGTCCCCGTGGGGACCCGGCACGAGAAGGGCTCTGGCCGCAGCGGGAGGCAAAACCAGGGCCGGTGGGGCCAGTCCCCGCTGAAACCTCCACAGCAGCTTCCGACATCTAACAAGCTTCATTAGTCTGTGGATTTAGTGCTTTTTCCAGTAGCATTTAGCCCCCTGTACGAATTTATTAGGAATAAACTTGATTTTTCTGCTCTCATCATCACAGATTTTTTAGAAACACGCCGTTTCAGAAAGTGACTTCAAGGAGACTGCCACTCCACTGTCACAACTAAAAAATACACCCACAGAGTGCATAATATTGCTAATATCCTTGTAGTCTGTGCCTCTTTCCAGGGTGGGAAACTCTTGCCTTTTCAAGGACAGGGCAATCTGTGTTCATTTTTCAGAAGACTTGTAAAACTCTGCCTTATTTAAAGAGGACGCAGTGGTTCTTCACTGCCTTCACGAGTCTTACGCAGAGGAGTCTCTCGTGCCCCTGGCCAGGCACAGCACTCACAGTGCAGCCTGACTCGGCAAGGTGTGATCAGCACCAGCACGCCCATGGCAGAGTTTATCTTTTCACAGAATTTTTCAGGTCTCTGCCAGGGCTCGTTGGCAGGGCAGGCTGAAAACAGCTTGCAGTGTCACTTCTCGAATCTCACAAACTAGAAACGTGTTTTTCAAGTTTTTAAGCAAAAAGGTGATTGCAATAAGTATTTATTATTATATTTATTTAATATATATGTACTCTTAATTACGTAACTGTATAAATATAGGCCCTATGTAAATTCACATAAAATATAAATAAATCTGTTCAAACTCATAGATTCCTGTTGCTAGTGCTTTACATTATCACTGGTCTCAAAAAAATCCTACAGTAAATGAAAACTGACATGAGTAAACTACAAACATATTTCAAATGTGCTCTGACTTTTTTAGATATGTTTTTATTTGAGAATGGCTTTCATGCAGTCTTGCAGTATTATTTGATTCCCAATTTTATATTCTACTACCACCTTCACTCAGCTCCATTTATCCATTATCCACAGTGATGTTTTAACAACTTCACGTTTAATAGCAGGTTTGTGAACAAGGCTTTGCAACACTTCTTCTTGGAGAGATATATCCAGCCATGGAACTTATTTAGGGAAAGAAAGTCACACTTTCCTTCCATATGTGACTTGCCTGTGTCACCCTCACAGATACAGTAGCCTAAAACTAAAGGCTTTAAAACGTCCAAATGTCAAAATAAAATGAGTTGGGATCCATTCATGTGTTATCCCTGCACTGTCCTGACAATATCCATTTTTTACTGGATCTTGCTTCAGACAGATGGCTTCCCTTGTGCAGCTGCATAACCACTTGCAGAAAGGCAACAGAGGGAATGGGGAGGGGACAGGACTGGGGAAAAAGGAGCTTGGGCTACCAAACGAATTTAAACATTGAATAGCAGACCACAGCCTTAAGGAGAGCTCTGGCTCTGTCTTTGCTGTGATCTGTGATAATGCTGCTTAAATCACCAGCAGTCCTTGTCCCTGCACTTCTGCCATCAGCTCCACTGTGCAGACATGGTGTATTTCTGTGTCTACATGAGGAACTGAATCACAAACCTGACTGTTTGGAAAAGAATGAGTCAAAAAAGAGAGAGAGGGATTATTTTCCAGCTGTATCAGGACTAGTTTCCTGATCTGATAAATGCTGTGGCCTGCAATAGCATGTACCTTATCAAGGGAGGGGGTGATGCAGGGGCAATAAGAAGAAATCAGCAGTTGCTTAAATTGGCACTTCTGCCCAAAACCCGCCTGCTGAGTGGTAGCCATGGTGACAGGGAGGGGTGCAGCGATTCTGTTCCCTGCTCGATGTGTCACTCCTCTGTCACAGGCTCCTGTCCTCTGGAACTGCTGGAATGGCTCAGCTGCCTGCGAAGCACCTGCCCGGCCACTTGCACCCAGCACATTCAGAATGAATCAAATCTGTGCCAGCTTACTTATGATGCCAGTAGCCTGAGGAGAAATACAGGAAGCCATAATTAAGCAGAGCATGTGGGGGTTAATGTGTTTGTTATGAAAGCTGCTGTTGCCTTCTTGGTATTTGTGCTCCAAACACTAAAAGAGCAAATAAAGTTATTTTCTTACACTGACAACTTTCATTGTGCTGATCATGTACCACTCACGCACGTGTTTGGCAATAACAGGCTTACAAATTAATAGTTTCTCATCCTGATAGAAGAAATGGGATTTCACTTTTGTCCTGATCCATGCACAAATGTTTCAGCCACATTTAAATAATTAAATTATTTTCTTACATCCATCATCATGATGGTGAATGACAGTGTCTTTGTTTTAAAAATCTTACAGTTGAAGACACATGTAGAGGGTGAACTGATGTTGGAAATAGAATGGAAAGTTCTCAATCCTCTCTTCTACTGCTGAACAGGTTGTTTTCCCCTTCCTAAGGTAATTATCCAGAGGTGCTACCACTGTCCCTGATCAGCTTGGCCTTGGCCAGTGGCATGTCTGTCTTGGAGCCAGCTGGTCTTGCCTCTGTTGGACATGGAGGAAGCATCTGCCAGCTTCTCACAGATGTCACCCCTGCAGCCCCTCTGCTGTCAAAATCTTGCCACATGAACCAACACCGCCCTCCCCAGACTAACCTCGTATGTGCCACTAGCACAGACCGGAGCAACCATGGCCAGTTTGTCATGGAAGTACTGGTGTATTCCTTTCATTTTCTAACTTAGGCTACTGATGTTCCAGAGGAAAATAACACTAATAAAGCAGAAGAGAACAAAATGGCTACTTGCATTGATGGGAAACTCCTTCAAGACTTGACAGACCACTGATAGAAGTTAAGTCTGCTATTTAAGCTTCTCCATTTCTATGTTGCACAGCAACTGATGCTGTTATCATTAATATTGAGAGTAGTGAAAGCTCTTATTTCCTTGGGCACAAATGGATAATCAGGATGGAGAGGATGGAAAAAATCAGAAGGATTTATTTAATTCACAAATTTATAGGTATAAAAGGAGAAAGAGATGCCAGAGTTATTTCAACTGACATTTCCACAAGCAGATAGTTTTCTCAGAAGCTAGCTTCACATTTAATTTACAACACCACGCAGGCGTTGAGAAGGTTGAGGTGCATGCAAGAGACAGCCCTGGGAGAACAGCCTTTTTCTCTCATCTAGCAACTGATCCCTGTTTACATATGGAACTCACACCACACTTACTCAGCAGAATGCTAACATGCCTCTGCAGCATTCTCTCAGCAAGCAGAGAAGCCCAGTGCCACAAAAAGACATGACACAGTATATATGTTCCAGCTGTTCCTGACACTTACCACTCTGCTCCCCCCTGCAGACAAGTATTTCACTCTCTCTCTCTCCATTCACAAGGACAAATTTAGCGAAGTCACGGGATAATTCAGCCCCTGCTCTTCCTTTCAACAGCCTGTCCTCACCATACAAATCAGGTCTAAAGGAGGAATGCACTCAGATCCTCAGAGTCACGATTTATTGCTGTTGTTGAAACAATTAACTACCAAAACCGGAGCCTGACCACAGGCCCAGGGTGATGCTGACCCATCTGCACTGTTTGATTGATGAATATATTCTGCCTGGTTCGTGCTCTGTCACCCCCAGGACCTTGGTGGCAGTGACACCCCATGGGCAGACACCTGATTTTGGAGCAGGAGTCATTGTGAAAACAAAAAAAGACAACGGACGAACGTTGCTGTGGTTTTGCTCCAGGAAGCTCTGAACTATGTAAGCTGTGTGTAGGGATGGCCTTTATTGTTGTGGACAGGGCAGAATCTAATTTTACCAAAAGCTCTCATGACACATAGGGAGAACTCTGTCAATCCCTTTCAGAAAACAGACCAACGCCCTCTGGCACTAACCTCCTCTGTGAAAAAGCTGCAGACATCCAGCATCTCATAGCAAAGTCAACTGTTTAGGAAAGTAGCTGGTGGAAGACTGGAGTTCTGCTGAATAGTGCATTTATTTGCAAATGTAAAACTCTTTTTCTGAAGTGGGAGTGGCAACAAACAGGTTCACTTTGGTTCAAACCTCTGCCCTGGCTCTTTTGCCAGATGAGAGGTTTCTCTCTTCTCTGTCATCCACAAAAGCACACACTAAAATTTGTGGACTTGCTAATTTTCAGCTTCTGTTTGCAGACTAGTAAACAATTTTATGATGTCTACACAGGTGATGAAGTAAGTCATGGCTGTTCCTTTCCACATGTGAATCAGTAGCAAACATTTTCTGAGGATTTCCTCATGGGGTGATGATATTACTGGCCCCTCAAGGTGAGCAAATAATCCTTGCAGTTGAGGGAGGAGATACAAAGGCTTTTTTAAAGATCCAAAATTTCTATTATAATTGTCCTAATTACTTTTATGAATTAAGAAAAATCTACTTCATTTTTCATACACAACAATGACCAGTACAGTACTCAGCTCACACATGAGGTCTACTTTATATAGCAATTTCAAGGAGTTTACCTTCTTTACTTTGTTAAAAGAATTCAAAATAATCCATTTGACATCAAGATTATGATATGCCTCTTCCAGATCAGAAATAACAAATGATTATTTGAATTTCAATATCCTGAAAGTGAGGATTTGCTGCGACCCGTTTACTCCAGACTATCTGGAGCAGCCTGAAGTTTGGATGGGAAGCTTAAAGAAGGGTCCCAGGAAGGCCTGAAGAAACAGATGGAAGAAGAAGGCTGTAGTTTTATGTTTAGATGAAAAAATATCTGTCTAGCTGTTTTCAGACTCATAAATGTGGAAGACTCACCATGAGCTGGAGGATGGGTCTCAGCTTTGCCCAAATAGTCCTGCTGAGAACAGAGAACACTCAGGAGTGATGAGAAAATGAACCCAGGAGAATTAACAGAGGACACTGCCTGCCTCTGTTCTCTAGATTGCCCAAAAACGCCTGACAATAAATAGGAACCCTACCCATTACACTTGGGAGAAATTTTCATGCTGGTGGAAGAACTGTGGGTGAGAGAACTTCCCTCTCTAGGCAATTAAGTATGTTTAATTATGATTGAATAGAGCAAAATACAGCAAATAGAGCATAAAGCAATACACCAAAATACAGCAAACAGATCAGATTTCTGAGCTCTGTGTGTAAAAGGTTGCTCAGTGTGGAGAATGCAAATGCAGGAAAGGAGGGATTGTTTTGATGGCAGCTGTGTGTTTGAGACTGTTACAAAAAAGGAAGAATCAGTACAGGATGAGGAAGAAAGAAGGCCCAGGCAGTCAGGGAAGCAAAATAGCAGAAAAAAAAAAAGAAAAAGAAAAAGAAAAAAGGACAGCAAGGGGAAAAGCAGACACATATCTTATGTGGACTAAGATAAAATACTTTTGTCTAACAGACCCCTCAGCAGAAATGGATAGTACTCTGGAAAATACAATAGCTTCAGTCGAGCTTTTCATAGTGTGTAGATGTTTACAAGTAAAAATAGATATAAAGGACAAGATTACAAGTATTTTCACAGCAGGGTAAAGCCTGTGGTAACTGAAGTGATGGCTTTTGGCTTATGGAATGGATCTGCCATGTTTGCAAGGCTTAGGCAGGCAGCACTTTGCAGCATCCTTTTGTGCATTTCCTGTATTGAAAGGAAATCCTGGTGCATGCTAAAACCTTTAAACAAGAACTGGTATGTTTACAAATAATCTGTGATCGGTGTGAAATCAAACCCACAGGCTTTTGGTTAAGAGAGAGATAATTTGTTTTGGGCAAAGAAGTAAGAGAATTCTTTGTGAACAAAGAATCTCAAGCAACCTTTAAAAGAGTTAAAGTCTGTACTGCACCAGCCTGCTCACTGGATTCTCACAAATATTCCAAATTTTATAATGCTCTGTCTTTGTTAAGAGCACTTTGTTTTTATAGGCTTTCAATATTGCAAAATGACTGCATAGGTTAGGGAGAAAAAGAAGCCATTGCAGGGAGTAGCAAATTATGCTTCAGCTTCATTGCAGTTGGAGGAAACTTTTGACAGCTTTTGCTTTGATCTAAAATCTCTTTTAAAGTGCTCTTCTGGTCAGGGACTGTCTTCTTGAGACAGTGCTCAGGTTTTGGCAAAGTAGTGGCTTATTACAGCAGGAAATATTTTATGACCTCCAAAGGAATCACCCATCATTGTTATATGTGGATGACATCATTGTTTGTAGGTGGGCAAAATCTGGCATTCAGGACAGAATACACAGTTGTAAAACTGTTTATTAAACCTTGTTATGGTAGCTTAAACTGATACAAATTAGTGTGGCTGCAATCCCACCCTTCATCTTGCTGTAGATCTGTTTTGCTGCTGTATTGGCACTGGCCCCTGTGTGCGTGGGCAGTTGAGTTGTTTTGCTGGGCTGATCTGAGGAAAAAATAGTAACTCTCTTTGTTAGAATCAATTTTGTTTTTTAGAATCCAGAACTAACCCACTGCTCACCTGCAGAAACACCAGTAACAGTACAAGGGGTCAGGAACACAAACTGTGAGAGCTCCTGGCTCTCCCAGTGCAAAAATGAACACGCAGCCAAAAAAAAAAAAAAAAAAAAAAAAAAAAAAAAAAAAAAAAAAAAAAATTAAGCAAAAAACTGCGTAGTTGGGAAATACAGGGATGTTAGAAGACTTTCCAGTACCACAATAAAGCTCTGGCTACTAAAGCCTGGATTAAAAATGCAATATTGGGATAAAGTTGTAAAAACAAAGAGTATTTGTACAGCTATCAACACTTTGAACCAGATACAAAGGACACATTAGCTATTTTGTTATAGTTCCCAATGCTGAATGTGGTCTTGCATTTGCAAACCCTACTGGCAACACCAGAGACTCTCCATTGGGTGAAATGAAAACTTGATACAGAAAATTGATGTGTTGATATGAAGCCTGCACCACAAAAAAAAAAAACAAACAAAAAACCCAAAAAACCCAAAAAAACCCCACCAAAACAAAAACCCACAAACAAACAAGAGGAAAAAAAAACAAGCAAAAAAACCCCTGACAAAACTCCCAAGCAATAACAACAACAACATGCAAACCCTTTTCTACAAGAATACTCAATGTCAAGTCTATGAGGGCAGATTGCTGCGTGTCACTGATGCAGAATCAGGGAGCATTTGTTTGTGAACTGTGCTGCTCTCGTCTCGGCTGCTGCAAAGCCCTGCAGCCATGGACATCCTCAGAAATGGCATCTTCAGCAAAACCTGGCTTACAAATGCGTGGCACATAAGCCAAGAGCCCATTTGAGAAGTACCTTCTGTATTGTAAGCTCTAGAGGAGGAGTCCTAGGCTTCTTTTTAATCCTGTGAACAAGAAAATAATCTGGAACCCTGAAGCTGGTAAACTTGGAAGGGAACCTGTGAAATAAGGAAGTGATTGAAACAGGTAAGTGCAAGAATGCATAGAACTGTGCTACTGGACATAGCCAAGGTTACTTGTAGAAAAATACCCTGTTACTAACAGCAATATTAAAATAGCAACACTTGATATAAGCATTTTAAGCAAGTCGTTAGCACTGCTGCAGTCAGGGTAACGTGTGGTTACTGTGGTTGATCACACTTGGAGGATGATGCAGGCATGGAGATAAAGGTGGCAACTAGTCAAGTCAACTAGCAAATACCCGAGAGATAGCTGTGTTGCTTCCAGATCCTGCTGTTTATATATAAAGCTGAATTATAAAGCTGTTTATTGTTTACAGTTAACGTGCATTGCACAGTTGTGGTTAAAGTTAATTGCTGTACGATTAAGCTAGAAATGACCAGTGTCCTAGAAGTGCATTTTGGACTATGGCATTCAGTGGAGAACCTCCTGAACGTGCACGTGGGAGTGGAGAGATCCCAGAGTAACAGGATACAGCCTTCCCAAGGCCCTTCTTAACAAAACCCTTTTGCCATTCTATGGGAAAGTGCTATATGTACGTGATACAGTTATAGAGATAATTAAACAACAGCAAGTATAAGATGGTTTACAAAGTAATTTTTTTTCCCTATTCTTGATGAAATTGGTTTCAAGACTGAGCAGCATTCACACCCAATGGTCCTCTGGCTGCCGGGTCCCCTTGTCGGGACTGCCGAGCTGAGCACAGGTCGGTGTTGCCACCTGGTGGCACGTGGCAGCGGCACTGCCACTCGGAAATCGGACTTCAAGTCTGCAAAGACACGCATCACAACTGATATCTAAGACACATTTTATTATTTAAGCTGTTGTTTTCTACAGAATCAAGGTTTTACTGCTGACAGCAGGTCACCATCCCCACGGTGCGTTCACACGGCTCCATTTCACCAACACGGAGTTTCTTGGTTGGTGTGACAGCCCCGCCTGCTTACCAAGGGGCTCAGAAGGTCTTTGAAGGCTCCTCTTTTTTCAGCAGGTGCCTACATAGTCCTCTCACTCCCTTTCCAGTTAGCAGCCATAGCCACTGCTCTTCAGCTGTGGTCGGAGTTCCAAACCTTTTGTTGCTACCTTGGTGGCCTTGCATGGATTTGGCAGATTCTTGGTGTGTTGAGTTTATTTGTTCTCGTGAATTCAGCAGCCAGCTGGGTTAAGGGTCCAGCATTTGTCAGCTCACACAAAGGGGCTTGTATAACAATTTGGCCTAGAAAGTAATTCCACAGAATACTAAGATTTGTTTAAGAAGTTACCCAAACCCAGTTACATCTCTGCTAGAGAAAGGAAGACTGCTACAATTTGGAAAAGGTTGAGTGATCATTGTCCAAAATTTTAAAATCTTATGGAACTACCTGGATAGTATATAAAATGTCACTGGATGTGTATCTTATCAGCTCTTTAGATATCTCATCAGTGTTTAAAACACACAAGCGGGTAACAGTGAGCCTGCAATTTCTCTTTTTAAATTTGACAAGGAAACAATGAAATAATTCTCATCATACAGTATGGGCAGAGGAGGCCTGCTGCATTGGGGTGTAGGAGACCTCACATTCAGTTCTGGTGATTGTATCTGGCAGACTGTAAAATACAGAGTAATAAACCTGGGAAAACAAGGAGCTAACAGCTAAATCTACAATGTTAACAGAACAACTAGCCCCTTGCCTCCCAACGCATGAAAAAAGAAATCCAAGCAATTAGATATATTCAGTAGAATTTTTCAAATATGACTACAAAATCTAGTCTACAAAGTAAGTACAAAAAAAGCACTTCCTACTTTTAAAAAACAATTAATTAGATTATCACATGATAATACTGTTGGGTGACTAAGTGGTTTTTTCAGCCACTGCTGTAGATCCACAGGGAATACACAGCATAGTCTAAGAGAAGCAGCTAAGAACATCTTTGCAAAGTGTCAAATGTAAATGTGAAGCACACAAGCAAAAAATAGCCAAAAGAGATCTTTCATAAAAGCAGCAGCTCGATTGTTTTGTACAGCATGCAATGTTCCTGTGAATTCCAAGGAAAAAACAAGCTGTGACAAACACTTGAGAGTGTTCTGCATAAACAGAAGCTTCAAGCATTTGAAAGTGGAGAAGGAAAGTCAGATATTAAAAGTGGTTAGTGAGCTATTTGCTCTGAAGGTTAAGAACAACCACGGCATGGACTGGAATTTTCTCACCTTAGAGACTTTCTCATAGCTAATGGTAAGCTTCATTTTCTACAGAGTGCTGCTTGGAAAAGCTATTTGGAGTAAGTACTCTTTCAAAACCAGTCATCAAACGTCACTCTTCTCGATTGCTCTATGAAAAATGTCCTTCCCAAAGCTTTTAAAAATAAATCATGTGCAAGGGCTACTGCAGATGCTGTGGGCCTTGCTTTTTGTGTGGATGATGAAGCATACACAGAAGGTGCTAAATAATTTGGAACAGCACTGTTACTGCTTTGCAGCTGTTTCACAACATGAAAAAGGGGAGTTTGGAGCTTAGATTGTCTATGATGGGCCATAAAGCAGATACTGAATTTTAGAGTAATCAGGCAGTCATGGAAACAGTTCAGACATATGTTACTGGCACTTCTTTGGAACCCATGTATGGATGGAATAGAGGTCTCAGAAGTTTTTCTAAATGCAGCATATGAGATCTGCAATAACCCATTTGCTCAGCTTAGTTGTTGAGTTGTGCAAAAATATTTTGATGATAGTTACTGAGCTTTTTACTGGACTGAAGGAGCATTTTTTTCTCATTCTGCCCACTGGGCTGAGGTTTCATTGCTGCCACTGGACAAAATGCTCATGCTACTGCCTTTGTAAGTAATCACCATGGAACATGGCTGATTTGGTGCTATGTTTTTAAAGTCTACCAGTTCAAGGACTGTTTTGGGATTCTTTAGCAGTATGAGCAAAATTACAGCTCAGCAGCTGAAAATCTGAATGTCTTGCATGGACAGTCAGAAATATGTGCGTGGCCAGTAACTAAACTGAGTGGCTTCATCATTGCAATTTTCAAAAGAAATACGCAAACACTGCTGAATTTAAAATCGCTCAGGGAATAAAAAAGTAAGCTACTTTTGCTTTGTGAGCTCCACTGGCACCTCTTAGAGCTGCAGATGTTAACAGATGATTTTTTTCTCTGGGGCGGTTTAGGAAAGCACACTTGCCACTTGCAGCAGGGTTTGGAGCTGCTGGGCTGAACCCAAAGCAGCGAGGGTGGCAGGCCGAGGGAGGATAGCGGCCCTGTGCCCGGCTCTGGGACACCGCACCCAGCTCTGCGGTCCCCAGCATGACAGGACACGCTGGAGCCATTCCAGGGGCTGGAGCAGCTCTGCCGTGGGGACAGGAGGCGCTGGGGAGAGCTTATTGAGCCTTTCAGTTCGGGAAGGGGCTCATGACGTGGTGAGAGCAACATTTTACATGGGCAGATAGGACAAGGGGGAACGGTTTTAAACTAAGAGGAGAGATTTGGATTACTAGTAAGAAATTCTTTAATGTGAGGGTGGTGAGGCCCTGGCACAGGTTTCCCAGAGAAGATGTGGCCGCCCCTGGATCCCGGGAAGCGTCCAAGGCCAGGTTGGAGGGAGCTTGGAGCAACCTGGGATAGCGTAAAGCGTCCCTGCCCATGGCAGGGTGGTGGAACAACATGATCTTTATGGCGCGTTCCACCCCACCGCGGCTGTGCCGCTGCGCGGCTCTGTGGGCAGCCGCGCTGCCCCGGGGCGGCCCGCGCAGCTATCGCGAGATCCGCGCAGCTATCGCGAGAGCCGCGCGGCGCGGGCCGGCCGGAGGGGCGGGGCCGCGCGGCGCGAGGGGCGCTGGGGCCGCCCCCGCCCCCCCGGCGCCCGCCGAGCTCAACATGGAGCCGGGCCCCGGCGAGGAGCCCCGCGCCTCCACGTCCTGCGCCACGGCCGCCGCGCAGGAGCCCGGCGCCGATGAGGTACCGCTCCGCCCCGGGGGACCCCTGCGGGTGGTGGAACCCGGCCCGGTCGCCCCCTCCTGCAGCCCCTGCTCGGCCCGCGCCGCCCCGGCCCTGAGGCCGCCCGGGCCCCTCCGCCGCGGCCCGGAGCGCCCTGCGGGCCCGGACGCAGCCCCGGCCCCGAGCCTGCCCTGCGCATCGCCCCGGCAGCGGCCGCCGTGCCCGCCGCCCTGCGATACCCCCGGCCCGTTCCTGCGGCCCGGGGCTGGGGCCGTGGAGCCCCGCGGAGCCCCTGCCAGCCCCGCGGCCCGTCCCGCGGAGCCCCCGCCCTGTTGTTTCCTTTCCCGCGCCCCGGGGAAAGCTGTCCCGGAGCCGGCAGCTCCGAGGGCTCGGGGAGGGAATGTCGGGGGGGCGGCCCGGAGAGTTGGCGGCTGACAGGGGTCAGGGCCTGCCGCTGCTTCTGCCCAGCTCGAATTGTGCCCTAGTGCAGAATTAGCCCCTCGAGAGAGCACGTATGGCTGCCAGCCGCCTCTCCTTAGGCTTTTGGAAGAAAGACACAAGGCATGTCGAAAGTGACGTATTCAGGTATCCTTGGAAACAGAACAAGATTTAATCCGAAGAATGAATCTTAGGAAAAACTTAGTAGGAATGAGGACCGTACATCATATATTTCTGATACTGGAGAGGATAGCGGAACTGCTGATAAGAGTACATTTAGGTGTTTTATCCCAGTTACTGACAGTCCTTTTTGCCTGTAAAGAATATTTGAAGCTTTATTTTGTTATGTATACAAACAGTTATGGGACACTTTACTTGGTTGCTCTAGAGAAAATGTTTAAGGGCTATTTCTCTATTGTATTCAACTTTGCAAAATTTTATGCATGTCAACTGTACAGTCACAGCATCTGCACAACAGTGGCAGGCAGGCAACCTGTTCTGCTCTGCTCTCCTCTCAGTGCTTTACTTCATAAATAGTCTTTGTTGTACTACCAAAACTGTCTTACAGGCTATTTGGAAATGTATTTCCACCTTTTAGGTGTGAGTTCAACACAGAAGGAGTCCTAATTATTCTTTGTGCATCTGTTCAGAGTTTTCAGTAGCACAAGTTGCAAGGGTAGAGTCAACTAAATCAGCAGCAGTACTTGTTCCCAGTTGTTTTTTCAGGTGTTCATGGGGCCTCCTCACTTTAGGACTGTTAAACTCTCTGGATAGACATCTCTCAGCCAGAATTTGGGAACTCTGTTTAGGGTAGTTTGTATCCTTGGAATACTCAGGATTTTTTGAAAGTGCTGTGTGGATGTTGTGTTTAAATGACAGCAGTTTTTAGGGGACTGTTTAATCTATAATGGAAATAGGTTCTAGAGTAGAGACAAATTGTTACTGGTGAGTTTCCTGAGCTAAAAATGAAACTACTTCTGTGGTGGTGAATTGCACAGAGACTTCTGCTGTCCTGGTTCCTGCCAAGTCAGCCCTCTACACGATGGAGATGTGATGTGTAAAGTTTCTAGGGAAAAACTCTCAGACTTCGTGAAATATTTTGTTTCTGTGTTGTATAAAGCTACATGGTCCAGTTGTTAGGGGGAGGTATTCTTACTCATACCAAAATCTAGTAGTTGTCAAAGTGTGGATTTTTGTAGCTCAGAGCATTATGCGGAAGCAGCTCTGGATATGACCCTGTCCCTGCCTGCCTGGCACCGCTGGCACTGAGCAGTGGTTCAGTGAGCCTGCAGCACATGGTCCCTGTTGTGAGGAAGAGAAGGGGCACAGCGATGCGTGTGTCACGTTTGTCTCTTTCACTGGCTTTTGATAATCTCCTGTTGGTTATTTCTGATACTGTGGAGCCATCAATATTCAACAGAAACACTGCAATGAGTAGTGGGAGAGGCAGGGACAGTGTGTTTTCTCTTTTAAGGGTAAGGTGTTCACTGTGCTTTTATGTGCTGTGGCTGCAGTAACATGTCAGCTCATTGACTGTTTTAACTCAGTGTGTTATTCAGAAATACTTACTTCAGAATAAATTTGATTTGTATGCCTCCATAAATTTTATCCTTCTGGGATAAACTGAGTAAGAACAGAACTGGCATTGCAGCTGTCTGCCTTGGGGCTTAGCAAGATAATATTGCATTGCAATTTACTTGGAAAACTTTCAGTTTGAAGGGATTCTCATAATATTGAGTTGTTCTGCTTGAAGAAACGTCATACTTACATGAGGTAGACAGATAGCTTTTTTTGCTGTAGCACATATCTATGTAATTTATTTCTAGGGCAAGTGAGGGCAGTGCCTGAAATGGCCTACTGTCAACTTGTTTTCATTTAAGGAAGAATTTGACACTTCAGCTGAAGGACTGGACCTGATATTAGCAATGCCAGTCTCTTTTTGGAGTGTATATTGTTTTGTAATGTAGTGGAGGTGTGAATACACACCTCTGTATGACCTCTCTTTGGCATGTTGGAGTAACTTTGCTTTCTGAGATGAGCTCATTACCTGTGTGATTGAAGAACATTGAAGTGAATAGAATATTTCTAATATTTCTAAATTACCTATTTGCAACATTTGGCCTTGCACAGGTGAGCTGGAGCATTTTATAAATCATGAAGCTGTCAAGCAGCTTCATTATACACTTAGTACTGTTCACCTCTGCGGAGAATTGTGGCTTTGGGCCAAACTTGAAACAGTAATCTCTGACTTCAGAAAATATTCCTCCCATTTGCATGGTTGTGCCTAAAGAAGAAGCTGGCATGTGTATTTATCAGTAACAGTTCTGAAATTTAAATGCAATGTTGCTTGACAGATTTTAAAATATTTGGTACCATTTTGGCCTGGTTTTGCTGCTAGACCCCGAATAGTTTAGTGTAATTCTTATTTTAATGTACTTAATAGTAGTCTGATACTTAAAGCGGATTTGTGCTCTGCTCTGGTATATTTTATGCCAACATGCACTCTGGCAGCTTCTTCCAGTTTATTCAGAGCTTTTCAAAAACATATTTAGAATTGAAGGCATCTCAAAATAGGTTTATTTTTTATTGGCATATTTCAAAGACCAATTAGGAAAGATTTCCTTAATTAGGGGGGGAAAAACATACCATTTCATCATTTTACCAATATAGTTGTATGAACCCTGCTTTGAGCTTCACAATTAAAGACGGGTATGAATATCATCAACTACAAAAGTTGCAATTTAGTTACAGTTCCTTAGATTTATTTCATATATAGTAAATGAAGTGGTTCTTCTGCTGACAGTGAACCATGGAGTTGTTGCTGCATGGATTGAATTGGTTGGTTGTGTGTCTTCCTAGGTTTATGGTTAAGTATAATTAAGCTGTGTTTCCAACTGAACTTGTGACTCTTCATCTAGAAGTGGAAACAGACAAAACCCAACCGAAATGCAAGTGTCAGCAACTTAGAGTTAGGAATCTGACATTTAGAAAACAAAGATGTTAAATTTTTTAAAGGATCTTTTCAAGATATTAAACTTAATGATGCTTTTACAGTGAGATTTCTGTGAGATATTAAACTTAGTGCTCTTTCAGTAATTTCTTTCTATTTGTATCTTGCTTGTAGTGACAAATAAGAGGATTTTTAGTTTCATTGTGGACATGAGGTTTTGCTTTAGGTGAAATATGATGAATGCACTCATTTCATTTTGAAATAATTATTTTTTAAAAGTAGCATGCTTGTCTTGCAGTTTGTAGATTTGTTCAGTTTGATACATTTTTTAAAGAAGTAAATAAACTGGTATTTATAAAATGTTTAACTTTTGACTTCCAGAAAAATGATCCCCCATTCCAACTCAAACTTCCTCCAAAGGCAGCTAGACCTGAAAAAGAAGTTGATCCAGAATATGAAGAGAAGATGGTAAGTGCTTTGATGAGAAAATGTACTGCAGCTTTTTATGGCACTTGGTTGTTGGAGCAGGATCAGCACAGTTACAAGATTGCAGCCTGGGTGTGTCAGAAAAAAAGCCAAATCAAGATTCATTTAGGTGTCCATGTGTCCCTCACAGTGACTAAAAGGTCAGGTAGTGGTAGTTCTGTTAAATTCTGTCCCATGCTTCCAGTATTTTTGTCTGCATGGTTTTTGGAGTTGTAGCCTGTGGTTTTTATATTTGGTAGTTGTCAGTGGATTTTTTGTTTTTGTGGTTTCTTTTTTAGTTATCCACACCCATCTGTGGTAAGGAGTTACTATTTAATGCCTTTTTTTTATTTACAACTCTCCCCGTTTTGTTTTGAATTGGTCTCTGTCAGTTTTATGTGATGATTCCTTGGGTCATGTCAGAGGCATCCTTAAGCTACCTCTTACTTAATTGAAATACTGAAGCTGCCAGTTTCTCATATAGAAACAAGGCTTTAACTATTTAAATACCCCATAATATGTGTGCCATAACAATGCAAAAGAGGATTTGTCCTTGACACCAGTGCTGGGAGCTTGTAATGCTGGAGAGGAGATGTAACTGCACAACTTCTGTGTTACTAAGAGGCAGAAACCTGCAGGACGTGATAAGACTCCTTGGATGACATTTGTAGTAAGTTCTTGGTTTAAGCTGGTGCCTCTATCTTGCATTGTTTTTAAAAGCTTTAATGTTAAATGGATGCCAGGTAATTACTGTAGAGTCTGAAAGGACTGGGTATCACAGAAGTCAGGGAAGAATAGAACTGTTAGACATGGAAAAATTGATACCTGCGTGTATGAGCACCTAATTTATAGCCAAAGAGAAGAGCTACAGTGAATCTGTTCTTTGAGAATGAATTGAGTAAGCAGGTAAAATTGTTTCACAGTAATACATGACTACCACTTCTCTAAATTACGGTGTTAGTTCAGTTGTCCTAAGAGGCAAAGGGATTAGATACAAAAAACTGCCTTTTATCAATTACGCAGTTGTGAGCTGGACCTTTACTGTCTTATCAAGACATACTGTTTATACTGAGCCTATGATACTGCAGGCAGAAATTTATATTGTTTTATTCCATATAGGTCCTTACCAACAATGATTATTTTGCCAAAACGTTAATGTATTGTTTGTTAACTACGAATCCTCTGAATGGATTTGTTTTTATACTGATGATCATAAACATCAATGCCTCTACTTCCCCCTTGTGTAGTTTATTTTCCATAGAGGTTTTGCCCGCTGTTTGCCTTGTTTTGGGCGGTCAGGTTGGCAGGAGCGGTGGGATGGCGATGCCGCCAGCAGCGATCGCCCCGGCGCTGCGGTGACGCTGTTCTTGCCGCGAGTGCGGCGCTGTTACAGCAACGCGGCGCCCTCGTGTGGCGGCGCGGTGCATTGCGCGCCGGGATCGCTCCGCCGCCCTCGGGGTGCCGATTGCGCTGTTGCTGTTGGCTCTTGCTTGCTCTAAGCGACCTGCAGAAAGGTGTTCCGCGGGTCCGGTATTCCTTGGAAAGGTCACCATGCAGAACTACGGTTTCACTTCTGTCCTTTGTATCATGATATGTGAATGAGATCACATGGACGTTGCCTTACATGGTACAGTGTTACATGATGTTTAGATTTCCCATAGAGAAACTGATAACAGTTGTATTCTCTCAGATAGAATTTGCATTTTTTCATATTTTTCTTTAAAATGATGCAACATGTTGTCTTTGAAGTATAAGGAAGGCCACGTCTTGCTGAATGACATAGTGAAGTGCATGTGCCCCATTGAGATGGCAAAATGAAATGCTCAAAATTTGAAATCTGGCACCAAATTTCACAAACCCAAATGAAAGCGGTACAACCATTACTTCAGAAACAGTTCTAAAAGCAGAGCTACTACATTGTTGTCTTTGATCAAATTCTGATAGCCTAGAAGCTGATGAAAGTTCTGCCACTGATGAGCAAGGTTAGGATTTCATCCCTTACTGCAAGTCTTAACTTTAGTTTTGTTTTTATCTTTTGTAGACAAAGATTAAAGCGTCCCTTCACCACTGCTGGTGTGCCATGAAGCAGCTCCAGCTCTGTTTCACAATGCTTGTAGCCCTCTGAGTTGTCTAACAGATGGTCTTGTCAGTTGCTCCTCATATAAGTTGTTCTCATGAGTGTCTGAATCCTGTTTCTTTACAAAAATACATTTTTATGAAGAAAAGTTAACTATTTTTCTTTTTCTTTTTTTATTCTTCACTTTGGAAACCAGAAAGCAGATCGAGCAAAAAGGTTTGAATTCCTCCTGAAGCAGACAGAACTTTTTGCACATTTTATTCAACCTGCAGCACAAAAATCACCAACATCTCCACTGAAAGTCAAGCTGGGACGGCCACGGATGAAGAAAGATGAAAAACAGAGTTTGATTTCAGCTGGGGAGTATGTGTTACTTTTATTTATGACTTCTTACATGTTCAAACAACTTAGACTTTTAACATAATCTGTTTAGAGATTGTACATAGAAATTGTGCTTTCAGTAAATCCAGACAATTAAATTGTACTTTGAGTAAATCCAGACAATTTCCTATTAGTGGGGTATCAATTTCTTTAACAGCTGGTTGGTTTGGAAGCATCATCTGCTCCATCAGCATAAGTGTGACCTTGGATCAGAAATGCACTTTTAAAGCAAGTTGCCTGATTCTTGCCATGTAAAATGCTTTGGTCTGTATTGGAGCACACTAATTGAATTTCTTCTGCATGATGCTGAAGGGGCACTCCAGAAATCCACCTGATGTGACCCAGCTGGTCGTGCACCTGTCACTGGGATCAGGGTGGGGCTGGACCAGGTTGTGACAAGGCAGTGTCCATGTAGTGGGGATGTTGGATCCTCAGCACCAGCTGGCTCTCCCCACTGGTCTGTCTGTGTTAGTATTGCAGCAGAGTCTGCCTGTAGTGCCTCTGAGAGGTCTTGAAATAGCAAACAGCTAGTTCTTTTGAATGTTTGCAAACTGGCATTCTATTTCAGAAATTGTAATTTTTAAAAAATTTGAATATGTGATTTTTCTAAACTTTGCAATTATCAAGTAATTGAGTCTAAGGCCACCCTGATGTGTCTTGTATTTCTGTGTTGCTCATTAAAAAGTGCCTCAGAGAACTCACGATATTGTCAGGTTATAGCTGTGGCTCTGAAAGGGAGCGCTTCAAGTCAGCCTTTCAAATTAAAGCTGGAATGACTCCTGAGGAATAATGGGTTAACAGCATGAGGGTTGGGTCAGGATACCAGAACATTCACACTGTGGGTCGGTGATTGCTTCTGTTGTAGTTTGGAGTTTGTAGCAGTGTTTAGAAGTGGTTTTGTTCACACATCAGTGTTGGGCTGTTTCTGTAGGTACCGCCACAGGCGCACGGAGCAGGAGGAGGACGAGGAGCTCTTGTCTGAGAGTCGGAAAAGCTCCAACGTGTGCATTCGGTTCGAGGAGTCCCCTTCATGTAAGCATGGTGTAAACAGTTCTCTGATTGATTTGATGTAATTATGATCTGAGCAGATTGCAATTGAAATTTTCTACTTTGAATTAGTATTTTTCTACTTAGAGGAATCTTACATTTACAGATGTGAAAGGAGGAACACTAAGAGATTATCAGGTTAGAGGTTTGAACTGGATGATCTCATTGTATGAAAATGGAGTTAATGGCATTCTGGCAGATGAAATGGTAAGCAGTAATCTTTAGGATTTTTTTGTGATAATTATCGAGCAAAATGCAACATTGAAGTGCTTATAGTGTTTCATGTACATGCAGTAGTGTGCTTCATTCTACAGCAGTCTAGTTTTTCAAATCTGAAATTGTAATGAAAGAAATTTTATTGCAACATTTTTTTTGTCGTTTGCTTTAAACAAATGGCAGAATTATATAGTAAGAAAATGGTTTGAAAGTATTTCTTTATGGTATTTCACTTCAGCAAGTTTCTTTCCCCCCTCTTTGTCAATGCAGGGGCTCGGTAAGACTCTGCAAACAATAGCTTTATTAGGCTATCTGAAGCATTACCGCAACATTCCTGGGCCGCACATGGTCCTGGTTCCAAAATCAACTTTGCATAACTGGATGAATGAATTCAAGCGCTGGGTTCCATCCTTACGTGCTGTTTGCCTTATTGGAGATAAAGATGCCAGAGTAAGTGCTTCACATTTCAGAAATTTATGCATTATTTGGCAGAAAATATCAGTTTGGTGCGTGGAATTCTCCCCAAGCTATTTCCTTAATTACAGTATATTTTAGTAATCTAACTGCATTAATGTTGAAAATGCAAAATGCTATGCTTGTGACTATGAGGAAAAACTGAAAATCAGTAGATGAAGTAATGGACTGGGATCTCAGTACAGCCCTTTGAGTTGTCTGTTTTTCTGTTGTCTTTCTCTTTGATTTTTGCACCTGTTTTTAATCTCTCTTCCATATTTGTAATGTGACAGTGTGCACTCATTTTTCATTATTGCACTCACTTTGTTACCGCTCTCTTCACTTTTTTCAGGTGACTTTTCCCACTCTTGCATTTTATAAACCTGCCTGGCCTTGTAACTAGGATTCTGCTGGAGAGCTTTTCATCTTTCATTGTGAAGGCCTTAAAATAGATAGGGAATGTTTTTCTAACTGAAGGGGACGAATGAGCTGGATATTTCTGTGAATTCTGTAGCTGCTCATATCGATTGCATGGCTGGCTGTTGCTGCTTGAGGGTAGAAAGGTTCTAGAAAGGGAATAGGAGCTGGCAGTGTGGCCAGGAAGACCAGTGGCATCCTGGCTTGTACCAGCCATGGTGTGGCCAGCAGGACCAGGGCAATGACTGTCCCCTTGTACTGGACAGTGGTGACATTGAGGTGCTGGAGTGTGTTCAGAGAAGGGAACAGAGCTTAGGAGGAGCAGCTGAGGGAACTTGTTTTTGTAAGTGATAGGACAAGAGGAAATGGCCTCAGGTGCACCTGTCTGTGTGGCTTTTCTATGGGATGCTGTTCTTTCATGTAGAAGGATTTATTTGCTTTGGTATGTGCCTTGCAAAACAGAGATGGACCGAGGAGGGGAGCTATTTGGGGAAGAGAGGATAGTTGGGAGCGAGCTTTGTGAGTTGGTTTGATACACTTCTATGGATTGTATCTTTGGACAAGTTAATTCAGAAGGTTTTTTCCCCTTTTGGTTGTATGTACTCTGTTTGAATTACAGAGAAATGATGCTGAAGAGCAAATAGCTAATTTTGAGTAGAAACTGATTTCTGTTTTGCTTAACTCCAGCTTTCTCTGTGTTTGAAGTACAAAGGATTGAAGGCTTTTGTTACAGTAACTTTCAGTTACTGAGAAGATGTTTGAGATGAATTTTGTGGGCTAGTTTAGTGCATCAGTGGTGGTGGTGGAGACAGCTTTCCCTGAATGCCATAAAAATTGTTCATATTTATAAATGCTTACTAATCCAGTTCTTCTGCCCTAGGCTGCATTTATCCGCGATGTTATGATGCCTGGTGAATGGGACGTTTGTGTTACATCCTATGAAATGGTAATTAAAGAGAAATCAGTCTTCAAGAAATTTAACTGGAGGTACCTGGTAATTGATGAAGCCCACAGAATAAAGAATGAGAAGTCTAAGGTAAATTTGAAATTGTTTGATACTTGGAAGTTAGTTCAGTTCAAAAGGATGCATCTGATTTGAGCAGATTTCAAGTCTTAGCTGTGGTGTCTTTTTAAAATAGATGCTATAAGCTATAGGGTGGTAAATATGAATTTCAGAGGTAGCTCACTATCTCTGAGTTTAATTTGCCTTGTTTTAGGTTTCAAAAACTGTGCTTTCACTGTGCTTTAGTGTAGATGGTGCTGATAACTATGTTGTGTTTCCAGCTGTCAGAGATTGTACGTGAGTTCAAGACAACAAATCGATTGCTGCTTACAGGAACTCCTTTACAGAATAACCTCCATGAGCTGTGGGCATTACTCAATTTCCTTTTACCTGATGTCTTCAATTCTGCAGATGTAAGTTGATGTTTGGAAGTACAGTGTTGTTATTTTGATTCCTAGGCTGCTGTCAGTAGAAGAGAAGAATGACCAACCTAGTAGGACATGGACATTGTGCATGACCCAGGTTCAGGGAAAGCTCTGTGCCTTACTGTAGACTACTTTTCTTACTCTGCCTTGTTAAAACAGTGCATTCTGTTGGTGTGGATGAAGCCTCAGACCAGATTAATAGCCAGTGCAATACTTTAAATAATTCAAGAATTGTGCAAAATTTGAGAAAGCAATCAAGTAGCAACAATATGAAGTATCCAAATAGACATAAGCCTTTTTTTCAAATTTAGAACTTGAGTAATCTTTCTTCTCTTTTACTGTTAATGTTTCTTTGTGCTTGTATTACTTGCTTATGTTATTTTTGCTCTGCTGTCCATCTAATTTTCTTAAGGATTCAAGTTTTTGTTTTTTTTTTAACTTCCTGCCCCATCATCCCATAAGCACTGAAGGGAAGCACTTGGACACTGCAGTGATGAGCCTGGAAAGTTGTATATTAAGCAGAGTATAATGGTATTTTGCCTGCAGAGTGATGCACTTGACTCAAATGTTAGAACGTACCGGGGAGATGGCACAGAATTGCAGCCTGATTTTTCTTTTACAAAAGTAATTAGTCTCAAGGTTTATGCCACTCTCAGCTGGAATGAAAGAGAGTCAGTATGTGTCTGTTAAAAGTGCAGATGATAAACTCTTCTTACCAATTGTGCTGTTTCTCATCACAGGATTTTGACTCATGGTTTGACACTAAAAATTGTCTTGGTGATCAGAAACTTGTAGAAAGACTTCATGCTGTAAGTAATTAAAGCTGTAATCACATGTCATCATTAGCATGCACACTGTAAAGAAAACCAGATTATTTTTAAGTTGAAAAGATGAACATGAAGGTCTTTAGTTATAGGAATGCCTATCAGAATTTTCTTGAATTAAGCATCCTATCAGAGGTACTACTTTTTGTGTGTTACTATTTGAAGCAGATAAAATCTGAACATAAGATGTGAAAGTGGAGAATTTTGAGATCTTTTTGAAATCATTTATTATTGTGAATAGTACACTGATACATGTCATGCTGATCTGAATAAAGGCATGCCTTTGCCTTTGTTTTACTGTGCATGCGATAAGGCATTTTTTGCAGTAGCAAAAGAGGTCAGAGAAACCACAACATGCATTGCTTATGCTTGAAATGTTGGTGTGTTTTGTCCCTGCTAGTGGAAATGAAACAGGGCTTATGTTAAAAAGGATGAAATTTTATAAACTTAAGAGGTTTGCCCCTTCTTTAGATAACAACTGGGATGATTATGGCAATTCTTATATAGGGATACATGTATTTATGTGTGAGTTTAGTCATTGCTGGACAGCCTGGTTTTGCAGAATTTTTCTCATGGAGTCACCATGACAGCAATAGATAGAATAGATACCGATTAGTTTTGAATAAATATCAGATAATTGAATCTGTTCGTTTTGTATTTGTGGCAGTCAATTTATCTGTGTAAAACATTTTAATTTGTGTAGGTTTTGAAGCCATTTCTCTTACGTCGCATAAAAGGTGAAGTAGAAAAGAGTTTGCCTCCGAAGAAGGAAGTAAAAATTTATCTTGGGCTCAGCAAAATGCAGAGAGAATGGTAAGTTATTTACATCAAAGTAAGATTCTTTTCTGATAAACACTACAGCTCTTCACACTGATACTTTTCTATCTTATATTTGCATGTTGAGACAGTCAGAGAAACTTACTTCTAGCTGTCTTAGGGCTTTTGTAAAAAGGCAAAAGTTTCAGAGAACTCAGGAAGGGTAATGAAAAGAGCTGGGAGGAAGAAAGGAGAAACTTTTGTCCTTCCCTAAGTTTATTTGAAAGAACAAATGCCTCCTAAGCTTCCTTCTTTGATCCAAGTATGTATGCACCAAAAGGTTTTACCTGAAATGAAAAGAAAACCCTGAAGAGCTACTTACCCTGAAGAGACAAGGAGCCAGGTCAGAGTAGCAGTTTTCTGTCAAATAAGTTATATTTTTAATCCACTTAGTGCTACTAAAATGAAAGTGTAAAGCAATGCAGTGAATGGCAGATCATTGTCACTCGCAGAGGATTCCCTTTCATATTTAGGTATGAATTTAGAAATCCTTATTATCAGTTTCATAGTTATTTAGCTCATTGTTATGTAAACAAAGCCAAGTCCCACATCCAGAAATAGGAATGGTGATATTGCAGGGTTTCATTCATTCATTGAAATAAAAACTGGGAAGTTGCTCAAAACTGCCCTTAAAACCTCAGGTATACCAGGATCCTGATGAAAGATATTGATATCCTGAATTCAGCTGGCAAAATGGATAAGATGCGTCTGCTGAATATTCTGATGCAGCTGCGGAAGTGCTGTAACCATCCTTACCTGTTTGATGGTGCTGAGCCCGGCCCTCCTTACACCACTGACACTCATCTCATCACCAACAGTGGCAAAATGTTAGTTCTGGATAAGCTGCTGGCAAAACTCAGAGAGCAGGGTGAGTATTGTGTATGGACAGCAGGGATCTGAATGCTCCTTCTAAGTTAAACTATCTTTCAAAAACAGCACAGGTTTAGCCTCTCCTGCAGCGAATGTATTCATCACTTTCTCTGAGGTTTTTGTTGAAAATTAATTTTCTGTAGATGTTAATACATGAAGGGAAAGAAATCTTACGGGAATGATGAGTAAGACTAAAAATATGGAGAAGCAGAAGGAAAGGAAGAATTTTCTTCTTTCTGTAAGACCATTTCTGATGATAAGATTATTTCATCTATGCACATCAGTTGGCACCAGATTTTCTTACAATAGCTTTAGGTGTTCTGCTTGTATATTTCTCCTCTATAATTTATCAAGTAATATTCTTGAGTGGTTTAATCACTGCCAGAAAAGTACCTTGAGAAGAAAGACTTACTTAATGTAGGCATAGTACAGAATATTTCTGTACAATAAATTCTTAGCTATGCTCTGTAGTACTCTGTGATGAGATCAATGTGAAAACATAAAATGAATGTCAAAACCTTCTGTGTTCTGTCAGGTTCCAGAGTTCTGCTGTTCAGTCAGATGACTCGTTTGCTGGATATTTTGGAAGACTATTGCATGTGGCGTGGTTATGAGTACTGCAGACTTGATGGGCAGACACCACATGAGGAAAGAGAGGTGAGAAAGTTGTATGCGAACAAGAAAAGCCTTTAGGTTAGGTTAATAAATTATTATTTACATATATGTATGTAGCCACGTCATTGTTTAAAGTAAAGCAGAAATGCTACAGTTTTTAAAAGAATGCTAAGGGAATGCTTTTCCTAAGTTAAGTCCACAGTATGTTTCATTTGATCCTCAGCTAAATGCAAAATACTGTATATTGTGGAGTCAGTACGAATTTTCTCACCTGTCCAGACATACAGTTTCTTACTTCGATAAAATTCTTTTTTTATATGAAAATTGTGTAAATTTAAAAGAAATTTAATTGGAAAGCCACCAACATACTGGAAACTTGTTTGAAAGATCTGATACTTTAGTGACACCTGTAGTTTTTTTCTTTCAGGAAGCAATTGACACATTTAATGCTCCTAACAGCAGTAAATTCATTTTCATGCTGAGTACCAGAGCTGGAGGTCTTGGAATTAATTTGGCAACTGCTGATGTGGTTATTCTCTATGATTCAGATTGGAACCCTCAAGTAGATCTGCAAGCCATGGTGAGTTAACTCGCTAATACACACTTGTTTGTTTAAGTTGTCGATGTTCTATTTTGTATAACTGCTTTCAGAACTTGCACTTTTGTTATTTTTCTTTACTTTTTGTTTACACAAGACAATACCAAGAAACAAAGGAATTGAATAAAAGGGCATGAACGGAATTTGTGGAGGAAATTGTAGATTTTTGCCTGTAAATATTTGTCTTAATTATTTTCATAATGAGAGATTACTTCTATCAACATTCTGTATCAATATTGTTAATAGAAGTATGAAATTATTCTTAATTCTGTCTTTTCAGAAGAGAACAGTCAATGAATAATAGAGGATTGTTTTCAAAATAATAACAGATAACTAAAAGCATGCAGCCTTATATTTCTCTCATTTTGGAAGTTCATGGTTTTACTTTTTTGTTTCTGCATAAGTATAAAGGCATTTGGTGGTGATGCTGGGAGGGGAAGTTACCTTAAACCTACTCAAATCTTCTCTTTCTCAGTGCTGAATGTAAAAAAATAGAGTCTGTAATTTGTTTCATGTGGAATAAAACTCATGTGAGCCTTCTTGCATGATTAGTAGGGTGGGTATTTGTTCAGTGGTTTGTAATTTTTAATTTTCTTTTAATGCACTTCAACACATCAAATATTTAATATCAATAGCTCATCCTTTAGATATGCATGTTGACTGCCAATAGTTGACCAACTTCCTGGAGACTGTAAGCGGGATTTGTCAACTTCAGTAGGGTTTTCAGGAAGAAATTAATATTATGCAGGGGAGTGAAAGATTTAACAACTCATGTTTAAAGAGAAAATCCTGGTACCCACAGCTTGAAGGACAGCTGTTTAACTTTTTTTGATATACAGGACACCTTTCCCAGAGAGGATAAACACAAGTTTTGTTACAAATGAATATAGTGTGTCAGTCATAAGCCTCGTTTGCTGGCTTGGGACAAGCACAGTGTTGGAGCTGTGGCTGCAGGAACTCTGTGCATGGAATTAATGTGCTCAAGCCAGGGATACAGAATATCAATACCTGTGTCAAGTGAGAGAATTCATCTGCAAACAATACAAGTGTATGCATGTATGTACTGTTGTGTGTCCACTACCCAGCTGCAGTCTGGACAGGCGTTCAGTTGTTTTCATTTACAATGAGGGACATGCATTTATTGCTGTGGAATGACTCAGAAATGTAATAGCCAGGTATAAGTAAATACTAGCATACTGGTTTTACAGTGATCTGTGCTTTTGAATAGGCAAGGGACCAAGAAGTACAATGCTAGTTTGAGGCTGCTGTTTCTGCAAGGTAACTGTCTATTGCTTGTGAGTTCTTGTTGCTGAACACTGATTGATTTATGTTTGTTAGGATCGTGCGCATCGTATTGGTCAAAAGAAACCAGTACGGGTGTTTCGACTTATCACTGATAATACTGTTGAAGAGAGGATTGTAGAAAGAGCTGAAATAAAACTGAGACTGGACTCTATAGTTATACAACAAGGTATCAACTGCTATATATGTTTGTCTGCAACACAGTTGTTCAGTCCCTAAAGTATGGTTAAATAACTGTACAAACGTACAGTGTTAGCGAAAGCAGGCCTTGTGTATAATAGCAGTGTACTAAATCAACCTGATGTGCAAGGTATTCACTTGTTCAGCTGAATTGTTTGTAAATTCTGTTTTCTGATTAATGTAGACAAAGACAGTGAGTCTAAATGAGGAAAGTAAACTACAGCTGAGTAGGTATTAGTTCGTTTTGTGATAGGTTAGAAAGAAATAGAGAAAATCAGGTATGTTCCATGGCAGTTGAAATAATGATTCACATATGCTTCTTACCACATAAGAATTAACTGAACAATAAAACACCTTTGTGGATTTGTTTGGAAGCACTTAGAGGAATAGTTTGTCAAAACTAAGTTTTCAGGGTTGTTTATATTTACTAGAGGGTGGGCTACTGAAAGGATGAAGATCAAAATTTTCATAGCATGAGGAGATAGGAGAAGAGAAATTTTGGGACAGCAGTTAAATTTTGGGAAGAATAATTAGAAAATTGGGTTGAAATCAGTGATGTGAATGTTGAGAATGTCAAGCACTTCTTAGTGGTTATTATAGAATACTTCGTAATTTTTTATCTTGAGATAAGATTGTGACCTTAAAAGTTCAGCTAACTTTGTAAGAATAAGATCTTACATGTAAAATTCAGATTATCTGAATGTGAAATGTTTTTTGTTATGGCTTGAGTCAAAGTTGTGTTTTTAATTTTCCCCAAAGTTCCTGACTTCTGTTTATTCTCCTCTTGAACGAAATGTACTTTTTCTATATGGTTGTTCTGTTTTGCATTTCTTGTTCTGTCAGTGAAGTAACCACTGCTTGCACAGTCCTACTAGAACTCCCACATTATAACTTGCAACATATTCCTTGTGATTGTAGGAAGGCTCATAGACCAGCAGTCCAACAAACTGGCAAAAGATGAAATGCTGCAGATGATCCGGCACGGAGCCACGCATGTGTTTGCTTCCAAAGATAGTGAGCTGACAGAAGAAGATATAAGCACTATTTTAGAAAGAGGTGAAAAGAAGGTTAGAGAAGTTTAATATGGAGTTAAAAATACCTATGCACAAAATGCAATGAGACCTGATTACGTAAATCAATTATTACTTTACTATTTGTGCAGATTTTAAATATTATGGAAGTTTTGAAGAAGTAGAATTAGTGATTGTAATTATTTTCAAGGTTCATGCTGTGTGCATCATATCTTAAGCACTGGTTATTTTGTGGTCTTTTAGAAAAATGTATATTTAATGCCAGTAATTCTGACAGACACAAAGTCTTTATGGAACTTCATTAGGTAATAGATAGCTCTATGGAAAAATTAACTGCCATTTCAGCTCCAAGGAGATGGGCATAAATTTAATTTAAATTTTAAAGTTAAATTCTACAGTTGTAGGACTAAATCCCAGCTTAATAAATTTAGTTTAATGGAGAGTCTTGAAGTCAAATTGCTCTAAATTGAAAAGGACAATGGGTATCTCTCTTTAGAAGAAGGTGTAAGTAAAAGTTAAAATCAGAAAAAGATATTGAGAATGTTGTAATAATGATGTAAGCTGTTTTTTTTCAGAAAGCATTAAATAGCTTGAGTGAACCTAAAAATAATCTCCTTTCACTTTAGACAGCTGAAATGAATGAACGATTGCAGAAAATGGGAGAGAGCTCCCTACGAAATTTCACTATGGACACAGAGATGAGCTTATACAACTTCGAAGGTGAAGATTACAGAGAAAAACAAAAGGTAATTTTTTGTAGCATTTAAGACTTCAGTTTTAAGGTGCAAGCATAAAAGCCATACTATAAATGTTATGACTATGAAGGTTTCGATTCTAGAGAAGTAAGGACCTATTGAAAAATACACCTGGCTCTGCCTGAGCATTAATATTCTGAATTTTTGATAAACTACTTTTAGCCCCACTGTTTTTTCATGGCAAAATCTGATAACATTGCTCAGATGTTATCCCTTCTGCAGCAAAACCACTGTTGCATGCTGCTATACTGCTGCAGTCTGTATTATTTTGCTGGCGCATAACTAAGGTGAAAAAACAGGCCTGATAATAATTTTTATGTGGTTCTTGGACTTGAGTCTGTTTTTGCAGTGAAGGTTTGTCTTAGTTTGAAAGACAGGTGTCTGCTAAGGAAGGCAGCAGCCTCCCTTGAAATGGGAAATGTAAGTCCCTTCCCTCTGAATTACTGTAATTTGAAATTAAGGGGCTCTCAGTTCTTTATAGTACGTATACCAGGGCAAACAAACCCCAGCAGCTGTGGCGCTGACGGCAGCCGGAGCCAGGAGCGCGGTGACGCCGCGGCTGCGGCGCTGCCCCCGCGGTGCAGCTCCGGGCGCGGCCAGCGGGGGCGCTGCTGGCTCCCGCTGGGCAGGGCAGGTGCGCTGATTCCCCCGCGGCTGCAGGGGGCGCTGTGGCTCGGGGAGCGCGCAGCAATGGCGGCTCTGCCCCAACGGGAAGGGATGGAGGAGACAAGAGAGGCTTTGCTCCACAGACCCTGGGGCAGCCCATCTGGTGCCCAGCCGGGCTCTGAGCAGCACCAAGTGGAACGGCAGGACATCTTGGCAGGGAGGGGGTGCGGGCGAACTCGGAGCAGTGCTGAAGAGACAGCAGGAGTGGGGCAGGGGCGACCCGGCTCCCAGCAGGACAGGGAGAGGCGGGCTCAGGATCCCGGGCACCCGAGCAGGTGGGGATAGGTCCCCCTTTCAGTGAAGTAGGTGTCAATAAGGTCCCGGTTGAGTGGCTGCTCTCACAAGCAGAGGCTCACCCCGCGGCAGAAGCAGCAGCTCTGGGCTGGGCTCCAGTGGCAGCAGCGAATTCCCTTCCCCAAGCAGCAGCTCTGACCTCCAAAGCTGGAAGAGAGGGAGCCTGCAGCTGCCCCAGCCTCCTCTTTTACCAGCCCAGTTCCTGAGGTATCTGCCCCTCAGAGAGAAACTCCTGGGTAAGACAAGTGCAACCAGATGCCCTCTTCCCCTGAGCTTGGCCACTTCTTTTGTTTTTCTTAAGTACCCAGTTGTTAATGTTTCCTAGCAACTTATGGGAAAAAAATTTATAAGTAAAAAGGAACCAAAAGAAAGAAACATAGCCCCCAACCAAGTTTTAGTTTGTACATTGATTTTACCTAATAGTAGAAGGATTGTCCATACAAAGAGATTATTACTCAATCCCACAATGTTCCCTTTGCATCTCTGTTTTGTACAAGAGGTATAGTGGAGGTATCTTTAAGGTCTTACCTGGAATCAGATATGTGAATTCTTACTTGTTACCTACAAAATGCCCTTCTAACTCAGGTTTTTATTGATTTTGAAGAAACAATTGGAAAAATAGAATGTTGGTGAGAATATAGTACAGTGTGTGGGTATATACATAAAATTCTTTGTCTTGATAATTTCATTACAAGAAGTGAGTTAAATACTGCATAGTATGAAATAACATTAAGGATTTAGTTAAGATTAATTGATTGCTAATGGATTTTTTGTCTGTGTTGTAGCCTTTATAGAGGTTATTCATTGTGATATTTAGAGGAGAAGCAATTTATTCATATCACAAGAAATTAGAGAATTCAGAGCCCAAGTCCTCAGCCCTTCCATTGTGTTTTGGTAGATGGAATCATAACCCTACTCAGGTGTCTGACATACTTAGAGTGCTGTAAAAGAATCTGTTCTTGCCACTGCACTGCCTTACTTGTGTATGATCTAAGTGCTTAAATATTTGTTGCAATCAGCTATAATTTCTAGCTTATTTTTGAGCTCTATTGTAGTATCCAAATTATTGAGCACAATCATTAGATTTGCTGTGCAGAAATACATTCCTGTTTTGCAATGCCATATTAGTCATTATTCTTGTGACTTTAGGGAAGCAAGCAGTTACTTAAGTAGCTTTTTATTCTGTTCTGTGTGTAGCTGAGCATGATGGAATGGATTGAGCCTCCAAAAAGAGAACGCAAAGCCAATTATGCAGTGGATGCTTATTTCAGAGAGGCCCTACGTGTCAGTGAGCCAAAAGTCCCAAAGGTAAGGAGGTGGCAAGTGTGGAAGGGTTTTATGCTGTTCTTATGCTCCTCCTCTCCCATGCTGCATCCCTGGCTCTACCCCCGTGTGTGGTTGTGATATTTTATGAAAATCCCTTTGCTAGGATTTTCTTCTGAGAAGCTGAAGGGCCTCAGCTTCAAGTGTAAACAATTTGTTATCTGCTGCTGTGGAATGCAGCAGGTGCTTTCTTGATTGATCGATGTGGATGTTTCTACTTGGTGGCCAATCGAGGAGGCAGCAGCTCTGGGACTCTCTGGGAGTCACAGCACTTTATTATTTATTCCTTTCTATTCTTGTTTTGCCTTCTGATGAATCTTTTCTTTCTGTTCTTTGTAGTATAGTTATAGTGTAGTTTTTTTAATATAATATATATCATAATATAATAAACTAGCTTTCTGAAATGGAGTTAGGATCTCTTCTTCTCTTTAGTAAGTCCTAACTGCCCAGAAGACCCACGGTAATACCCGTGTATTTACAAAGTCATAGGTTGCCACTGCTGCTGAGTTATGGTAGTTTACTTGTAGAAAAGTTAAGCTTCTATAATGTTGATTTATCTGTGTATTTTTGAAGGCTCCACGACCTCCAAAACAACCAAATATTCAGGATTTTCAGTTTTTCCCGCCACGGTTATTTGAACTTCTGGAAAAAGAAATTCTGTATTACCGTAAAACTATAGGATACAAGGTAATGCATTTTTTTCTTTTCGAATCAGTGAAATGTATTTGTATTCCACTTTGTAAATTTGTTGCAGCCTTGACTAGTCAAGTTATTGTGAAAGAAATGGCTTAAAGCCTCTATTCTTCTGTTTCTGTTCCACTGAGGAGCAGAAAAAATAATCTGTTGTTCTTTCCTTCACTAAAAGTTCTGTATCTGTGTAGCTTTGTGTTTTGTGGTGGATTCCTAATGATAAAATAGAGTAGAAAAGGGAAGGACAGTTCTGATGCTTCATATACTCAAAACCAAAGGTGTGACATGTGGTCTAAGGTGAGGATAGTTTGGCTAATATAAAGTCACCTTCCAGAGTATGATTTTTTTGTAAAAACTTTTGTATGTCTTTGTGTTGATATGAAGGTAATTAAAATTACATCAGTTTTCCTTGGATTTGGGTGGGATATAAAAGGTTTAAAGGTGTGGAGAAGTCTGAATGTACTACTACTACTACAACAAGGAAACCAGACAACAGATTTCTCGATTTTCTTTTTATTTTTTTTTTCCTACTGTGCCTTAGCTGAATTTCTCCCTTTTCCCTGCTGACATTACTGGACAAGCAGGGAACAGATTCTCTTATCCTTGCTTGGACCAGTATTGATTGAGTAAACCAAATGGATTCTCTACTTCCAGCCAGCCATGTCTGTAACTTGCTTTACAAAGCCTCAGGTTTTGTGACAGGTCGCAGCAAGAAAACAAAAATCACCTAAAAATGTGTTGGAGAACATAAAATTGTCATACAAAGCAACAGATAGAAAATTGCTGAGAGTAGAATTAATATTAGTAAAATGTATTTTTAAGAAAAAGCAGAAGGTTTTTTTAGAATCTTGTTTGCAGCCAAAAGAATTTCATGGGGATGTCAGGATAGAATTAAGATGAGTATGCAATTAGTTTAGGGAAAGAATTTATTCAATTTATGCTCCATTAAAGAAGGATGAGAGAATTGTTCATGTTGACAATATGCATGTAAAAAGAGGTGGTTCAGACCTGTTATGGAAACCTGTCAGCCTGGAAAGGTTGACCATGAGTAGTTGTTATCTTAAAAGCTTAGTGTGACTGTTTACTGGTGGGGAAAGTGATAAATATAATTAAATTTGTTTAGTTTTGAAATGGAAGTACAACTTCCAATCTGAAGAGAGTTTATTATAAATACTGAAAACGGCCATAAACAATATCAGAAGGTAACCAACAGGCCGAGACCAAGCTTTATGTGTCAGTCTTAATTTAAACCAGTAAAGTCAAGAAGATTTGTTGCGTATTAAAACCAGCTCAACAGTTCTTACCTTCCACTGCCTTTTGCTGCAGGAATAAGTAAGGTCTACTAAACCTTTACTGGATACTGTTTCTGACTTGTTTGCTGTTGTGTGCAGTGGAATTGGAGTACAGTTCAAGGGTCACAAATACTAGATTGGCCAGTGTGGAGAGGGACAGATAAAATGTTGCTTGTTCTTGCTTACATCATGTTGTGTCTGGTCCTTACTTGGGCAGTGTGCATGGCTTTACAGTAAACCTGGCAGAACTTAGTGTTTCACTGTAGTTATAAAACATTGTAACCAGTGAATGTAGGAAAGCAGGTCCTTCGCTGGTGGAAAGTACCACTGAAATCAGTGAGCTGTGACAGCTCAGCCTCTCACAGTATCCCGAGGTCATTGTGTGCAGGAGTGGTAGGTTCAGGGCATAACGAACTCAGAACTTCAAGCCAGTCCTGTTTTTGGGAGGAGGGGTTTAAGCAATAAGATCTGAATCTAAGTGGAACACATTTTGTACAGATTAGTGCTTTTAAAATGTAATCTTTGAAATAACATTGCTGCACTACTGCTTTCTGATACCCCTGATTTTAGGTCCCCAGGAATCCTGACCTTCCAAATGCAGCTCAGGTACAAAAGGAGGAACAAAAGAAGATAGATGAGTCTATGCCTCTGAATGCTGAGGAAAGTGAAGAGAAAGAAAAGCTTCTAACACAGGTAAAATAAAATCAGCTGAAGTATTTCATCATATGTTTTTGCTAGTATGGAGTATAAGTAATGGTAAACACACACAGGAAAGCTATGCTGATCTTACTGAAAGAAGATCTTTCCTGTCCTTGACTCATCTATTGTTTCCTTGAAAGTCCTTGAACATTTCTGAGGCAACAGTTGGTATAGTAGATGTACAACCCAGCAATACATACAGACATCAAATCAGTGGGATCTCTGTACATGCATAAAGCTTCTATTGTTTTTAAATCAAAAAGGGTTTGAATCAGGACAAGCCTGTGTCAACATACATGGTGTTTATGCAGGTGTCTAAGACATGCCACATTTGTTAATTTTGTCCCAGTCGAGTTGTTAGGCACGTTCTTTTTATACTGGGTGAATTTCTGTCACTGACTAGTTTCTTGACCTTTTGGCTGATTATCCTGCTGAGTTAAGCTGGTTGTTAAGGAGAAGGGTGTGTTCAAAGTAACGGGACTTTTTGATTCAGAAAATTTTCTGTAGAAGTATTGGGGATGGTGTACCTTGGAAGAAAATTCCAAGGTCACAATTTCACTATTAATTTCACCTATGTATAGGAGAGGAAATATTTAAGCTGGTGCTGATATGCGTATCAGTACTACTGTTAATGACTAAAAAGAAATAGTTGTATTGTGTCTGTTAGGCTCACTCTGAACATGCTAATTGTGGACTGAGCTTTTTCAGCTGGAGAACTGACAAAGTTCCTTGTAAATACATTTCTGTGATGAAAGAAACTCTGTGCACTACAGATTATTGCCCAGGCATGTGATTGTCTTGGTTGTTCTTGTCATTTTCTGCTTTCCCTGTCTATAAATTGTAATGTCTCTTTCTTGGATGATGTTTTTGTGCGTTGCATCTCACTTGTTCAGTTTTGGATTGATTTCTTTGGTACATAACAAATTCTTTCTTTGACAGTGCTTTAGAGTTTCCATTTGATTGCATCTTTTTGGACTAGAGATCTTTTCTTGACATACTTACGCTTTCATCCAGCTGTTTGTCTGGTTCCAGGTTTGTAACTGTCTGAAGTAGGAGCTCTTGCTTTAGATACTTGCACTGCTCTAAGAACTTATGATGACACAGGCATTGCTGCACCTTGTACTGCTCTGAAGTGTGGTGCTTGTATCTGCAGAAGTGCAGCTGTCACTGAGCTTGTTTCTTTGGAGAAGTATCACAAAAACTTTAAAAAGAAAGGATAAAAAGCTGTTACTAATGCACGTGGAGTCATGCCCAAAAATAACTCTTAAGTTATAGATTCAGTAATAAGCCCTGGATAACACAAGTTTATGGAAATCCTGAAAGATCATTAGCCACTGTAATTATGTGATGTTGCAGAGGAGCAAATGGTACATAAATAAATCAGAATTTTGGAAAATGCTTCCCTTTGACCTGTTAATGCCTTCTTAATCTCTTGTTACTTACAGGGTTTTACAAACTGGAATAAAAGAGATTTTAACCAGTTTATTAAAGCTAATGAGAAATATGGTCGTGATGATATAGACAATATTGCCCGTGAGGTGGAAGGAAAGTCACCTGAGGAGGTCATTGAGTACTCAGGTTTGTGATATTTTGAAATGTATTTATTGCCTAATACCAGAGTATTACCATGATTTTTGCCACATGTTCTTTTTAAATTACAAGGCAGAGAATTGGATGCATTTAAGAAATTTTTTTTGTTAAAGTATGCAACTTTGGGTTTTTTTTCAGGAGACTAAATTCTATTAAAAAGGCTGACTTTGTAGCATATAACTAACACCTACAGCTGCCTTTAGCCCTCCTTAGTCAAGATTTAGAATTTGTCATAGTTAATTCTTGCTGACAACATGGACTTGTGAAATTGTGAATTTGCTTTATAGTGCCAACGTGATTCTTTATGCTGTATCTCTGCTATTTTACCTAGTACTCTGTATCTTTGTCTTTAGTATTTACACAGTGCTTTTGAGATTTCTTCCTCTTTCACCCTTGGATGTAATTTTACTAGACACCTTCATAAAATCAACTTTGCAATGTTGTTTCCTGTAGTTAAAAAGGAAGAGCTCCATGAGAGTTCCCTTCAGTGTTGAATTTATTTTACAATTAATTATGTTGCATGTAAATTTTGTTAGAATTTGTATTAAGCCCTTACTTACAGTTACTTACTTACAGTTAATTTGTAAAGATTCTGAATAAAGAGTCAGAGCAAGCTTATTTTTTGGCTAGCATAGTAAGCTGGAGAGCATTAGCTCACTGTTTAAGATTTAATGGAACCATAGGCTAAATTCTTTTATTTTTTTTTTGCCAGAGCATCTTAACAGTAAAGTCATAAGAGCAGAGGAAAAGATTACATTGAACAATTTTATTTTGTATTTTTAGCTGTTTTCTGGGAACGTTGTAATGAACTACAGGACATTGAGAGGATTATGGCTCAGATTGAACGAGGAGAGGCCAGAATTCAACGGAGGATCAGTATCAAGAAAGCCCTTGATGCCAAAGTAATTATTCCAGGTTTTTTGTATTCTGCAGCTGACTTTTTCCAAAAATTCCTTCAGAAAAGGAATAATTGGGGATGAGAGTTCTGTCTTTTTATGCAGCATAGGTAGTATACCATCTCTCAAGTGATCTACAGTGTCGTGTACATTCCTTGATGTAGCATTGTATGTTTATTAGTCCTGATTTTTGTTTTGCATTCAGATTGCGAGGTACAAAGCACCTTTTCATCAGCTGCGAATTCAGTATGGAACAAACAAAGGGAAGAATTACACAGAAGAAGAAGACAGGTTTTTGATCTGTATGTTGCACAAGATGGGCTTTGACAAGGAGAACGTGTACGAGGAGCTGAGGCAGTGCGTGCGCAACGCTCCTCAGTTCAGGTTCGACTGGTTTATCAAATCCAGAACTGCCATGGTAGGTACCACTTACAGGCACTAGGCATGACATCAGGCATCTTGTTCTTTTTTTTAAGCACCACTACATAAAATTTGTTTAGGAAGCAAGTGCTGAAAGAATAACTTTGGGTTTTATTTCATTTCTGTTTTTTTTTTAATAGTACCCTTCTGTCTTAGTACAGCAATAATGCAGTACAACTCAAACACAGATTAGAAAACCTGCCAGACTGAAGTCCCATGTTACCCAAAGGCATTAAGGCAGAAGTAGACTAGACTTAACAAATATCCTTGTTACTTTTATTTCAAACTGAGTGTTTTACCAAACAATGTCTCTTAAATTATGATTCTTTTAGAGTTGTTGCATAATATTAAAGACTGAAGACATCTGAATAATAGACTTGGAGAAGGGAGCAGCTTTTCTAATACAGTATTTAATTTCTAACAGCATGAGGAAAGTTAGTGATTCACATAGAAATAAATCATTGAAACAATAGGTTTAAAATGCACTTTGTAGTTTGTGAATGTGGATTATCCCATGCAAATTCTTAAATTTCTTTAGGTATACTTTACTGAAATTTTTTTTGTATTTAGAGAATATAATACAAGGTTAATAGCAAGTAGACTAGTACTCAGAATTTTAGAGTAGAGCCATTCATTTTTAATTTAGTTATTAAGCAGGAATTGATAACACTAACAGAAGCTTTGGTGGTTGCAAATATTAAGGTATGTAGGTACCAACATCAGAATATAGGACTCTTTCAATGATAAAAAGCTGTTGGATCTGCCCCAAAATTTTTGCTCAATTCTTTCTACTTGTTGTTTGTCTTCATTTCCTGACCTCAGGATTTGTTTGTCTGAAAGAATGTTCTCTCAGAGTTCTGGGTACTGTACTAAGAATAAATAAAACATAAAATAAAATATTTAAAATATGTATTTAAACAGGTGGGTATATTTGCTTTTCCCACTACTACTTATAATTATGCAGTACACTTTTTACTTGATATTTTAGCAGTCAGAGTGTTTCTGGGTAGTGCAGCAGTTAGCCCCTAATTAAAAAGAATTTCAAGTGTTTCTTTCTAAAATGTCTGAAGAAATACTGAGTTTTAAAATTACATCCATAAAGAGAGAAGCCTGGAGTATTTACCACATTAAGAAATTTCCTTTAAGTTGTCTATGCAGGAATCTATTTAAATAAATCACAGAAATGGGTACTAGAAATTAAAAATGTAGCTCAGCATTTAGTATTAGTTGATATATAGTTGTCAGGGGTAGAGTTAAATACTCACTTTAAGTCTTGCAGATCCTTGTGTTCAGTATACTTTTTTTTAAAGGGGATAGAAATCATTTGCTCAAGTGTAGAAATATGTTCTGTGGTGTCTTAATGCTGAAACTGAGACACTGGGAATATTATGAATCTTTTGGCTTAGGTTTTCTTTTAAAATTCTATCCCTTAATAATCTTAGTTTTTCTGCTACTGCAGGGTTGAAAAAGAATATGGAAATACAAACTTAAAACGATCTTTCACTTTCAATGTGCATTTAATTTTCTGAAATGTTCTGAATTATCATGCTCTGTATAGTTTAGTAATATAACTGATATATTCTAATGTCCTGAGATTTGTGGAGGTCTTCGTTTTTGTGGGTCCATTTTGCACTAGTTTGGTGATTTTTTTTTTTTTTGGTGAAGAAATGTGCTGGAAAATCACATCATAATTACAGTGAATGAAGTATAAGTACAAATATTTATAGAGGAGTAAATAAGTGAAAGTGGAGAAGGCTTCCTGAAGTGCTGAAATTCACATGTGATCATTTAAACTCATATGAAACAAGATAAAAAGGGCACTATAATTCAGAAAAGGACTTAGCAGGCTCTTTGAGAAAGCTTTGTGTTCTAACCACTAGATGTCTCTTGAATTCCATATAAATAGCTAATTTATCTTCCATCTTACTATTTCTGTTTGTTCTCCTGAAGATTTCTCTTTGAAAAACAAATCCTATTTCATTTAATTATTTCAAAATCAAATGATTTACCCAAAATGTAAATTCTTAAAGATACCATGAGTGCCCAAGATTGTAAATTTTTTTTTTTTGCTTTTTCTATTGAGCACAGATTTGTTTATTTGGTTTTTTTTTTTTTTAAATTCTGTCCCTGCAGGAAGAATGCAAAATATCATGGCAGTAGTGAAGCATGTATCCATTCTCTGAAGTCATAAATTATGCATGTTCTCTTTTAGCTTTCTGCAAACACTCCCCAGCATAAGAGAAATGACTTCTTAGTAAATACAGGAATGCCCAGGCCTGTGGACAGAGCTGAGGGAGCCTTTGCTCCCAAGTCAGCATCTCTGCCTCCAGCCATGCAGAAGGCAATGGTTCAGTGCTCCCATCTTATTTATTGCAATCCAGGTCTTTACAGCTGTGAGGGGGTGAACAAAGTATATCTTCTCTCTTTCCATTTGAAAGAGAAAAGTATCAAGCTACACAGAATAAAAAGTCATCTCTGAAAGTGCAAGGCATTTTAAAAAAGTGTGCCAAAATGGAATGCAGCAGTCCATATTGAAATTTCAGTAGCTTAGTGCAGGATTTATCATTTAGATTATTTTTCATGGTAAATGTACAGGAAACCTGTGTGCATGTCACATCTTACTGTCAACTGATTCTGGGATTCTCCAGAGAAAATTGTTCTTGAGTCCATCTTCTGTCCACAGCAGATGCTTTGGAACAGTAGTCCATCTGGAAAGTCTAACTATGACCCTGAACACTTTATAAATGTATGTATTTATGCAAGCGTTTGTCCCAGGAAAGAGGAGGATCGTTGAGTGCCTTAGGCGAGTGGATCAAGGTTTTTTTCTTAGTCCTTTCACATTAGTTGCTTGCTTTGAGTTTAACACAGTCCCATTTTTCATGCTAGAAGAAATCCAGATTATGAGGGTGGAGCAGCTTGTCATCAGTCTTTACCTCAGCTCCTATACAAAAATTTTAATGATGTACAATACTTCTGGCATGTTGACAGTCATAATTTTATTTTGGTCTTTTTTCATCTCTGTTCATCTGTAGAGTGTAGGTTTTTGGGACAGAGGCTCTCTTTTGTTGTATGTTTGGGGTTGCAATATATGTTGGGATGGCTTGAACTCAAGTTTGCTCCGAGTTGTTGCTTTTTTATCTAAACATTGTTGTTTGGGTGGAATTTTAGAGAGTTTAATGATTGAAATGAAAGTATTTTAGCTCCAGAAGGACTGTCACATACTAGGGCACAAGCATGGCACCCTAATTCATGGTTTAACCTTTACCAGAGGGTGTGGGGTTATTGCTACAGGGATGTGATAAAAGTGACTTATTACAGTACTCTGTTGGTGAAGCTACAAGCATGACACTGGAACATTTCTGGAGGGGGCTTGTAAAGAAAAATGTCCTGAGGATTTTTGTGTGTGTGTGTCTGGTAGAAAGAATTCAAGTGGTGGTGAGATTCTCTCTGTCCATTCTGAACTACATAGCTTTTGCCCCAGGCCATGGAGCATCCTTTGTAGAGGAATCAGTGGAAACTGTGGAACTTAAAGACTGGTTAAACCTTGAGGGTTTGAATGTCTCAAAGATGAGTCACATGCCTGCCTATTTGGGAAGGTTCAGATCAGGAAAGCACCAAGGCTGTCTTATCCATGATGGACCATGATGGCTGAAGCAATATCCAGCTTACAGATGCTGAGAAAATGAAGACTAATTTCTGGGCATAAAGGTCACCTGTTCACTTCATTGCAAATGGACCCATTGTAGGTTAAGATACATGCTACTAGGTAATTCTAGGATAGCTTGTGTTTCAAAAATGCCTTCACTGAGTTTAGCAGAGATGAGACATATTTTTTGGGCTTTTTTTTTTCCTCAGAAGAGAGCTTCCTGCTTTGAGTTGGACAGAAAAACCCATGGAATCATGTTCTTTATAGTGCATAGAATATACTGAATAATTATAATAAAAATAGGCACTGTTAGGTGTTTTGTAAGAGATCTTTTCTTTTAAATGGAGTACAAGAAACTGTCCAAGTCAAGTGAGTTCTATTAAGCAAGCCAGCCATTAGTAACTGCAATGCAGATATTTTGAATTGTATTGGAAGTACTTCTTAATGTGTAAACAACCTTATGGCATTTAGTCCTGATGGCTTGCAAGTCTTGATGCTGAAAGCATTTAGGGCATTTAGGACCCTGTTTGAATAAAAATGCAACAGTGAGTTTACAATTGAAGACTGTATAGATTTTTGGCCAATTTGCAGCTCTACTGTGTCTTTTCACAAAAAAAACCTCCCTAGCCTGTGTGCCACTGAGAAGTGTTGCTTAAGATAGCTTTGCTTCCTTTTCTCTGCTTTAAAGATATACTTGAAGACCTCTTTCCTAAAATCTGGCTTACTGTGCTGGTAGGCTGTAATTTGCTTCATTAACCAAGATGAAAGATCCCATCAGTCTTTGGAATGTCAGTTTGGAAGACAGAATCCTGAAAACTCCTTGTCAGGGGGACAGTAAATCCTTTCCAGTTTCTAAAGGTTACACTGAGGGAAAGGCAGATAATAGTAACTAAGCTAATGGTTAGTATTATTGAATATTTTAGGAAAATGTAAGTGCTTTGAAATGAAAGGAATTCGAACATACTTATGTAAGCAAGAGAAGTTGTATAATTTACTTAAAAATTTGATGTGTTCTCTTTCCTTAGGAGTTTCAGAGACGCTGCAATACACTCATATCATTAATAGAAAAAGAAAATATGGAAATTGAGGAAAAAGAAAGAGCTGAAAAGAAGAAAAGAGGAGCAAAAGTTACAGCGGTATGTTTAGCTGCACTTACTTTACTTCCAGTGGGGTAGAATTCAATTATATATTTTTAAAAAAATTTAAAATATAATTGTAGGCACTGATTGCATTAGTAGAAACCATGAGGTGAGAGATTAAACTGAAATACTTGTCTATTCACAGCTCTCCTAGATTTGCTTAGGGAAGTATTCCCAATGCATAGTATTTGAAGGCTTTTATTTTTTTTTTTTGAGAAGTCTTTTGTTGAAGTAGCAGAGGAAGACTCTTTTTAGAAAGTTGCACTGCCTGCCTCTGCCTACTTACATACATCGCGTGTTGCTTCAATTTCTTCTCAGAGATTTTTTCCTCCCCTACATAGTAGTTGTTGGAAGAAGAAATGAAAGTGCTTGTTTTATTTTGAAGGGTTGTACACAGAATTGTGTATAAGTCAAGGTCCTGATCTTTTCATCCAGTTCATGGTATGTGTGGTGCCTGCACCACTGAGACCATGTAATGATTTTAAGGATATAAAAAGGGTAGGAGAATTCAGTGTCTACATCAGGGATTAATGTTTGCCTTTCCATTATATCCTACAAAGGTGAACTGAGCTCTAGAATGCATTGGGGTCATACATTGCCTTCTGAATAGTCAGTTATGTATTTAAACTTTTTTTTTGTAATGCCACTGTCTTGTTAAATTTATACTTATTTTTTCTCTTTAGTCACAGAAGAGAAAAGCAGATTTGGCTGCTGAGAACTCTGGAAAAAAAGATGCTAAGAAAGTGAAGTCATGAACCTGAAAACTGAATGCTAAATATGAAACTGCCACTTTCTTCACTCCATCTATGTGTATTAATTGCCAACTTCCTTGTATTCATGGTACTCTTCCCCAAGTCCCATGCTTTTAATTTTGCAAATTTTGTATCCTTCACAATGCCTCTCTTTACCTAAAATGTGTAGCTTTATATCTTATGCATTCCAGTATTTTTGTGTACTGTATTTTGTGAGTTTCATGTCTTTGGCAAAATTCACTCAGTCCTTGGTTTTTTGAAGCTTGTGCTGAGGTTTTAGCTTTTATATGTTTTATATGCTGCTGCTTTGAAAGAAAACCTAGATTCTATAGCTGTATTATTGTTGTTTCATATTTTAAATTTATATGGCTGTTGGAAAATAAACTGACTTAATTATTTGAAGAGAAATATACGTCACCTTTGTTTTCCCTATCCTCTCTCTCTTTTTTGCATAGCTACATTTAGAGAGAATGTTAAGGTTTGTATAATTGTGCCTTCATCATCAATCAGATTTTTTTCAGAGGAGTACTTAGACAGGATCAGGAGCATGACAGAACAAAATCTAATTAGACTGACATCCTTGTTTGCTCTCTGCATTAAATGGACATTTTCTCTGAAATGTTCAGAAGGAAACCCAGCAAATACACGCCTTTTGTTTTTCTTTATCAGTGATTTCTGCTGGGCTACATGCTTAAACACAGGGTGAGGTGTTTCTCAGAATGGCCCCTAGATGAAAACTTTTCTATGCCTCATAAAAGGAAGTAGTCAGCTCACAGCTTCTGGCTGTTTAAGTAGCAAACAAAGTAGTTCACTCTCTGGTTGGTAGGCTCCTCAGCTCTGCTGCCTTGTGCTGAAAGATCTTCATTGCTCTAATTATCTCTGCTAAAGTTTTTCTTTTACCTTTTATTCAACATGTCAGTCACTAGCAATGGGGATATGTTATGGAGTGCTCCTTTTTAGTATTTCTATTTTAATGAAGGGATGAAAGTGTTGGATGTATGATTTTTTGACTTTGCAAGAATGGCCTTTATTAAGCAGGTTCACAGTTCCTGCTCACTTTGGAGTCTGCCTTTCCCAGATCAGTGGAACAGTGGCTGTGACATCTGATGTTTTACTTTAATGTTCTGTCTCTGATCTGGTGTTTAGTACAGACCTTGCTACAGTGAGACATGCCCTCATAATGTCAGGTCTAGATTAATGCAGTGTGCTTTACATGGTACTTCCCTTGAAGACTACTTGTAAACTTCTTCTAGTGCAGTTTGCTTCCTTCAGTGGTTTGAGGTGTTTTTAGATAAAGAAACCTCTTTACTCTTTGTATTTTGTGCTTTGCATTGGCTACCTTCTTCTGTGTTTGTAAAACATAGGACTTTATAAAATAAAGTTCTTGAGCTCTGCCCATATTCTTTTATGTCATTTGAAATATATTGGTATGTCTTTGAAGTTTTCTGGGATTAGTATCTCTAAGTTTGATGAGGTATTTCCAGCTTTTTTCGTAGTGTCTGTCAAAGGTTTGGGGCAAAATGGGTGTGATGAATGGTTGAGCATTTCAAAAGATAATTCAAAATATTAGATACCGAATTTTGGAATGTAGCTTTTGTCCAGGGACCACATTAATTATTTCACTGGGCTTATATTTGTAAAACTAGGTATTTGTCTGTTGAACTTCATCTGATGAGTTGAGAGGTACACCCGATAATGATGGGGCACGACTTCCAGGCAGGAGATTGGCCACAGGAGTCAGAGCATGCTCTTTAATGGGTGTGCAGCCCAGGTGGGATAGGTGTGCTCAGGAAGAAACATGCCTCCTCAGAATGTGGTACTGGAGCAGTTAACATCATGCTTTATCCTTGGGAGGAGGACATCCCATGTAATTATAGAAAAAGGCTGTGCAGCTACATGCATATATAACCACAAATCCTGGGAGATTGCTATTAATAGGGAGAGGAGGATGCCTTATTTACATTTGAATTTTGGCTCGTGTGACATTCACTAAGTTTATGGCCTGAAATGATAAAAACAAGTTAAAAGAGATGGGGAATAAAGGCTGAAAGAGCCAATTGAAATGTTTATGGAATTACATGGCTAGGTCTAGAGGTTATTCTATTGCTCCTATTTAGCATTGGATGAATATTTTAATGTTTTAAGTCTTGAAATAAGTGTATTTTGGTTTTGTATATTGTAGATTACCTTTGTTTGACTTGCATGTTTTTGTGTACCCACTTTCTCTGTGTTGCAAAGTGTATGGAAAGTCTTAAAATGGTAGTATCTCAACATGTTGTTTTATGCAGATTTTTTGGTTTGAGTTACCACTTGAGTTGATGTTCTTTCTTCTCAATGACTCGATGCACAAACCATATAGCAAAAGATCATGCAGTGGTTCTTCCAGGTATTACCCCTTGATCAGACAGCTTCTCTGAAGAATGATAGATTCTCCCAGGAGCTATCTGTTACCTCTTGCAGTCTGTAGTCCCCAGTTAAACTGAATGTGCTGTTGAACAACAGTCCTTGAGAGCATTTGGACACTATACACCAGTTCCTAGCAGATTGAGCCTTCCCATCCATCATGTCCTACAGTGATAACTAAAGAAAATTGCTAACAGCTGCTGGTCGGGATTAAAGGAAAATGGATCTTTCTTTTCCCTTTTTCATTCTTCCAGTTGCCAATACCCACACAGTGTGTGCCTAGCAGTATCTTAAATTATATGCTGCTGTGACTCAAAATTAGGTGACAGAAATGAAAGAATCTTTCCTCTTGTAACTGCTATTTTCTTAGGCAAGGAATACTGTTTGTAAGAAATTAGTAAGTGCTGAATGTAATGTGACAGAAAACTTCTGAAAAGTTTGAGCCTTTAGGCAATTTTAGAGTTGCCAAAAATGCTGCAAGATTTTGAAAGCTAATTTAGTTCCTTTTCAGTGGACAAGTAAAATTTGACTGTGTAAACATCAGGCTTGAAGAAAGTCACCTAGCACCTTTGACTAACCAGGCAGTGCACGTAACATCCTGGGAGAAGTCACAGCAATTGTGGTGGTTTCCTTTTCACATATTCATCATTTCCAACTTACTAGTCCTTTTATTTTTGAGTTCTGTTAGTGATGACACCAAAAAACTAATGCTGCTAGCCACCTCCATTGTTTTTAATTTCAGTCTGCTACAATGACACGGAGAAGAAATGAACTTTCTTCTTGCTGGTAATACTAGACCATCTTTAGATGCTGGTTTGCACAAGTGGTGTTACTATACTGAAATATTAAGTAAGAAATTTTTTTTCTTGTAGATTAGCATTGCTGTTTGATTTAGTGCTAATGCTGGTTAGGGTTTAAAAAAAAGCAGCTGTCACTCTTTTGAGATGATGAGCAAGGAGTATACAGAAATTAATCAGAATCTTTCTAAGTGTCTGATGGTGTTGCCAAACTGATTTTTGCTTTTATATATTCTTCATATATATTTGTAGCTTTGTAGCTATATGAAGGATATATAAAAGCAAAAGTTAGTTTGGCATCAATGGAAGTAACATTGTTGTGCAGTGCCTGCAGTTGCTGCTGTGTGCTGCTGTGTTACAGGCACCCTCTGTACATGCATCCTGCCCACGTTCACTAGGGGGAATAAGTACTTTCAGTGATGAGAAAAAAATGCCAAAGTGTTACAGGTTGAAAAAAGGTGGAGTTTTGCAGTCAATACCAGTTTATGTGAATGCAAATGATGAGGTTGGTGCACACATTGGCACTTGTGCTGCTGGAAGGGATTGATCACCAACTGTAGTTCTGATCTGACTAAAGAGAGGTTGACAATTGTTACATTTTACTTAATTTTATGTGGTCCACGCATACTCCAAGCATGTATGTAAATATGTTTGTGGCTCATAGTTCTAATGTTTGATATGTTCTTTTTCTGAAAGACTTAAAGTTGAACTTAGTTTGCATATTTTGAAATGTAATGTACTTTTAAATTGCATTTGCATGGTATCCATCCTTTCATGAGAGCCTTAATAGGAGTAATATTTGCTGCCTCAAAGGTATGTTAGTGTCGTGTTGCTCAAGATGACTTCTGAACTTTTTCAATCTGGGATTTGTTTCTTAAGTTGTACATACATGAAAATAAAAGTTAATATGAACCTTATGTCTTCTGGTCATTCTGGTACACAGGGGTCTGTTACTTGCATACTTTCAAGATAGTTTGCTTTGGTTTTGTTGCTCTTGTGCCTCCCATAACCTTCAGGCCGTGGTGGCTGAATGTAAGGGGGGTGTGTGGCTGTTCCACATTGCTTTCAAATTATAGTTTCATGTAATCTAAAACTATACTAGCAATGCCTATGTTTTTGTGACAGCCTTGCCTGTGTTGTCTCTTACTACAATGTTACACAATGTATGTTGATCCTACATTAAAGTGTATTGCTGGTTCCCTTTTATTTCATACCTCTGGTGTGTTCCTAAAATTAAATACTTCGGAGCTTAAGTCCAGCTGACACAATGGTAGGAACCATAAATTTTCTTGCAGTTGCTGATCACTTATAGCCTTGCTAGATACTGTGCTTGGAGAGATGCATGCCCTAAATGACTGCTCAGTTTTTTCCCTCAGGCTAACCTAAAAAAAAAAAGGACAGATGGGAGGACCAGTTTCTCTGGTGTTGGCTGGTAGCAATTCTGTCTGCTCCACAGTGAACTTTTGGTTAGACATCACTCTTTTTCAAGTGAAGCACCTAGACCAGGATGGAGGAGCAGGGAAAAGATGTGTGGTTCCACCTTACCTGGTCCTCAGTAGCAGCCAAAACAATTTTTGGGTTCACTCCAAGAGGTACAGTTCTTCCAGATAACTTTGCTATCTGGAGATAGCAAGATGAGAGGTTGCCAGTTGTTACTATAACCTGCTTTAGTTCCTGACTGGTGTTGGGATGGAAGGGGGGTGAAGTCAGGAGCAGGAAGATGCACAGGTATGTGATGTGCTGTTAGCTGGGACTTATTTCAAATCCTGTTGGGCCAGTTAATATTATGGGTATTTTCATGTTTTCATGGCTCCTTGGAAAGCTGTCCAGACTAACAGATGGGGTGTTCTGGCACAGTGCCCCATCCCTGTGCAAGCCCTGCTCTCACAGCAGGCTCCCTGTCCAGCATTTGAAATGGGGAGCAGAAAGGCTGAATCCTGGAAAAAATGGAATGTACTGGGCAGGGGTGAGAGCTGGGCTGGGAGAATCCATGTGTAATTAACTGGAGATTGATGGCTAAATCTATCTATTTTTATTGCTAGTAAATGGAAATTGAAGGTAAAGCCACTGCAGCTTGCTGCTGAGTGAGTGGAGGTCGGAAGGCACTGGAGCTGTCCGTGTGCCCCGTGTGGAGCGCTGCTGTTGGGCTTCGCTCCTCTCTGCCTTCCCTGCCTGCAGTGCTCCCGTGTTGTTACCCGTGCAGACCCCAGGTGGTGGTGTTGGATCTGAAAGGAGGGACTGTGCAGCTGGAGGAGCTCCACGCGCTGTGAACAAGGCCAGTGGTGTGGCAGTACTGAGGTGCTCCATGCGTGTCTGTGTTCACAGGGCTGCAGTCCAGCTGTCTCAGAGCTGCCATTCCTTTCCAAACATACACACAAACTGCCTGGCTGGCCGGTTAGTTGCCATCTAAGAGGTGATTTGAGGAGGTCTTCCCATCCAGAAGTTGCATCATGTTCAACTTAAAAGGCTTCTCTCAAAGTTTGAACTGAGCTATAGTTCATGTGGCACTTGATGTGATGCTCAGAGCCAGCCTGCAAGGTCTCTGTTGGCTTTGTATTAGAGCACATTCAATGGCTGCTTGAAGGCAGGCATGTCTGCACCACAAAAAGCAGGACTTTTCTTCAGGGACTTACTATTAAAATTACGTTGCTGTAATTAAAAAAAAAAAGGCAAATCAAAAACTCCTACCCTTTCAAAGTGTGTCAGCATTAATTTATGGCTTCTATACATACATATCTCTGAAATAATTTTACTTATTTATGTTACAAAGGGTTGATAATTATTACGTGACTGAACATGTGGAAGAGGTACAAGAAATTTCTTTTTCTTGAGTGTCAGCCTTGGAGACTCAGCATTTTCTTTCAATATTCAAAAAGAAATTTAATTTTAGCTTTTTGTGATACTCGCTGGTAATTAACTGCTCCATGTACTGCATCTTATTATGCTACGGGCCTGAAGATTTTCTGTTGGAAACGAAAATCGATTTCAACAAATTCAGTTGTTGCCATCTTATTAGGTTATGGTACTCAATGTAAATTAAAGTTTTGAATTTGTCATTGATCAATAGATGCAATTATTGATTTGGGATGTATGAGGTAAAAAGTGAATAAGTTTTTGTCTTTGTTTTTATAACATGAAAACATGTCAAAATTTATTGAGCTGAAAGTTACTTTGTAGTGAACTTGAGGCAGAATCAGAAACACAAGAGTAATGAAAGTCTATTTATTTATTGGGTGCTGCAGGATTTTCTTAAAATGCTGGCTGTCAGACATCCTGGTTTAAAAGTCTGTTTAGAAGCCTGGGGTGCAAGGATTGTTTGGCTGTCTGATGCCAGGTCCCAGTGCCCAACCATGAATGTTGTACACAGGCCCATCGCCCTTCAGAAACTGATGTCTCTGCACAGAAGGCTCCTTGCAGTGTTCAGTGTGTCTGGTGGTGTATCCTTCCTCACTGGAGGAAGTGAAAGTAACATGGTGCTAATAACACCCTATGGATACACCCCATGCAAATCAGTACAGTCTTCTGGATCTGAATGAAACCACTGATTGCCCTCTAACTTGTTCCTGGAGTTTGGAGGGGTGTGCCATTCCTACCTTGTTCCCAGAGTTTGGAGTGGCTGTGCCATTCCTGCCTTGTTCCCAGAGTTTGGGGTGGCACAGCCATTCCTGCCTTGTTCCCAGAGTTTGGAGTGGCTGTGCCATTCCTGCCTTGTTCCCAGAGTTTGGGGTGGCTGTGCCATTCCTGCCTTGTTCCCAGAGTTTGGAGTGGCTGTGCCATTCCTGCCTTGTTCCCAGTTTGGAGTGGCTGTGTCATTCCTGCCTTGTTCCCAGAGTTTGGAGTGGCTGTGCCATTCCTGCCTTGTTCCCAGAGTTTGGGGTGGCTGTGCCATTCCTGCCTTGTTCCCAGAGTTTGGAGTGGCTGTGCCATTCCTGCCTTGTTCCCAGAGTTTGGAGTGGCTGTGCCATTCCTGCCTTGTTCCCAGAGTTTGGAGTGGCTGTGCCATTCCTTGCTCAGAGCTGGCTGTCCTGCTGTGGGCCAGATGAAGTGATGTGTGTCAGTCCCAGCCTGTCTGTGTGTGTGGGAGAGCTGAGGGGGCTCCTCAGTAATTCGTGCAGCAGGATGAGTGTGAGTTTGGTCAAATTCAGCAGATGAGTGTGCTCAACACAGCCTTGCTCAGACTCTGATCCTGGGTTATGCACCTCAGTTTTCTGACTTGCTCTTGGTTAAACAAAGGTGCCTACAACCTGAGATCAGCAGCGTTGACAATTTCTCAGCATTAATAAATTATTTTTAATTTAAAGGGCTTTGGGGGCTTTGTTTAAGGGTTGCTAGAGAAATGTTTTTCTCATCGGGAATTAGCTAAAAGTTGAGAAAATGCAATATTTTTTACTACTTTGATGGTCTTGGGCCGTTGCTTTTAAAAATAGAGAGGAAAAAAAATCAGGAATGGTTGATTGAGGACATAGTTCACTTGATCAGATGGATACAGACCCCAGCTGGCAGGAAACCGATTAAAATAAAAGACAAAATAGATAGTTTTGTCAGATGGAGACCACATTCCTGTGGGACATGAGAGGATTTATATCAATCACAGCAGCAGTAACTGCAGGTTGTATATAGCAGGGCCTGTAGTTTGTATCTCTATCTTTTATAGGTGGAAATAGATACAGATATCGTGTCAGAGTCAGTGGTATCAGAAGGAAAAGTGTGTATGAACTGATGTGCTAGAGCTTGGTAGATGTTAAAGCTGTTGAGGCAGATTTGAGGAGGTATCTCTAAGGTTTGCTGTATTTTCCAAACAGAAAAATGAAGACAGTTTTTTCCAGTTCCCTAGTCACCTAGTAGCCATTCCTCTCATTAGAATGACAATAAAAATCAGTGTTTTGGAATTGAAGTGACTCTTAAAACTCAAAACCCCCTGAGAAAGTCCTTGGTGGCTGTGTCAGGTCTTTATTATCCTGCTGCTGTCAGAGGTGGGTGTGTGCAGTTTCCTGATGCTGGAGAGACTCTTTACTGGTGTGAGTGTTGAGTGGAACTTCACAGTGAACCCAGGATTTTACTTTTAAATGTGGTGACACAGTCCAGCCCACTTTTTCTGTGCTCACTGCTGGTGGACTGGTGCCTAGGTCCCCTGGAGCTGTGCATACAGACAGATAGCAAGACTGGCTTGGATTTCCTGTTCTTTCCAGTAATTTCTTTGGTCCAATTCAGTAGGATTTCTCTGGTGTGGCTGCAGAGAATTGAGCTTCTGGTGTCTAGATGTTAATCAACATTGATGTAGGACTGACAGTTCTTTTTCTAAGTGTGAGGTCTCATGTTCACCTGAGCTGGGTAAAACCACCCAGAAGCAGCAGAGAACCTGTGTGCTCACACACGATGGATGGAGCAGCCATGGCAATGAGCTGGGTAAGAATGAGATGGTGTCACTGCAGCTTGTCGGGGTCCCTGGCTGAGCCTGCAGGGTTTGTGTCAGGCCATGCAGGAGAGCAGCAGCCTGGGTCTCTGAGCTGGGACACTGCCATGCTGTTCTGTGTCTGCTCGGGGACTGCAGCGAGCTCCTCTCCCTGCAGACTCTGTTGTTGCCTCTGCTAAGGTCTGTTTATGCTGTGTATTTCCTTTAGGGCTAGGATGGGGATTCATCTCTGCATTATGGCAGCACTAAGTGATCTGGGCTGTGATGTTGGGTGGGGTCTCAAGGTGCTGCTGTAATATTAATAAGAGCCTCGTAATAAGATTCAGTGTCCACAGTTCTTTCCAATTCATGGCTGTTCTGAGTAGTTCACTGCATCGGGGCCTTAGCTATATATAAAAATAAGTAATTTATTTGCTTTCTATTGAATAAATGACATGCTAGTGGAATGATTAATGAATAAGAAATCACAAGTGTCACTGGCACACAAATGGAAATCATCATTCCCTTAACAAATTTTTTTCTAGTTGGGTTTTAAGTTTCCGTTGGGAATTTACAGTTTCACTAATTCAACAAAACCACCTGATAAATAACTCATAATTTTTTATAGATGTCCATTAAATAAATCTATATTGAAGTACCAAGAAATGACACTTGTAGAAGAAACATTGCTGCAAATAATGAGAAAATTGCAGACGTATTTTATACCTCTTCTGAAAATCAAAAGGTCTCATAAATACAGTCTGTAAAAATGTCTGTGGAAGAGTTAACATAACTGTACAAGCAATAAGCCTGACCTTTCGGTGTAATTTATTTTAGATTTGCTCAATCCTTTTTTATTAAAACTAGCACATCTGAAGCAGAATTAAATCCTATTATAGCAGCTCTGTGATTGTATCAATTTTTCTCTGCCATGGCACACTTTATTAAAAATTACTTTGTTTCATATTGGTTAACACAATCAGGGGAGTAAATGAAGTTTTGTGGTCTTTGGTAAAGAAAGAAGTGTGTGGTTTCTATCCTTGAGAGCCGTGTAAATTGCTGTGAGGATCAACTGAGTTCCAGCCCTGCAAAAATCAGCAGGTATTTCCTCTGTGGTGATAAGACCCAGGTCCCCGTCGTGTGCCAGGGACCAGGTTACACGGGACCAGCTCCATCAGATGTTTTTGTCTTAGCAAAAATATTCCTGTCAGCTAGATGCCACATCTTGTTTCTGCCTCCTCCACAGTCCTGTGTTCGAGTGCAAAACCACCATTACCACCAGTGCAGCCTGTTCTGGCTCCTGTTGCCTGAGATGCTCAGATGCACCTTTGATCTGAACAAGGATACGAGCTCACAGACATCCCCTGCCTGTGTTTCACCCCTCTCTTTCAGAGGAGTGTTTGTCATGCTGGTGTTGGTGTTTGCTCCAGCAGCCAGCAGCTGTGAAAGTGCTCCTGTATTTTCTGTCCTTGTGTGGGTTTTTCCTGCTTGCTTTGTTCCCCTCAATTTCTGGCAGTGCAGCACTGGGTTGGATTGCAAGAAGGGGATTTAGATGGAGCCAAGTACTTTTTTGTGGTTTAAAGTCTATCTAGTGCTGTTTTTTAACTGACCAAGATCTACAGCACTTTGGAGTATTTACTGCTCCTATTTAATGGGCTGTTTACAATTTCAGGACCAGCCTCAGTACCCTTGTGGAGCATATTTCCATGCTGATGACATGTTTACAGTGAATAATAAGAACTGACACATTTTGTGTGCACAGGTTAATGCCCTCAAATCAGGTGCCATAAATTGTTGTGGGTGGGTAGCTGGTGCAAGAACCTGTTTTTCTTTTATAGAGCATCACAGCAAGATCTGGGAAGCCCATTAGTTGATTTCTTGCTTCCTCTACTCATTGCAGGCAAAGTGTGAGGCTGCCTTTTTCTTCCCCTCTCCTGTCTCATATGCACAGACTGAGGGAGAGGTATGGCTAGGGCTATCCTGGAAGGATGCTCTTGGTGTGGAGAAGGTGACCAGAACAGCCTTGGTGCTTTGAGGATCACAGGGGTGTCTGCAGTGTGGTTTTAGGAGGCTCTGAGGCTGGCAGGGTCCCTGATCCCCTCTCCCTGTGTCCCCTTCCTGCTCAGCAGCTGCTCCCAGTGCCTGCAGTGCTTTGGCTGCTGCGGGGGCTCTGCGGGCTCAGAGCAGCAATCCTGGGAGCAGTAGTGCTCTCCCTGCAAAAAGGGCCTCCACTTCTGCCCTTTAAAACGGTGTTTCAGTTTGGGAAATCTCAAGTAGCCTTTTGCTTTTAAGATACATTAAGTGTGTTATGTCACAGGAGTAAAAGTAACTCAGAATGCAGATCAGGCAGGGAATGAGGCCTCTGGGCAGCGTTATTGGTGCTGTGGGATTACCTCAAGGAAAAATGGCTTATTGCTCATTTCCATCTGCTCACAGCAGACCTTTCCAGGTGCAATGTGTTTCATGTGGTGCTTCTGGAACTGCTCCAAAACTGCAGTCTCCTAGGCTTTGGGACCGTACATATTTCTTTTAGAGAAAGCCAAGTATCTGCAAATAGGAAGAAAAGGAGAAACTTCTAGAGGAGAGCAGCCTATTCATCTCTGCAGCAGATCTGAGTTTTACCTGGTTCTTCTGGGTTATAAATGCTGCCTTCAGCATTCACTTGGAACAATTTTAATTCTGGTGACAAGCAGTGAGCTAATAAGCCCCAATGTCAAGAAAATCCTTTGTTTTGTTACTGAAGAACTGCATTACAGCCAGCTCAAGAACAGACTTTCCTCCATGGCAAGGAAACTCAGGGTGCAGGAGGGTTTGCTGCTTACTGCACTTGCCTCACCACTAAGACAGTCAGTAGTGTTAACTTGAAAGCACAACAAAACTCATTTCACGGAGACCATTGAACATTAAACCATAAAAACATCTTCTGTCCCTTCCTCCAGATGGAACCTGAAGCAGTGAACTGGAGGTGAAATGCTCCCCTGCAGTCCTCTGGAGCCTGCAGTGTTTGTGTTCACCCCACAGAATACTTTTTCTGTATCAAAAAGCAAATTGATCTGTCACTGAGACTAATCCTACTTGTCTCAAGAGTAAACACAATTTTCAGATGTAGATGGGCTATTTGAGATGATTTTTACATTCTGAGTCAGAATGTCATAAAAAATGTTTGCATCTATTTTGTTATGTTTTTTTCTGTGAAAGTCAAGTGACTACTTTTTACCCAGCTGATTTTTTATATGAGGAAAAAAAGGTGGACAGCATAATAATGTAAATAATCATGTAGGAGCCTTTCACTTCCAACTGGCAATTTTTTTTTTCTGTTTTCGGATTTGGAAGTGGGATAGACAGAAAATGTGAATTTATGCCAGCAGGTGGATCCATCTGTCATCCCAATCACATTGTGGGCTTTGCTTCTCTTTCAGGATTGAGTAATCCCTTCCAGGCCAGGGAGGACTTGGAGAAGTGGACAACTAGAGAGGCAGCTATAAAACTGCAGAAGTCTTTATGTTATGCAAAAAAAAAACCCCAACAGTTTCCAGCTTTCTTGAACTCTTGACTCTCCATTAATTGAAATGAAGAGACTCTGGTCTAGTACATCAGTTAACCTGGTCTTGTGCTGATAGAGCTCCACAGTCCCTGCTGGGACACCTTGTCTGGTACGGGGTCTGTGACTGAGGAAGATTTTGTGAGCACAGCTCAGTTTCAGTGCAGTTTCTGAGCAGACTATTAGACAGTGGCTCACTGCTGAGGGAGCCCAACTTCTGATGTCTGGACAGCACAGGAGGGGGAAGCTGTTTATGTTCCTGTGGTTTCTATCAAACTCCAGTGATGTGCCTAAAAATAATGAGTGAAATAAATACTCAGGTGTTGATGCTCTGGCAGGACATAGCCAAGGGAATCATCTGCATGCAAAAGGATGATTTAAGTTGAGAGCATGTACAGGGATAATTGATGCCAAATCTACCATTACCATTGATTTGGGCATAATTAGTTTGGATGAAAACAAAATACTGTCATCAAAAATAATAAATTGAAGCATAGTAGGTAATTCAAGAGTCAGAAGCCTTCATCAAAGATGTTTGAGGAAGGTGTTTTGATCCTCCTATGCTGATTATGTGGCTTGATGCACTTGCTCTGTCTGGTTTGCACTATGGTTGGGCACCGACTCTGTACTACAAGAAAATTACCCTGCCTCTCTCAGCATTAGCAAGCTTGTTTATTGTGTTGTATTTGGAGAGCTCTACAGTGAAACAACCTTTCTGACCTGTTACTATGTCAGGGATTTCATGTGTCTCCTTTACAACTCACTTTAAGATTGACTTTTATTTCTGGATCTGCTACTAGTTTTTAAAGGCTCATGTAGCCCCTCTTTGTTCTGAGCTTTTGTAACTGGCTCTGAACTAACCTCAATTTCTTGGTATTGCCCTTTCATTGGTACATATTTTGAACTTCTTTACCCAATGGACCAGGCTTTTCTTTGACTCTGTTCCCTGCTTGCCCTGCAGGTTTTCTGTCTTCCATAAAGGGAAGCCCAGTGCAGTCGTGTGGTCCCCTAATCCCCTGGAGAACATGAGGTTCACAGAGGGTGTGTGTTACAGACTCAGCTACAGTGCAATCACAGACTTTATTCTTTCTCATGTGTTTAGTTGTGGAGATCTCCAGTTCACAGCTCCTGCATCAGCCACAGTGCTGGTTACCCCTGGCTACCCCACCCCTGTTTTGGTTGTCTGGTGAGCATCCTGGGAAGGTACCCCATGGCAGCTGGCTCTGTAGGATACAAAGCAACCTCACAGCTGCTAAATTAACACCTACTCTTATTTTGCAGGCTGGGGGGGATAAAATGACCATGGTTAAAGTGTAGGAGAGTTGACAATGGACTGATGTGGTGAGGATGGTGCAGCCTTCCCAGCTCACTGCAGGAATGGCTGAGGTGAATGGATGCCAGCACCACGGCATCTCATCCATCTCCTGTGGCGGGATAGAATATAAGAAAATAAAGATAGTGTAGGAAGCAATCTCACCCCTAAGGAGCTGCAGCTGGGCCAATTATCCAAGATTAGCAACAGGCCTGACTTTAACAGGCCACAGCTGTGACCAATGAGAAGAAGAGTGCTATAAAAGAGTGGCTTGGGTGGTTGAGAAGGGAGCTGGAGTCAGTTGGCTACTGTGTGAAGAAGGAAGAGTCAGTGCTCTGAGGAGCTGCTTACGAGAAAACACTGAGAAGGTATGAAACTTTTGTGATAAGGAGACAACAGCATGGAACTTTTAGATTAAGATGACCACAATCTCCTGATGGCCACTGGTGCAAACTGAGCAGTCCAGGCAAGCAATGGAAAGGAGTTGCACCTATATGAAACTTGTGTGCAAGATGCTTGTTCACAGAGGAGTAAGAAACTAACAATACACTGGAAAAATGAGTGGGACAAAAAAGAATTTAAGAATTGGAAGGAAGAAGCAAATGAAAATTAATCTGTTCCAAAGTAAGTGTGATCCTCACTCTAACCATCACAGCTTGAGGCTGTGTTTTAACCTCAGTTTACCAGCATTCTCTGTGTTTTTCTGCAGTGGCTTGCTGACCTTTCACTTGACAGCAAACACACTGAGCAAATGGCCCAAAGCCTTCTGCTGAGCTGTGCCAGCTTGTCCTGGGCAAGGCCTGCCCGTGTGCTGGGTTCAGGCTGACTCCCTGCCAGCTGGATGACTGGGAGGCTCAGGAGCCCTGTGCTAGGGGCAGATCCAGCATTTCAGCACCAGTATGGGAATGAGATGCACTGTGTGGGTGATCCTCACTTTCACAGCAGCCTGTTTGGTCAGGTGAGTAACAGTGTGTCACAAGTGTGTCCTTGAATGCACTGGTATGTATTGACTTTCTGCTGGAGTCCTCCAGGAACAGGCTGAAAACACCACAGGCTCTGTGGGAAATGGTAAACGGGGATGGAAAGTGGCCAAAGGAGTGAGAGTACCACGCAACTGGACAGCCTCAGCTCCGAGCATGAATGGAAACAAGCACTGTCCACCCCTTCTACTGAGATTTCTTCTCATATTAGAAGGTCACCAATTATTTCTGACTGATCAGCAGAATTTCTTCCAGGCAGCATAAATTTAATGTGGCCTTTTGTTCTGTTGTGTGGCCCCTTCTTCCAAGGGGCAACTCTGTATTGCTGGAGCAGATCACGGAGGCAGCACTGCTCCCAGGAAAGGGGAGCAAGAGGACTTGCACAGAGAGTCTGCCTGGGATTTAGGTAGTGAGAGATTAAATTCACTTACTAGGCCAGACTTTAAACAATCTCTACAAACTCTTGGTTAGGAGCTGGTTCCTCAGACAGTGTCAGAGTGATTCGCTGATGCCAGGTTTATGCTGATAGAGGAGCTGGCTCATATATATTTCCTTTTTCATTTATATTTTGCTGTTTTCTGTTTCTGGGAAATGAATTAAGCAGAACTAAGGCTGCTTAGGGAAAGTGTCTGTGTGAGTCTGGAGGAAAATCTAGCTGGACAAATCTGCTCGTTCAAATTTGTAGCTGTACTGAATTTGAATTAGGCCTTTCAAATATCTTGGTTTAAGCAAGCTGAAAAGGCAGGCTGGAGGAGCAGGACAGGGGCAAACTGGCTTTGTCCTCTGGGCTGACATCCCCTTTTGTACTGTGCACATGGTCAGGCGCTGCCTGAGAGACCTGGACTTACTGAGAAATCATCAATCCTGAGAGAAAAGGAAAATTGGGGTTAATGCTGTCCTCACTCACATTTGGGTCAAGGATTTTTAGATCAGTATTAAAAGAAGACCAGTGGTGGCTGTGAGGGGAAGAGACAACAAATGAGTGTGAATTTGCTTCCCAAGGCCTGGAGGGCACTTTTCTTCCTGTTGAGGAAGAACTTTGGGGAGGGCTGTGCACAGTGCTGCTGCCTGGTCCCTCTGTTCTGCAGCAGGACCCAGAGTCCCACAAAGCCTTTACTTCACAGGGGTACCAGGAAGTGAAGATTTAAAATGAAAAGATTCTCTGAAATGCAAACAATGTGCTTTATAATACGAAAGTATAAATTAACTAAGGAGAAGAAAATAGCATCTGTTGAAAACAGATTAGTGAGGAGTGTGCCTGTGGATGCCTGGGTAGCTTTACCAAGTAGTCAATTAGAGGCAATTATCATCCCCAAACTCCTCACCCTGTGTTTAGTATGCTTGCAGTGTGTCCCATTTAGCTTGCGCTCTTTCATAGGTTCACAATTTTCTCTCTGTGTCTGAAATGATCTAGCTGGAGACACCAGGAAAGAGCCAAGCTTTAAGCATATGACAATTGTAATTCTTTTGACTGAAACCTGATTTGATTCAGTTGAAAATGACTTTAGTGTATTGGATTTACGGTTCATTTAACAAGTGCTGTAGATGTCAATACATTAGTGTAAACCTGATGCAGGTAGTAATTTGGTTTCTAATGAGGTTCCCCAGCAGTATCCAACTATGAAAAATGGGACATTCTTCTTTGGAGCACAAAGTGCACCTGCCTGATGGCAGATGTTTTCTGAGGCCCTGCTACTTCACTCTGTGAGAAGCGTGTGGTGTTATTTCTTGCTGTGGGCTTTAAAAGTGCCTTAAACTGATAAAATGTTAAAAGAACAGATTGGAAAGAATAAAAGATTGCTCTTTAGAAGTTTTGTTTTAATTATAGGTTTAAATTACAACTTTATCTCTTGCAATCTTAATTGTGCAGTTGTTGCAGATGCAAAATTTCAGCCAGATTTAATGGAACTTTAAGGAGAAACCTTTTATTTTTATGGGACTGTGTGATCAGGTGTTCTCCTTTCCTCCCCACTGCCTTCAAACTGTTTCACTGGATGATTCTCCTGGTGTGGTACGGAAATAGCTGTAGTGCAGAGAGGCCAGGACAGAGAAGGCAGTGATGTCTCCATGTCCCCTGACCCTCCTCTTCCCCCTCTGGACCATGAGGTAGGTTTCAGAAAAGCAGCTGTAAAAAATATTGTCCCCTTTCAAGGCAAAGTGTGTGGCCAAAAGCCTGTCAGGTATCACGGGAGCTCTAGGTAGCCTTTTCCCTTTGGGAGAGACCCTTCTATGCTGGGCAGCCCCCAGGCACACCTTCCTTCAGCACCTGTGCTCAAAAAATGCTTTTAAAATTTTTATGTGCTGCCAGGTAGCTTTTGTTTCAGCATTAAGCTGATTTCTACAGGTTGAGACATTACTGATCAATGTGAGGGTATTTGAGAGCCTGACTCCAGCAGATTGTGTTGCTGTGAGTAAGGGTACTGAAGATATGTTCAGTCCTACACAAAGCAGCCTTTCAGCCTCTCTCAATTCTCTCCATGTCTCAGCTGGAAATACAACTCCTTTTGCTCCTCTATACTTTCTAATTTCCTTCCTTTGCTGTTATTTAGCTGCTAAGTGCTACGTGCTGCAGTAGATAATGGAAGAAGCTATTCAGAATGAAATGGTGTGGCATTTTCTGCCCTTTTGTAAACTATATAAAATAAAGATGAACTTTTCTGCCCATTTCAGCCGAGGCACGGCTTGCTGTAGGGTGTTGGCTCTTTATTTTCCCCTGGACCATGGCTGACTCCAGCCAGCTGTGTGTTAGGAGCACTGTTCACAGCCTCTATGGAAAGACAGGGTCTGGGGGACTGCTTGCCCATGGTCACAATTAAAACTGTCTCTTTGGGGTGTGTCATCTCCAGAAGAAGGAAAAGCCATAAACTGAATTCATTAGCTGCAGAGAGGGGGCTCAGGGCTGATGTGGGTGCTGCAGTGTCTGTGAAGAGTCTGAAAAGACACTGCAGTGTGCAAATGCTGCTCTGGATGGGAGCCCTTAGGAAAATCATTCCAAAGTACCTTTTAAACCAAATGATCAAATTCTCAGTAGGCTTGTTACTTCAGAATTAAAGTGACAAAAAATCATAATAAACTTTGTTTTCCCTTGGGAATTAATAAGCCTCACTTGAATCAGGGGTACCTTTTAATTCTGAGTGAGAGTGTCCATACGAAGACTTAATGCAGTTTAACTGAGCCTTTCAATCTGTGTTTTTCAGATCTGCTTTGTTTCCTTAACAGTGCACTGCTCCAGACAAATCTCGAGTTTTGTGTTCCTCTGCTTCAGAGAGAATTTCTCTTCTGAGGCACTGACTTAGAGGGGGGCAGACAACAGCTGCCGAGCAGAATTGACAGGAGGCTGTCAGTGTGTGTCAGTTTCATGGTCTCATTTTGTATATTCATGTTTCATGAACCCAGATATGATTAATAGTATGGGCATACCCAACTGCGAATCTGAAATCAGCAGAGCTTACCTGTTGGAGTCTCAAAAGGTGGAGCTCACTCCTCAGCGCCTTTCTCAGCTCAGCCCTCCTGCCTGGGATGGAGGAGCCGCGGCCCTGCGGCAGAACACGCTGCCTGCCTGCCTGCCCGCGTGTCCCGCAGGGTTTGCAGCCAACAGCATCTTTCTGCCACCGCTGTGAGATTTTGTCTGGCCACCAGGTAGCTGCAGTAACACCTGCACAACGTTTTGCAGCAGCCGGGGCCTCAGCCTTTGGTCATTTTGTGTCCTCATATGTTGGTTCCTGGGTCTGATCTTGTGGCACTGTGAACATGTGAGAGGGCAGAGGTACCAGCACCACCATCCTCCTGATGGTCTAAAATCAGAATCAAGGTCAAAACAGTCACAGAATGACAATATATAAATTCATGTGAAGGTATTTTTCTAGTCTTCCACTTTCTGCTGTCATAATTCCTGTTTTCCAGGCTTTTAGGAAGCCACAAATGAGTTGGTGGGTTTTTGGTTGGGCTGCTTTAATAATGGTGTGAGTCTGACACAACTTCAGGTTTCCAAGCTCTGGAAATTTAGAATGAACAGCTTTTTGTTCGTGTCTGAGATCTGGCAATGCTGCTTATTCCCTTCTGGTCCCTTTTATCATGCAGCTTGACAGAAATATTTTGTTTGTTATTTAAAAAAAATGTATTTGTTAAAAGTTAATATTTTTTTCTTGTAAAGGCTCATCCATCCTGGTATTACATTAGCAATTCTACTTTGTTCTTCTGTGAAGCAAGTTTCAGTTTACAGGTACATCTGCTTTCCCTTCCACAGCTTAAAGAAAGTCATCAAAAAAATCTTAAAACCTACTTAATGAAGCCTTTTAAATGCTCATCCTGCACTTTTGAGTGAAGAGCAATTTATATTTCATAAAAGTAGAAGCCGAGCTGCAAGCTGTAAGTAATTATCATATAATTAAATGTCTACTATGAAAGAAATGAAAACTCAGGCTTCTTGGGAGGCTTCCGTGACTGGTTTATGCAATCACAAATTAAATTACATTTCTTTACCTTATGAATGTTCTGGAGGTACATTAATCTAGTTTGGAGGTGCACCTTGGAGACTGCTAAGCTGTGTTAAAAGGGGAAGGGAGTTTATCAAACCAGTGAATTCCATGGGCCATGAAGAAGAACACACAAATATCTGGGGTCCTGCAAATGTGATTGTGCTTTTCTTGTCTGGAAATGTTTGCAGCTGATAATAAAGAAAACCCCGACGTGAGTAGCAGTTTGGGTGAACTGCTGTGGGGTTGGATTGCTGGGCTCAGTGGATGTGGTCTTTCTCTGCAGGAGAGAAACATATTGTCCATTTGCTGAAGGTGAGCTGGGGGTGTTGGGTATCAGGAAATCTGGACAGAGGATTAACTCTTCATGTGTTTAAACCTCCTGCATGCTTAGCTAGGAGTCCCCTTCCGCCACCCAAAGGGCAGTGAATTGGTGGGAGGCACATCTGCTGGAATGCTGAGGGAAGGAGCCTCAGTTCTGACTGTGAACACTTCCTGTCATTTCACAGGGACCAGCTCTGCTTCTGTCACTGCTCATGGGAATGACAGAATGTCCTGGTAGGAAAAGTGATGGAGTAGTAGCACATCAACAGGTGCATTTTGTATCCTTGTATATAGTTGGCATTTTAGATGATACATGGTTCCCTTCCTCCTGAATGTGGGAAAAGCTGGAGTATTTAAAAACAAGAAGCCCTGAGTTGGAGCTGGTCTAATTTAAGGAGCTGCTGCCAAAAGAGTCTGTCATGACTTTATGCAAAAACAAGGGAAGGATTTTCCTGAACTGATGGAATTAAACAGCAGTTTCTGTATGAGTTGGCTTAAAGAACTGGAAGAGTGAATGTTGCATCACATTTTTGCAATGTATTTGGCTCGCACAAAACTCTTACAACAAAAAGGACTGCTCTAGTCATGGCTGTCTGAGAAGCTCTGGTACTGTGCTGCTAAAGGGGCTTCTCTGAAATCAAGTGTCTCTAGAGCACAAGAATATTATTTTTATCTCCTTGAATGAAGATAAGTTTCATGGTGCCTTCAGTGTACAGGACAGTGATGGTTAATGATCTCAATTCACAGCTATATGCTGTAGGGTGATGACAATGTAATGGTATTCTTTATGGTGTGTCAAGGGGACATATAATTGCTGTTGGCTTTTCTTTTCCCCCTTTTTCCTAAGGTTAACTACTTTAACCTTGATTTCAGGCTGTATTTTTTTTCTCTCCATTATACATTATTTGGTTTGGTTACAGTCACTAGACTTTAACTGCTCTGACATATTAATTTTTAAGGGCACAAATGACTTCATTAAAATAATGTCCTTCAGATAAGTGCACTTGGCATTGTGATGGGAAGTGGACTAAAGGAAATATGAAGCATCAACTGCTCTACACTAAGAATTCATTATGGGAACCAAACCTAGTAGAATATGTATTGGAAATGCTTCTTCATTAACTTTTAGAAGCTCAGTGTGTAGCCTACATCCATTAATTGGTTAGGAGTTTCTTTACTAATATGCATTTAGTCAAAGATTTGTTCAATGTTTACAGTCTCAATTATACTGAACACTGCTTTCTTAATATCACAGAATCACAGAATGGTTTGGGTTGGAAGGGACTTTGAAGATCCCCTAGTCCCACCCCCTGCCATGGGCAGGGACACCTTGCACCAGACCAGGCTGCTCAGAGCCCCATCCAGCCTGGCCCTGGACACTTCCAGGGATGGGGCAGCCACAGCTGCTCTGGACAGCCTGAGCCTCACCTCCCCCACAGTCCAGATCATCTTCCTGGTTTCCAGTTTAGATCCACTCTCTTTCTGGTTTCCCTTCTGCCAGATGTTTCTCTCTCTCTGTGCTGTCAGTGAGTGCTCCCAGAGCCCTGGTGTCCCCTCACCTGTGGCTGGAGGGGGATCCTGCAGATCCCAGGGACTGCAGCTCACCTGGGGCTCCCATGGCATCCTGCAGCTCGTTTTGAGGTGCCCTGAACTGAACAACTCATCCCTGGTGTGTACTAATGCAGCTGAAAGCTTTTAGCTGAGTGGTAATTTCTGCTTACCCTTTTCCAGGGCTGTCCTTAGCTCTTGGAAGGGCTTTTAGAATTTTTCATTAATCAGCAAGTTCGTGGAAGTGCAGTGCTTTGAGATAGCAATGGTGCAATGGGGCCATGAACACAGAGCCCCTCCTGACATCCAGCACCCCCCAGCAGGGATTTCACCTCCTGCTGGAGGCCAGGGAGGGCCTGAGCCAGAATTGCAGCCTGTTTCTCCTGTCTCCCCCAGAGCCTCCCAGCACATTTGATGAACACAGTGCACTGCTTTGGGGTGATGAGGCCCCGGCCACTTCCTTCATTTCTTCCAGAGCAGCACTGTAAAATGAGGTATATAAATGCTGAGCTGCTGCAGATTAAAAAACATTTCCTAAAAAATAAAGCTAAAATTGAAGCTGACCCAAGTTAAAAAGCAATTTTCTGAGAATGCAAAGGCATAAAGGAAAGTGCCTTAGCATGATTTTAAGTGGGCCTCTGAATGTGGAAGATAGACAGCAGGAATAAAAGGACGCTCGCCTTGGTGGGGTGCTGCAGATGGAGAGAGCCCAAGAGTAACATGCTAGGAGCAAATTTCAATTAAATGAGCATACTTCTTGCAACTATTAAATTCTGCCTAGATAAATGGATTTTAGGAGAATATATGTATTTTTTGAAGCCATGAAGTCGCTTGATAAGGTAGTAATAAATCTGTCAGAATTTCTGCTTTGACCAAAGCTTAGCTGTAATACAGGATTCATTTCAATACCTAAAGCCATTTTGGGGTGGGAAGAGACTTTCCCAGCTTTGGAATTAGATTTCTGTGCAACGGGTATTATGTTCTTGACCCCATATCAGTGCCTTTGAGGAGCAGCAGTATTTAAAATCCTCTGTAATGCAATAAGCTGAGCAGCTCCGTGTGTGCTGCGCTGCTTTAAGGCAGCACCCGTGGTGGCCCTTGTTAAGGCACTGAACATGTTTGAGGTAAACACGGGGCTTTCTCCAGGATAATTAATAACTTAATCACTGTGAAGGAGAGGCTTCTCTTCATTTAGCCCAACGAGTCTTTGATTTTTCTCTTCAGCCCATTTTAGCTGGCTCTCTCCCCTCCTCACCCACACAGGTTGCCTTTTATTTAGCTTTAAGCTCTTTCAGCAAAGACCAGATTTTATTTCTTGTAAAAAAATAAAATGAATATCTGTAAAAGACATCCTCTGATTGAACAGACCACCTTTTAAGAAAATGGCATGACAAAAGGCTGCCTGTGGCTGGTATGAAGTGGCTCCTGCTTTGCTGTGACCATTGTGGCCAGGGCAGGCTCTGGAGTCCCTGAGGAAGGTGTCAGTGCTGCTGTGAGTGTGCAAAGCTGCAGGAAATCCTGTGACAGAAACTCTGCTTGACCTGGGGAGTCAGGGCAGGGAAATATGTCCCTAGTTTATGTTTATGCTGTAACAGTTCTAGCAGGTGCTGATTGCAAAGTGACTGACAAATATTTTGAATATATCCTTTCAAAGTATTTCCCTTGACAAATTTAAACTGAGCTAACAATTCTTTTAGCACCCTACACTTAATTGGCTGTGGCACTGTTAGTTGGCTTTAAGTATTGCCTTTACTGCTCCTGGTAGCTGGAACAGTTGTGCTTTTGTTTTACGATTAATATTTCAATGAGAACTTGTAAGGTACTGTAGGCATAAATATTTAATATCTTCTCTCCATGTTTCTTTATTGCTGAGCTTGATGATAAGTTAGTGATTCAGGCTGAAATGCAGATAAAACAGCAATGTGAACAGTTTAAATCTGCATTTTTCCAAAGCTCCTGTGGTCAAGATGACTGCATTCTAGCAAGAATATTGCTATTTAAGATTGTTTACCTCTACACTTCAGCTGAATGCTGCTGGATATGATAAATGAGGTAAATAAAGGTGCCTTTCGGGCCCCAATAACTGCACAAGAAACCTAATCATTCTCACTAACATAAAAATAATTTAACAAATGGAACAGTGGCACAGCAGCCTAGAAAGAAATTTCTGAATATGGCACCACATATGGCCAAGGTCTCTTCAGGCATAATTCAAACTTTTTTTTAAACTTCTGTGTTTTTAGTAGGTTTGTTTAATATTTAATGTAGAATAAAACTTAGTGTTTCCAGGGTTTACTGTTGCTTTTCCAGAGTTTACCTAATTTTTGGTCGGGACATGAAACATTGTGATTTTTCTCCCGTGACAACTGGTACCACTTCACCAGGTGAAGATGCTGACATTGGTGGTGTTGTTCCTCAGGAAAAGGCAGACTGCTGATATGAGGCTCAGATTTTAATCTCTAGAAACACAGCTGGGTCACTTTTACCAAATGGAACAACGTCTTTAAAGGCTGGGGTTAACACCTCTGTCCCACTCTCATTTCCTCCTCTCCTTCCTTCTCTGTCTCCCCCAGATGATGGAAATTCTGAGCAGATGGAGATATTGCTATTTAATAAGAATAATCTTTGCACAAAACTGATGGGCGTTTTCTAGCCAGGACACTGTTACTTGGCTTTATGTTATGTTTTTAACAGCATTACCATCTGAGGGGAAAAAAGTGAATCCATTGCTTTGTTAGCATAATCTGAGTTATCTGCTGCAGCAATGTGCTTTGGTCTGAGAGAATTGCTGTGGAATGTAACCACCTTTACTGCTTGCTTAGGCAGGATGAAAGTCTTGGGTGTCTGTCTTGAGTCACAGTCAGAGAGCACCAAACAGATTTAATAAAATTTAAAATTCCTCTTCAAAGCACAGTTTAGTTGCAGGTTTTGTATATTTATCTGAAGAGCCAACTTGAGCCCTAATCCACACTTTGATCCACTTTGTAAGCCTTTCTGTCTTGTCTTGCAGATGCCGAGGTACCTCCTGTGGCAATGCAAATAAAAACAGAGCTGATGGCAAATGCAACTTTATCAGAGCCTTGGGAGCCTGAAGACACAGTGATCCCAAAGTCTACTGGCTAAACCACAACAAAAGCAAATGTAAGAACCATCTGTGAGAGTTGCCTCAATTCCAGCTGTTTGAATCCCATCATTACTTGAAATATACGGCCGCTAAAATCTCCTTGGCCTCATTTCGGCTGGATTGCGAAGGAGCCTGGATGTTGCTGGTGGCTTTCTCCCAACCTTCTTCAGACAGCTCCTGGCAGCTGTGGGGATGAGTTTTCCAGGTGGAAAGGTGGATGTGCCATTACCACAGCTACTTACAGTCACAGCTGCAACTTCTGGTTCAGGCTCCCGCCTACCGGGGCACTTAAAATCACTTTTGTGCCCTCAAAGAGCCAGGAGCCAGGTTTCATTAACACATCCCGGTGCAAGCACAGATGGTGCATTTCAAAAACAAACCAGGAAACACTTTAAAATAAATGAGGAGCTGTTAATCTCTCCTTTGGCGGCTCTTTTAACCGCATGTTAATGGGGTTGGGCAGAGGCTGTGTGAGGGCCAGATATTTCTGTCTTTGCTGTGATGGGAGCAAATGAAGACAAAGTGGGGTTAATGTGACTGCATCTACCATCCAAGAACAACATCCCTGTGTTTGAAGAGAGGGATCCTCAGCTTCCCTGAGGAGCACCTCTGCTAGGAGGGCAGTCAGGCAGCAGCTAAAAATCCTGATGAAGCAACATCAGCTCTGAGCAGGCTGTGGAAAAAGCTGTCTGGGAACGCCTGGGTGGTGGGGCACTGAGAGATGTTTTCAGATAGCCAGACTAGGAGTATCCTCTCATTAGGGGCCACACAGCTCAGAATGGAGTTGTGAGTATGTTTTATGCTGACATTTTTCTGTCAAAGCCAAGCCTGTTTTTGGGGAAAGGGTTAGTTTAAGTGAATATCCCATTTTGAAAAGGTTTTTTAAAAATGTATTTTCAGTTCAAAGTGCATATATAACTTGACATTTAAGTTAAAATACAAAACCTCCAGATTTACTGAAAGTGATAAGGCTAAAGCCCCTCTTAGGTAGTTCTAAAGCTACTGAAGCACTTTTTATTGATAAGACTGTTTTGTTTTAACCTTTATTGCTTCAGTCTTTTTTAACTCAGTAACGTTTTCTAGGCTTTGGCCTTCTTGTCTAATTCATATGTATTTATTTTTATTTAATTTTTGATTCTCAAAATTTTTTTTAGGATGGCAGAGCACTTTCTTTGAGTGCAGCTGCTCTCAACCTGTCAGAGCCTGAAGGATGTCATGCCAGCCCACTGGCTCTGGGGGGATCAAGGACACTGCTGAATTCTGGGGTGGTGACACAGGGCAGGAGGGGGACAGTGCTGAAATCTGGCCTGGTCACTCTGCTCCTAAAACGAGCTTCAGGACAGGCACTCTTCCTCTGCAGGGGGAGCACAGTGAAGCTTTCCTGCACTGAGAAAACCCATCTGCAGGTTGAGATCCTGTCAATGCTACCTCACAGGAAACCCTTGTGCTTTAACTGGGTAGCTCATAGCAAAAGTAACCAGCGTGCCTATGGAAGTTTTTGGCTTGTATTTCTTGCAATTAGCAGATGAAATGCTGCCTGGAGCAGTGAGAGCCTGAGCCTGGCTCTGTGTGCAGTTGTGGAGATGGGCAGTGTGAATGTGGAGCCAGGAGAGGTCCTGATGTCTCACTTGGCAAATGCGGGTGACTGGACATCCAGGATGAGCCTGTGCCTGTTGAAGGGCTTGGGGAACAAGTCTGAATTCAGGTTTAAGTGGAAGAGAGAAGGTGGGGAGCTTGGTTTGGGTGCTGGCCCATGAGGCGCTGGCTGTATGAGAACATCTCTTCCCCATCACAGCCAGTGTGAGTGTCCTAACAAACGTGGCTGCGTGCCTGTTAATGAGACATCATTTTCTCATGGCTGCTTTTATTGCTGTGCTATTTTTTTCTGTCCTTCTACACAGGATCTGGATTTAGAAATATTTGCTCCTAAGCAAAAATTGGATTTTTTGCTGTCTGTCAGTGCCTTGGCATCATGCCTTCTGCGTGCTTTCCCCTGGAAGCCCCATCTAACCAGCTCATGGGATTTCCCCTGGACTGTAAGCAGCTTCTTTTGCTCCTATTAGTTTGTTTGGAAACTTGGAAAGCTGGAGTAATAATCATTGGTGTCAAACTATTATGGATTATTAAAAAGAGCACAGCAATGGGAGCTACAGATATTTCCTCATTCTGAAAATGAGCACGTCTTATGTTATTACTGCAGTAATTACCTAAAAATACTGAATACTTAATTACTTCCAAGGTGTCAATCTTCATAACAGTTTATTAAAATATTCTAATGGGTGTAGCAGCTGCTTCCACAAGCAAATCTATTTGTGGCTGAACCTGGCGTTCTGCTCTAAATATTATTCCACCTTGATCAACATTATTTCTCCATGTATATCTTGTTACAGCTGTAACAGTCTGGGAAGGGAGGGTTTATCCAACTGCAGTGGGAATTGCTCTGCTCACTCATGACTTCCAACCTCATTCTGCTAGAGCCAGTAGGAATGTTTGCAAACAATATCACAAAAAAGAACTGGGAACAATTGTTAAGGACCCTGGTATTGACTTATTGCTATTTCAGCTGTGCAAATGGCTGGTTGATTATTCAAATGCTCCTCTTTTGGGAATTGTCAGCTGGATGAGGGATTTTGGTGGGAGGGAACAATATTCACCTGTGTGATGCAGAGAGGGAGCCATAGGGAAAGGGTTGTGGACAGGGGCTTGTGGTGCCACCCATGCCAGGGCTGTTCCCTGGGGCTCCTAGGCAGCAGGATGCAAGTTAGAAGCACATCATGTCTATGAGTTACCAAGGCAGAATTCCTGCTTGTGCATTTTTATTGGTCTTCATTGCCAAAATGCCTGCTTGGCATTTTGAGCAGACAGCTTCACTCTGGAGCTCTGTGGAAATAGTGAAGTAGGACAGAGCATAGTTCAGAAATCTAAAATCAATTTCTCTCTTTATTTTTTTTTTCTGTACAGAAAATGTGTGAAAATACCTAAATTATTAAGAGTTTGAACAGAAGCAACTTGAAGGCAAGCCTCTAATAACAACCTCTACCTTAACTTCATTAATATTGAAATCTGTTAATCTGTGTCTTCAAACCCTGTTGTATTCCTGCATTGCTCTTTTCTTTGCTTTTCTGTCTGTCTGAAAAATTTGCTACCTCAGGTATTACTAAGAACTGCAGGACTGTCCTTTCTCCATTTCTGCAGCAGGAGTTTCATGCCTTTGAAGCACAAGGGTGTGAGTTCAATCCTCCTACTTCTGCAATTTTTTTAGAGGCCAAGACTGGATTACAATTTACTTCTTTAGACCTTGCACTGTCCTTAGTGTCACATCAGTGACTGAGACACTTAATGTCCTTTCTCACCTTCTGGGTTGTCCTTCAAACATCCCTACACCTTGTCCAAGTTAAGATTGCTTCCAGGTTTTGCTGTCTGCTTGGCTTTCTCCCCCTGGCTGAATTTGGGACAGCAATAGAGAGACCTGGTTGGCTGACAGTGCAGAATAGAGTAAGAAATTATGAACAGCCTAATGAGAACACCTATTCTGATTTCTGGTAGTTTTCCATTCATTCTCTGAGCAAGTAACAGGTGTCTTGAGACATAAAGTTTGTATTTTGAAAACCTGTGTTTTTCATTTATCACTGTGGATGCTTCTCTGTACAGCCTCACTAAATCTTCAGAGCTGCCACACTGCATTATGCATGTGTGGCACTGCAGTTTGCAGATACTAATTTAACCAAATGTTCTCGTAAAAAATGCACTGCAAATCTTGTTAGAGGAGGTGCCTGCTATGAGCAGCACCTGAGTGGTGTCAGCAAGCTGAGCTGACTTTGCACAGGCTTTTCTGTGTTAGCTGGCCCTTGTCCTTGCAGGATATGACTGACACAGCACAGGGGCTCTCATTGCAGGGGAGATGGGTTTTTGTGAAATGGGTATTGAGGTCAAAGTGGGTCACCTGAGGAGAGAAGCTGGTATCAATGAGTGGTAGGCAGTGAGCTTTAATTCAGCTGTAGTGGGTGAGCATTAGGAGTTCTGCGGACTTCAGGAGGTGAAATTTATCACTCATACGAGCAAATACTCAGGCTATGGATAGATGTGTAAGGAAAATGAGAATAGTCATCAACATTGATGTCCCGGTAGCATGGGGGTGGGCTAATGTTCGCTTTACCTAGAGACCACTAAGTTCTTTTGGTTTTTTCTCCCTTGAGTGACTTTGGCTGAATTAAAATTGGTGTCAGAATCACATTTTTGCCCTTCTCATGGATTTTTCAGCACCTCAGATGTTACACAGACTGTGGCTCCAGGCAGGAGGAAAAATACCTCACCAGAAAATGCTCCCTCTTAGTCTGTAAAAATGATTATAAATGGAGATATGACTTTTTAAATGTGTTTCGGTTCTCAGGGATAAATCTGCTACTGAATTATTTCCTGGCATCCTCATCTGCATGAAAAAGGTTTGACTTTGGTGAGGCTTTTTTTTTTTTAATTTAGAAAATATTAAAATAAGGCAGAGAATGAATTCAAAGCCAAGGAATAGAACAGAGAGGCTTACAGCTTAGTTACAGCTTCCTAAAAGTTAAATAAAGAAAATGTGTTGTGATGGTTCACTGGCTTGCATCTTATCATGCAAAGGGTAGCTTCCATGAGCAGGGTAGTATATTCTGCAGTTTATTCTCTCTGTTATCCTGAATAATGAATATTCTTCAGAAGAGAATGCAAATGTTTTTTCTTATTCCTGTCTCTAAAATTGGGACAGAGAGTTTGTTTAAAAGCTAACAAAAAGATTAAAATGGGATGGAAAGCCTGAAATTATCTGTGATAAACAATGCATTATGTTTTGATTTGTGGGCTGCAAGGCTGTCACTGAAATGTTCCTCATCTCATGTAATATTTTGTGCTACTGCATTGCTTTTCAATTACACAGCTCAAAAGAAAATTTCCACTGACAAAAGCAGTGAAAGCACATTGCTTTTAGTATTGGGTTTTGGGTTCTTTCCCCTTCTTTTATAGGTCTCAAGTGTCTCTTCAAATATAAGCCCAAATGACAGGAATCCAGGAGTTTGAAAGTTACTAGAGAGATATGGATATATGCAACTAAGGAAATATGCTGCTTACGATATATCAAGACATGCAGAACATTGAGGAAAACTCAGTGATCTCAATATTTAATATAAGCTGGAGTTAAAGTTTATTTTTTTTTTTTGCAAATGCAGCATATGTTAATCTATTGCTGAGCATTTGTCTAGCAGATTCAATTTCCACTCATAATTTTTCATTTATTAGTTTCTCTTTCTCATAAACACAGCTGTGTATTCTGATCTGTGCTGTTGAGATCTGATGAGCTGCAGTACATGGGGAGCCCAAGTGATTTATTGTGGAGAGCTGGGGAGTAGATGAAATGGACTGAGGAACAGTCTTGGAATAAATATTGGTTCTGACTTAAATTCATCTTTGCAGAGTTTTTATCCCAAACTTTTCACAAGTTGTTCATGCTGGAGATGGACCAATAAATAGAGGAATGGCCCATGGGCAGAGGTAAGAGATAGAGGGATGGTTTTGAGCCATGTTACACCTCAGGAATAATGAGCAGTTTTGCTTTATTTGGCCCCAAATATCTCTGGTATGCAAATTCATTTATAGTGTGGCTGTATTGCTGAGGATCATAAAAAGCTGATAACAATCCTGGCTGCCAACACCACACCTCTTAATCTGACGTTTTCTGAGAAAGGTGTTTGCAATCAAGAAGCCTATAATTTTGGAGTAACAATGAGAAACAAATTTCAATTACATTTAAAATGTAATATTGACTCGGCCACTTTATATATGGCAGCTTGTTTTGAAGTGGTGTTATTGCAAAATTGTTTCAAAACAAAACCAAAAGCCAAAAAAACAAGCAAGAATCTCCATCATCTCCAGTGTTTCCTTGCTGTAACGTGTCTGAAAACCATTGTGTATTTTAAGATTTCACACAAGGCTACCTTCTTCAGGTGCAATAGCTGACTTGCACACAGCT